>NC_044552.1:8849785-9204613 GCF_007565055.1 Rhinopithecus roxellana | reverse complement strand
TCTGAAGTGTCACCTGGTAGTAGGAATAATCATTGTCATATTTACAGAATGAATTCGTGCTAAAAATTTCTACAACTTGTCAGCTTGAAACTTGCATTCACCCACAAAATTCTATTTCAGACTCACCCTTGCTGCTTTTGCAAATAAATGCAGTTGAGAGATTCATTTGCAAGTGAAGCAGCATATCTTACACCACAAACACTCATCTCAGAGAGCTGAAAGAATCCAGAATGCTTTCTCTCTCCGGATGCAAGATGTTTTTGTTTGGTGATTGTTTCACTTGGTTTCTCTTGGTGTCTTCTTGTTTACTTGCAGGCCACTATCGGCGAGACAGCTGCATCTATGGACCTGAGGATTTAAAGTGGCTCTATGAATCTTCCAGCATGTTCGCAAACAAGTTGGAGTTGGAGACATATCCACTTACTGTGGAATGCCTAGAACTGAGGATTCGAGAGCAAACTCTGAATCAGGGTGAAGTCCCAGTGGAACCAGAGCGGTATTTGCTCCAAGAGTAAGAGCTACTTCAAAGAAAATATAAAATATCAACAATAAAAAAACTCTAATAACTCTTATTTTGGAATATGTGCCCTACTTTCCTCATACATCTTGTCTAGGACACGTGGCAGCCCTGGGGACCGCCTATGAGCCTGCAGGAAGAACATCCCTGGGTCACTGTGAACGTGGAAGGCGTGAAAGTTCAATTGACTGCAGCTGGCACCTTAGCCATGAGCTGCTGTTTCCTAACTCCCAATCTAACTTAACTCCTAATCTAACCCATTCTTATCATAGTCTTAAATATTATATTACATATGTTGTAGAATGCCCTAATTAAGGAGTGTCCCTCCAGAAATTAGTAGTTTTCCCTGTCTCTCTTAGTGAGAGAGAAATCCAGCTTTCTTTTTTTCTTTTTTTTTTTTTTTGGAGATGGGCTCACTTTGTCATCCAGACTGGAGTGCAGTGGCTTGATCTCAGCTCACTGCAGTCTTGACCTCCTGGGCTCAGAGACGGGGTCTCACCATATTGCCTAGGCTGCCAGCTATTTGATATGTAAGCAAGAATGGGAAGTTACCTTAAAGCAAAGTAGTTCCTTCTTGCTGTGCCAAGAACCACTAAATGATTGAACACTTATGTAAGTACAGAGCCAAGAGCCTTATTATTCTGGGAAAAAGGTTTAACCAAGCTCTTTGAATTTTGAGAGCTTTGTGAAAATTAGTCTCACTTCTTAGTGGAAGAATTGGCCACCAAGAAGAAGACAGTGGAACTCTGTTGCTTGGGGCTCACGCCTGTTTGTCAAAGCTGATCTGCTGGCAGAATGTAACCCTCAGCCATTACTTTCCCTTAAAAATCTCATGTATTTATAGCAGCATTATTCACAATAGCCAACAGGTAGAAGCAACCCAAATGCCCTTGGACAGACAAATGGATAAACAGAATGGGGGGCACATACATTCGATAGAATATGATTCAGCCTGAAAAAGGAAGGAAATTCTGACACATGCCACAACGTGGATGCACCCTGAAAACATTATGTTACGTGGAAGAAGCCAGACATTAAAGGTCATGTATTATATGGTTCCATCTATACGAAATGTCCAGAATAAACAAATCTACAGAGACAGAGAATGGTGGTTGCCAGGGGGTGGGAGCAGAGGGAACATGGGGAGTTATTATTCAATGGGTACAAAGTTTCAGTTTGGGAAGATGAAGAGTTCTGGAGATGGATGGTGGTGATGGTAGCCAACAACACAAATATATTTAATGACATTGAACTGTACACTTAAAAATGGTGAAGATCGGCTGGGCGCAGTGGCTCATGCCTGTAATCACAGCACTTTGGGAGGCGGAGGTGGGAGGATCACGAGATTAAGAGTTCAAGAGCATCCTGGTCAACATGGTGAAACCCTGTCTTTACTCAAAATACAAAAATTAGCTGGGTGTGGTGGTGCGTGCCTGTAATCTCAGCTTCTCAGGAGGTTGAGGCAAGAGGATTGCTTGAACCCGGGAGGCAGAAGTTGCAGTGATCCAAGATCGCATCACTGCACTCCAGCCTGATGACAGAGTGAGACTCCATCTCAAAAAAAAAAAAAAAAAAAAGGTTAAGATCTTAAATTTTATGTTATATTGATTTTTACCTCAATAAAAAAGTTTTTAAAATTACAAAACAGCCACACAAATGTTCTGCTCCATCCAGAACCTGAAGGGGTGGCCTGTCCCTCCACACCTGTGGGTGCTTCTCGTTAGGTGGAACGAGAGACTTGAGAAAAAGAATAATACACAGAGACAAAGTATAGAGAAAGAAAAGCGGGGCCTAGGGGACCGGTGCTGTGCTTACAGAGGACCCACACCGGCACCGGTCCCTGAGTTCCCTCAGTATTTATTGCTCAAAAGATAAGGGAGTAAATCAGCAGTAAGACATACAGATACACGGAGATGTTCCATTTACCCAGGGACGGGCAGGAGACAGATGTTTTTCTTTTACTGAGATTTAAGAGAATGGTACTGACCTTCAACCACAAGCAGGCTTTAAGCATTTGCCTAACAAAGCACATTCCTTACAGCCCAAAATCTTTTCAACTTTAATTACCACAGCGATGTCTCCATCAAGGACAAGATTGGGGGTAGAGTCACAGATTAACAGCATCTCAAATACAGAGCCAAATGGAGTCTCTTAAATTTACTTCTTTCTATGTAAACACAGTAACAAGCTGACCTCTCTTTTCCCCACAAGAACCTTTAAGGTCAACCACAGCAGGGGGTCAGCCTCCATAATAGCACCTGGACCAGATCTTCAGTAGAGAGTGGACAGGTGCTTCACCACCCCTACAGCCCCCTTCTCCTCCTTTCCCCAGAGTCAAAAGCTCAAAACTCACCTTCCAGCTATAGCAGTAAATTCACGAAGCTGTCCACCTCCCCTCTCTCAGGTCCAAATCCCTCCCTGTCAAGGGCATAGGGATCCCCAAGTATTCACCCCATTTCTTGATAGAGTGTGGCATTTGTTGACATAGGTAGAATTGGGAGCAATGCATTACAAATATGCTAATTTTGAAATGCCTATTTGGCACCCAAAATGAGTTATCAAATAAACAGCAGGACATACAATGGGAAGCTCAAAAGAAAGGCTGGGCTGCAAAAATGAATGCAGGCTCCTAGCACAGAAAGCGTAGACTGGAATGGAAATGGATAAGCTCACCCTGAGAAAAGTAGAGACAGAAGAGACTGAGTTAGCTGGATGAATGAAAATGGAGGAAATATCACCCAAGTCTTTCTAACCCACCCACATGAGATGGCCAAATTAAGGACTGAATTCAATCGGGACACTTTGTGTTCCAGTGAGAGAAACTGAACCAAGAGACTTGTATTGGAAACTTGTGATTTCCAAAAGAAACAGGATGCAGAAACTGAAAAACCAGAGAATAAACCACATGACTCTTGCTCTGGCATAACCCCTGCTCCTCTCTGTAAATCAACTTTATGCCACAGCAGGAAACACTGCTACGGCAGCAATGGAACTCATCTCCTCCAGCTCTACCATCAAGGATGACTGAGCTTCCTTTTAATTCCAGTTCAAAAAATTCCAGGGAAGAATAGATGGGTTCAGCTTAGGTCATGTGACCACCCTATTGCTATCATCTGAATGTTTGTGTCCCCTCAAAAACTTGTAAGTTGAAATCCTAACCCCTAAGGTGATGGTATTTAAAGATGGGATCTTTGGGAGGTGACTGGGTCTTGAGGATGGAGCCCTCATGAATGGAATTAGTGTCCTTGTAAAAGAGGCCCTGGAAGGCTGGGAGCAGTGGCTCATGTCTGTAATCCCAGCACTTTGGGAGATGAGGTGGGCGGATCACAAGGTCAGGAGTTCAAGACCAGACTGACCAACATGGTGAAGCCCCGTCTCTACTAAAAATACAATTAGCCGGGTGTGGAGTCACACACCTGTAATTCCAGCTATTCGGGAGGCTGAGGCAGGGGAATCACCTGAACCCGGGAGGTGGAAGTTGCAGTGAGCCGAGATCACACCATTGCACTCCAGCCTGGGCAACAGAGCGAGACTCCGTCTCCAAAAAAAAAAAAAAAAAAAAACAGGTCCGAGAGAGCTGCTTGGCCCCTTCCACTGTGTGAGAGGACACTGTGAGAAGGCACAATCTATGAACCAGGCACAATTTATGAACCAGGAACCTCTTACCAGACACCAAATCTGCCAGTGCCTTGATCTTAAACTCATCAGCCTCCAGAACTATAAGAAATAAATTTCTGATGTTTATAAGCTGCTTAGTTTAAGGTATTTTTGTCATTACAGCCCCAAAGGACTAAGATACCTGCCAACCCAACATTGGATAGGTTGGGTTGGAGCCAGTTCCTAGACCAGTCTTCAGCTGTGACCAGAGAGGAAGGGTTTGTGAAAATAGGGAAGTCGGCCGGGCGCGGTGGCTCAAGCCTGTAATCCCAGCACTTTGGGAGGCCGAGGCGGGCGGATCACGAGGTCAGGAGATCGAGACCATCCTGGCTAACACGGTGAAACCCCGTCTCTACTAAAAAAATACAAAAAACTAGCCGGGCGAGGTGGCGGGCGCCTGTAGTCCCAGCTACTCGGGAGGCTGAGGCAGGAGAATGGCGTAAACCCAGGAGGCGGAGTTTGCAGTGAGCTGAGATCTGGCCACTGCACTCCAGCCTGGGTGACAGAGTGAGACTCCTTCTCAAAAAAAAAAAAAAAAAAAAAAAAAAAAAAGAAAATAGGGAAGTCCTCACCAGAATAGCCAGATTTTTTTTTTTTTTTTTGAGACGGAGTTTCACTCTTGTCGCCCAGGCTGGAGTGTAATGGTGCGATCTCGGCTCACTGCAACCTCCACCTCCCGGGTTCAAGTGATTCTCCTGCCTCAGCCTCCCAAGTAGCTGAGATTACAGGCATGCGCCACCATGCCCGGCTAATTTTGTATTTTTAGTAGAGATGGGTTTTCTCCATGTTGGTCAGGCTGTTTTCAAACTCCTGACCTCAGGTGATCCACCTGCCTTGGCCTCCCAAAGTGCTGGGATTACAGGCATGAGCCACTGCGCCCTACTAGAATAGCCAGATTTGAGTGAGAAAAGCATTTCCTAAAAAAGGTTGAAAGAGGCCCAGGCAGACAAAAGTAAGTTCCCACTATACAACATCCAGACTCTTTGAGGCAGAAGCCTGTGTACAAAGATACAGTAACAAAGGAAGTAGTGACACGAGCCACACATACCCTCTCCCTCTAGTTGCCATTCCTTGTTTCTAAAAGAGACCATATCTTAACAATTATAGAACTCTAGCTGGCCTGGGGTGTCTGCTGCTGAAATTTCAATTGCAGCTCATTCAGGAGAAGCTAAGGCATATCACAGGTCTCAAAGCATCAGGTACACTACAGCAGTCCCACCCAGGAGACTGCGGTGGTCTGTTCTCAGCATTTTCCACCAATTTCATAACAAGTAAGAGCCTAATTCTTCCAGACCCCATCTCCCCAAAGGCAACTAAATCAGAAGGAAGGATCTACTGAATACTGGTTCACAGAAGCCTAAAGCTGCCTCATCAGAGCCTGGGGATTCCATCCTATTGACCCAGTGGACTTCTTTGTCTTATCCCAGCAGAACATATCAGCACTAGAAATCAACACGTTGTTCCAGGCAGTGGTCATCAACCATGATGAAGACAAGATGGCTTTTCCTTTCTTATCTCTCTACTCCCAGCACAGAAACATTGCCTGTCCTTGTTCTCATATGCTCATCCCTGTGGATGAGATCATCACAACTAAAACTACAGCGTTCACTATTGATGATCTGTTACCTACATTGCTCACAAAATAGGCCCGGAAAGGCTTATCACAATTCATTCATTCACTCACTATTAAACAGAGGGACTTAAACAGGGTAGGACTTGGTAGGGCCCCAACAATCAATGATTGATAACACAGCTGTTAGCCAGAACTTAAGCACAGGCCTCTCACTATCTACAGCAACCCCGGATAGAAATAATCAATACTATGTAAGAATCTGCTTTTGCTCACCTGTCTCCTTTTTAGAATCATGGAGCATTGAACGTTTTTTTTGTAGCTGTAATTTGTTTCAATGGACTGCAATCATTGCTTCTCATACATAGGTTGCCCCTGTTTTGTCCCTGCCATAACAGGGAGCCTCACTGTTCACCTTAGACTTTTTGTTCCCATCATTGCTAACCCAGAAGACTCTGAAAGAATTATCATTCTCCAACAATCAGTGAGAGCAGGGCCATTCTTGCCTTCTCTGCTCCAGCTTTGGCTACCTTCCAAGTTACCCTGATCCCATTTGGTAAAAAAATATGTCAGCCGGGCACAGTGGCTCACGCCTGTTATCCCAGTGCTTTGGAGGGCTGAAGTGGGAGGATCACTTGAGCCAGGAGTTTGAGATCAGTCTGGGCAACATAGCAAGACCCTGTCTCTGAAAAAAAAAAAGTGTATATATATATATATACACACACACACATATATATGTAGCCAGGTGTGACAGTATATGCCTGTAGTCCTAGCTACTCATAAGGCTAAGGTGCTCGAGCCCAGGAGTTCAAGGTTACAGTGAGTTATGATCCTTGGGTATATCTTCTATGTATGTATACATGTTTTTTGTTGTTTTTGTTTTTGTTTTAAATTTGAGATGGAGTCTCACTTTGTTGCCCAGGCTGAAGTGCAGTGGTGCAATCTTGGCTCACTGCAACCTCCGCCTTCCAGTTTCAAGCGATTCTCCTGCCTCAGTCTCCTGAGAAATTGGAATTATAGGTGCGTGCCACCACACTCGGCTAATTTTTTATATTTTTAGTAGAGATGAGATTTCACCGTGTTAGCCAGGATTGTCTTGATCTCCTGACATCATGATCCACCTGCCTCGGCCTCCCAAATACCTGGGATTACAGGCGTGAGCCACCATGCCTGGCCGTATACATGTTAATAAACACCACTGCACTCCAGCCTGAGTGACAATGCAAGATCTTGTATTTTTTTTTTTCTTTTTTTCTTTTTGGAGATGGAGTCTCGCTCTGTTGCCCAGACTGGAGTGCAGTGGCATGATCTCGGCTCACTGTAACTTCCACCTCCTGGGTTCAAGTGGTTCTCCTGCCTCAGCCTCCCAAGTAGCTGGGACTACAGGCGTACACCACCACACCTGGCTAATTTTTCTACTTTTAGTAGAGACAGGGTTTCACAATGTTGTCCGGGCTAGCTCAAACTCCTGACCTTAGGTGATCCATCTGCCTCAGCCTCCCAAAGTGCTGGGATTACAGGTGTGAGCCACCGTATCCAGGCACAAGACCCCATCTTTTATTTGTTCGTTTTTTGAGACAAAGTTTTGCTGTTGTTGTCCAGGCTGGAGTGCAGTGGTGCAATCTTGTCTCACTGTAACCTCTGCCTCCTGGGTTCAAGTGATTCTCCTGCCACACCCTCCTGAGTAGCTGGGATTACAGGCGCCCGCCACCATGCCTGGCTACTTTTTTGTATTTTTAGTAGAGATGGGGTTTCATCATGTTGGCCGGGCTGGTCTTAAACTCCTGACCTCAGGTGATCCATCCCACGTGGCCTCCCAAAGTGCTGGGATTACAGGTGTGAACCACTGTACCCAGCTGGAAAATCCCATCTTGAAAAAAAAAGAACATGTGTGAAGACAGCCTTCATGATTAAGCTGGATATTTATCATTTCACAGGAGTACTAGTGAGGAGCAGAATGATATTAGAGGCAGCGTGTAGTGTGGGCTACTCCAGCCACAGAGCAGGAGCCTTTTAAACATATGAATGTATGCTGATGCTTTCATTTTATCCTGAGCTCCCTCATCACACCCTAAATCTAGACTTTCTTAATAAAGCTTCGTCAAGTTCTGCATGTCATGTCATATGCTGCTCCACCAAGCTGAGTTTCACAATGCTGCCCAAGACTTCAGAAGCATAATCTGTTAACTTCTATTCATTCTCATGAAGCCTTATTGTGTGATACTATGTCCCTTACAGACATACACACTGTGTTATTGAACCTAAAATTCTACTAATTATAAGTTCCATAATTTCTTGTACCACTAAAAAATATAAAAGCTTGCCAATTAAACTATGACAATGCTTTTTTATAACCGCTTATAATTTTTATTTTAAAAAATTTAGACCGGGTGCAGTGGCTCATGCCTGTAATGCCAGCACTTTGGGAGGCCGAGGCGGGTGAATCATGAGGTCAGGAGATCAAGACCATCCTGGTCAACACAGTAAACCCCGTCTCTACTAAAAATACAAAAATTAGCTGGATGTGATGACACGTGCCTGTAATCCCAGCTACTCGGGAGGCTGAGGCAGGAGAATCGCTTGAACCGGGGAGTCAGAGGTTGCACTGAGCTCAGATCACGCCACTACACTCCAGCCTGGCGACAGAGCAAGACTCCATCTCAAAAAATCAATCAATCAATCAATAAATTTCAAGAGTTTTTTTTTAGATCAAGGATTTGCAAACTATAGCTCATGGTCCAAATCCAACCTGCTACCTGTTCTTGTAAATGAAGTTTAACTGGGAGGCAGCTAAGCTCACTGGTTTCCTTTCTGGCTGCTTCTGCAGGATGCCTTCAGAGTCAGAAATAGTTATCTGGCCAACCCCTGCTCTTGCTTCATTTAGACACACTTTTAAAAATCATACTTTATTTTTTATTTTTACACAAGATTGATATAAATGAAATAAATTGGTCATTTCTTTACAACAAATATGCAAGAAAACATGGATTTGTGGTCATTTCTGTAAAAACAAATATTTGCTCCACTAAATTCAAATTTTGGCCCTGTTGATTTGTTTTTTGTGCCCTTTTCATTTCACTGCCAAATCATAGTGTCATCTTTTTGGAAATATTTTAAATAGGATCAGCAATAAAGACCAGGCTTCTCCTGTGGGATCACTGCTAAGGCTGGAGTCCTCTGAAAGTTCTATGGGGGAGGAAAGATATTTTTTTCCTATACCCTTCATAGTTTTTAGGTGTCCTCCCCACCATAATGAAAGATGGATTAACAACAGAAAAGCTGACATTTATTAACATGTATACATACCCATACCCAGAAGATACCCAGGGAAAAATAAGTGACTTTCAGAGAGATGGCTTAGAACTCAGGCTTTAACACCATCTTCATCTCAAAGGAAATTGAGGGAGGCAAGTAATGGAGAGGTGACCAGGAAACACACAGTAAGCAAGGGTAAATTTCATCATGCAAATTTAAAAGTCAGTGCCTTCTCCATTGATAGGCATCTTTATTGATTTAATCCTCCTCTTTCTGGTGCAGAGGGAAACACCCTTATAAATAGAGATTTGCTTACATGTAAAGTTCTCTTACAAAAAGGTAACTTTAGCAGGGCTCAGTGACTCACACCTATAATCCCAGTACTTTGGGAGACCGAGGTGGGTGGATCATGAGGTCAGGAATTCCAGACCAGCCGGACCAACATGGTGAAACCCTGTCTCTCCTAAAAATACAAAAATGAGCCGGGTGTGGTGGTGGGCGCTTGTAATACCAACTACTCAGGAGGCTGAGGCAGGAGAATCACTTGAACTTGGGAGGCAGAGCTTGCAGTGAGCAGAGATTGCAGCACTGCACTCAAGTCTGGGCGATAGAGCGAGACTCCAGCAGAAAGAAAGAGAGAAAGAGAGAAAGAAAGAGGGAGGGAGAGAGAGAGAAAGAGAGAGAGAGAGAGAGAGAAAGGGAGGGAGGGAGGGTGTGGTGGCTCATGCCTGTAATCCCAGCACTTTGGGAGGCCGAGGCTGTGGATCACCTGAGGTCAGGAGTTCAAGACCAGCCTGGCCAACATGCTAAAACCCCGTCTCTACTAAAAATACAAAAATTAGCTGGGCGTGGCAGCATGTGCCTGTAATCCCAGCTACTGGGGAGACTGAGGCAGGAGAATTGCTTGAACCTGGGAGGTGGAGGCTGCAGTGGGCCAAGATTATGCCACTGCACTCCAGCCTAGGGGACAGAGCAAGACTGCATCTCAAAAAACAAAAAAAAAGATAAGGAAAAATATCCCAACCCTTTCTTTTTTGTTAGTAACAGAAATCTCAATAAGGGAGCTTAGGTGCCTCATCAGATATCATAAAAGCCTTTTTAAGGAAACATCTTATAGCTATAACCTAATTCTTGATACCTCCACTAGTCTTTCCTCTAGTATTAAAAAAAAAACAAAACCCATTTTCAAAGTTTCTTTGAACTTCAAGAATTAAGATGCAAAGCCCATCCTGTTATTTATTTATTTATTTTCAATTTCTGCAGAAGTTTTCCTTTTTGCCTATTTCTTGCTATTAGAGAATATTCTGGTTAAGAAGACTCTGGTTAAAAAAAGCATGCATATAACAAGTTTCCCTATTTAGGTTATATGATGCGCGCATCTCAATCATGGTCCACATTTTGCTGAGAAGGTAGAAAGGGGTGAATCCTTACTGGAACAAGCTTCCTTCTGGCAGGGGTGGGATCAAGAATAGTGATGGAGTAGCTACATTTCAGGAAGTTCAAGCAGTCCCTGCTTAAGGTCTGGCAGGCATCTTGATTCTGCCAGACCCATGACCTACCACACACCATGATGCTATCCCAGTTTCCTCCTTTTCAGTGAATGGAACCACTATCCATGCTATTACTCAAGCCAAAAAATCCTAGGGGTAACTCTGGATTCTGCCTGTCTCCCTCATTACCATCAAAAAGAGCTGTCATTTTGTCAGAGGTATTTGAACCAGAGCGACTCCATCTTGAACAGGGGCTGGGTAAAACAAGACTGAGACCTATTGGGCTGCATTACTAGGAGGTCAGGCATTCTTAGTTACAGGATAAGACAGGAAGTCAACAGGACTGATATCACAAGATATAGGTCATGAACACCCTGGTGATAAAACAGGAGGTGCTGGTTGGGCACGATAGCTCACTTGCTAGTAATCCCAGCACTTTGGGAGGCCGAGGTGGGTCAATCACTTTAGGTCAGAAGTTTGAGACCAGCCTGGCCAACATGGTGAAACCCTGTCTCTACTGAAAACACAAAATAGTAGCTGGGCATGGTAGCATGCATCTGTAGTCCCAGCTACTTGGGAGGCTGAGGCAGGAGAATTGTTTGAACCTGGGAGGCGGAGGTGCAGTGAGCTGAGATTGCACCACTGCACTCCAGTTTGGGTAAGAGTGAGACAGTGTCTCAAAAAACAAACAAACAAATAAACAAAAAACCAGGAGGTGCTAAAGAAGCCAACCAAAACCAATATGGCAAGAAAGTGACCTCTGGTCTTCCTCATTACTCTTTATACACTAATTATAATCCATTAGCATGATAAGACACTCCCACCAGCACCATGACAGTTTACAAATGCCATGGCAACCTCAGGAAGTTACCCTATCTAGTCTAAAAGGAGCAGGAACCCTTAGTTCCAGGAAATCCCTACCCCTTTCCTAGAAAACGCATTAATAATCCATCTTTGTTGAGCATATATTCAAGAAATAAGCATAAAAATAGCCTATGTCTATTCTATTTTTATGTCTATGGAGTAGCCATTCTTTTGTTCCTTTCTTTTTTTTTTTTTTTTTTTTGAGACGGAGTCTCGCTCTGTCACCCAGGCTGGAGTGCAGTGGCCGCATCTCAGCTCACTGCAAGCTCCGCCTACCAGGTTTACGCCATTCTCCTGCGCCATTCTCCTGCCTCAGCCTCCCGTGTAGCTGGGACTACAGGTGCCCGCCACCTCGCCTGGCTAGTTTTTTTGTATTATTTTTAGTAGAGACGGGGTTTCACCGTGTTAGCCAGGATGGTCTCGATCTCCTGACCTCGTGATCCGCCCGTCTCGGCCTCCCAAAGTGCTGGGATTACAGGCTTGAGCCACCGCGCCCGGCCTGTTCCTTTCTTAATAAACCTGCTTTCACTTTACTTTATGGACTTGCCCCAAATTCTTTTCTTGCGTAAAATCCAAGAACCCTCTCTTGGGGTCTACTCTGGGACCCCTTTTTAGTAATAATTTTCTCTCTAAAATGCACCTTAAAGTTCTCCCCTCTCTCCATATGCACCACATCCACCCTGGAATTAAACTCCAGTCTGTAGTCCAGGACAGCTGCAGTAGTTTCCTAACGGCTCTCCCTGCTTCTCCTCCTATCTCCCTCCACACTATGTTCCATAGAACAGCCGGAATGAGTTTTCAAGTTCAGGCGTACATGTGCAGGATGTGCAGGTTTGTTACAGAGCTAAATGAGTGCCATGGTGGTTTGCTGCAGAGATCATCCCATCACCTGGGTATTAAGCTATTTTTCCTGATGCACACCCCAACCACTCCAGCAGGCCCCAGTGTGTGTTGTTCCCCATGCGTTCTCATTATTCAGTTCCCACTTATAAGTGAGAACATGTGGTATTTGGTTTTCTGTTCTTGCATTAGTTTGCAGTGAATAATTGCTTCCAACCCCATCCATGTCCCTGCAAAGGACGTGATCTCCTTCCTTTTTATGGCTGCAGAGTATTCCATTTAGGTTAATTCCATGTCTTTGCTATTGTGAATAGTGCTGCAATGAAGATACATGTGCCTATGTCTTTACAATAGGATGATTTGTATTCCTTTAGGTACATACCCAGTAATGGGATTGCTGGGTCAAATGGTATTTCTGCCTCTAAGTCTCTGAGGAATCACCACACTGTCTTCCACAATGGTTGAACTAATTTACACTGCCACCAACAGTGTAAAAGCGTTTTTTCTCCACAACCTTGACAGCATCTGTTGTTTATCAACTTTCTAATAATAGCTACTCTGACTGGTGTGCGATGGCATCTCATTGTGGGTTTCATTTGCATTTCTCTAATGATCAGTGATGTTGAGCTTTTTTTCATATGTTTGTTGGCCGCATGTATGTCTTCTTTTCAGAAGTGTCTGTTCATGTCCTTTGCCCACTTTTTATGTTGTGTGTGTGTGTGTGTGTGTGTGTGTGTAAATTTGTTTAAGTTCCCTGTAGACTCTGGATATTAGACCTTTGTGAGATGGTGAGATTGTGAGATTGCAAAAATTTTCTCCCATTCTGTAGGCTGTCTGTTTATTCTGATGATAGTTTCTTCTGCTGTGTTTCTTTTGCTTTTTAGTTTAATTAGATCCCATCTCTTAATTTTTGCTTTTGTTGCAATTGCTTTTGGCATTTTTGTTATGAAATCATTGCCTGTGCCTACGTACAGAACGGTATTGCCTAGATTTTCTAGGGTGTTTATAGTTTTGGGTTTTACATTTAAGTATCTAATCCATCCTAAATTAATCTTTGTATATGGCGTAAGGAAGGGGACCAGTTTCAATTTTCTGCATACAGCTAGCTAGTTCTTCCAGCACCATTTATTGAATAGGGAATCCTTTCCCCATTGCTTGTTTTTGTCAGGTTTGTTGAAGATCAGATGATTGCAGATGTGTGGTCTTATTTCTGAGTTATCTATTCTGTTCCATTGGTCTATGCGTCTTTTCTTGTACAAGCCGTGCTGTTTTGGTTACTGCAGCTTTGTGGTATAGTTTGAAGTCAGGTACTATGATGCTTCCAACTTTGTTCTTTTTGCTTAGGATTGTCCTAGCTATATGGGCTCTTTTTTGGTTCCACATGAACTTTAAAATAGTTTTCTAATTCTGTGAAGAATGTCAATGGCAGTTTAAGTGAAATAGCATTGAATCTATAAATTACTTTGGGCAGTGTAGCCATTTACATGATATTAATTCTTCCTATTCATGATGATGGAATGTTTTTCCATTTGTTTGTGTCCTGTTTTTTTTTTTTTTTTTTGTTTTTGTTTTTGTTTTTGTTTTTGTTTTTGAGACAGAGTTTCACTTTTGTTGCCCAGGCTGAAGTGCAGTGGCATGATATCGGCTCACTGCAACCTCCACCTCCTGGGTTCAAGTGATTCTCTTGCCTCAGCCTCCCAAGTAGCTGGGATTATAGGTACCCACCACCACACCTGCCTAATTTTTTATAGTTTTAGTAAAGACGGGGTTTTGCCATGTTGGGCAGGCTGGTCTCAAACTCCTGACCTCAGGTGATCCACCTGCCTCAGCCTCCCAAAGTGCTGAGATTACAGGCATGGGTCACTGTGCCTGGCCCCTCTCTGATTTCTTTGAGCAGTGGTTTGTAGTTCTTCTAGAAAAGGTCCTTCACTTCTGTTGTTAGTTGTATTCCTAGGTATTTTATCCTTTCTGTAACAATTGTGAATGGGAGTTGATTCATGATTTGACTCTCTGCTTGGATGTTGTTGGTATATAGGAATGCTAGCAATTTTTGTACGTTGATTTTGTATCCCGAGACTTTGCTGAAGTTGTTTATCAGCTTAAGTAACTTTTGGGCTGAGATGATGGGATTTTCTAGATATAGAATCATGTCATCTGCAAACAAAGATAATTTGATTTCCTCTCTTCCTATTTGAATACCCTTTCCTTCTTTCTCTTGCCTGACCCTGGACAGAACTTCCAATATTATGTTGAATAGGAGTGGTGAGAGAGGGCATTCTTGTCTTGCGCCGGTTTCCAAGAGGAATGCTTCCAGCTTTTGCCCATTCAGTATTATATTGGCTGTGTGTTTGTCATACATGGCTCTTATTATTTTGAGGGACGTTCCTTCAATACCTAGTTTATTGAGAGTTTTTAACATGAAGAGATGTTGAATTTTATCAAAAGGCTTTTTTGTATCTATTGAGATAATCATGTGGTTTTCATCTTTAGTTCTGTTTATGTAATGAATCACATTAATTGATTTGTGTATGTTGAACCAACCTTGCATCTCAGGGATGAAACCAATCTGATTGTCATGGATAAGTTTTTTGATGTGCTGCTGGAATCGGTTTGCCAGCATTTTATTGAGGATACTTGCATCAATGTTCATCAAGGATATTGGCCTGAAGTTTCCTTTTGTTGTATCTCTGCCACATTTTGGTATCAGGATGATGCTAGCTTCATGGAATGAGTTGGAGGAATCCCTGTCCCTCCTTTTCAATTTTTTGGAATAATTTCAGTAGAAATGATACCAGCTCTTCTTTGTACCTCTGGCAGAATTCAGCTGTGAATCCATCTGATCTTGGGCTTTTTTTTTTTTTTTTTTTTTTTTTTTTTTTTTTTTTTTTTTTGGTTGTTAGGCTATTAATTGCTGCTTCAACTTCAAAACTAATTATTGGTCTATTCAGGGATTCAATTTCTTCCTGGTTTGGTCTTGGGAGGGTGTATGTGTCCAGTAGCTTATCCATTTCTTCTAGATTTTTCTAGTATATATGCATAGAGGCATTTATAATATTCTCTGATGATTGTATTTCTGTGGGGTCAGTGATGATATCCCCCTTAGTATTTCTGATTTTATTTCATTCTTCTTTTATTCTTTATTAGTCCAGCTAACAATATTTTTTCAAAAAACCAACTCCTGAATTTGTTGATTTTTGAAGGGTTTTTCATGTTTCTATCTACTTCAGTTCAGCTCTGATCTTGGTTATTTCTCATTTTCTGCTACCTTTGGGGTTTGTTTGCTCTTTGTTCTCTAGTTCTTTAAGTTGAGATGTTAGGTTGTTAACTTGAGATGTTTCTAGCTTTTTGATGTAGTCATTTAGTGCTATAAATTTCCCTCTTAATACTGCTTTAGCTGTGTCCCAGGGATTCTGGTATGTTGTCTCTTTGTTCTCATTAATTTCAAAGACACTTCTTGATTTATGTCTTAAATTCATTATTTACCCAATAGTTGTTCAGAAGCAGGTTGTTCAATTTCCATGTAGTTGTGTGGTTTTGAGTGAAATTCTTTATCTTGAGTTCTAATTTGATTGTGCTGTGGTCAGAGAGACTGTTATGATTTCAGTTCTTTATCATTTGCTGAGGAGTGTTTTACTTCCAATTATGTGGTCAATTTTAGAGGAAGTGCTGTGTGGTGATGAGAAGAATGTAAATTCTGTTTTTTTGGGGTGGAGTGTTCTGCAGTTATCTCCCAGGTCCACTTGATCCAGAGCTGAGTTCAGGTCCTGAATATATTTCTTTTATATATCAATTATCTAATATTATCAGTGGGGTGTTAAAGACTCCCAATATTATTGTGTGGGAGTCTGAGTCTCTTCGTAGGTCTCCAAGAACTTGCTTTATTAATCTGGGTGCTCCTGTATTGGGTGAATATATATTTAGGGTAATTAGCTCTTGTTGAACTGAACCCTTTACCATTATGTAATGACCTTCTTTGTCTTCTTTTAATCTTTATTGGTTTAAAGTCTGTTTTGTCAGATACCAGGACTGCAACCCCTGTTTTTTCTGTTTTCCTTTTGCTTTGTAAATTTTCCTCCATCCCTTTATTTTGGGTCTATGTGTTTCTTTGTACATGAGATGGGTCTCTTGAAGACAGCATACTGATGGGCCTTGGCTGTTTATCCAGCTTGCTATTGTATGTCTTTCCCACCCCCACCCCACCTCATCCCCACCAAGGGAGTCTGTCACCCCAGGCTCCAGAGCCAAGATTCAGTGGCGTGATCTTGGCTCACTGCAACCTCTGCCTCCTAGGATCAAGCAATTCTCCTGCCTCAGTCTCCTGAATAGCTGGTGCATGCCACCACACCTGGCTAATTTTTTTATTTTTAGTAGAGATGGGGTTTTACCATGCTGACCAGGCTGGTCTCGAATTCTTGACCTCAAGTGATCTGCCTGCCTTGGCCTCCCAAAGTGCTGGGATTACAGGCATGAGCCACTGCATCCAGTCTATTCTGTGTCTTTTAATTGGGGCATTTAGCCCATTTACATTTAAGATTAGTATTGTTATGTGTAAACTTGATCCTGTCATCATGATGCTAGCTGGTTATTTTTCAGACTTGTTTATGTGGTTGCTTCATAGTCACTGGTTTGTGTACTCCAGTACATTTTTGTAGTGGCTGGTAATGGTTTTCCCTTTCCATATTTAATGCTTCCTTCAGGAGCTCTCGAAAGGCAGGTCTGGTGGTGATGAATTCCCTCAGCATTTGCTTGTCTGAAAAAGATCTTATTTTTCCTTCACTTATGAAGCTCAGTTTGGCCAGATATGAAATTATTCTGTGTTGGAAATCCTTTCCTTTAAGAATGTTGAATATTGACCCCCAATCTCTTCTGGTTTGTAGGGTTTCCAATGAGAAGTCCACTATCAGTCTGATGGACTTCCCTTTGTAGATGATCTGGCTTGCTCTATGGCTCCACTTAACATTTTCTCTTACATTTTGACCTTGGAGAATCTGATGATTATATGTCTTGGGGTTGATCTTCTCATGGAGTATTTCACTGGGGCTCTCTGGATTTTCTGAATTTGAATGTTGGCCTGTCCTGCTAGGTTGGGTGAGTTCTCCTGGATGACGTCCTGAAGTATGTTTTCCAACTTAGTTCCATTCTCCCCATCTCTTTCAGGTACCCCAATCAGTCATAGGTTCAGTCTCTTTACATCCCATATTTCTCAGAGGTTTTGTTCATTTTCACTTTTTCTCTATTTTTGTCTGCCTTATTTCAGAAACAGTTTTCAAGCTCTGAGGTTCTTTCCTATGCTTAGTCTATTTGGCTATTGATACTTCTGATTGCATTGTGGAGTTCTCTTGTGTTTTTCAGGTCCACCAGGTTGGTTATGTTCCTCTCTAAAATGGCTTTTTTTTTTTTTTTGAGACGGTGTCTTGCTCTGTCGCCCAGCCTGGAGTGCAGCGGCCAGATCTCAGCTCACTGCGAGCTCTGCCTCCCGGGTTTACGCCATTCTCCTGCCTCAGCCTCGCGAGTAGCTGGGACTACAGGCACCCGCCACCTCGCCCGGCTAGTTTTTTGTTTTTTTTTTTTAGTAGAGACGGGGTTTCACCACATTAGTCAGGATGGTCTCGATCTCCTGACCTCGTGATCCGCCCGTCTCAGCCTCCCAAAGTGCTGGGATTACAGGCTTGAGCCACCGCGCCCGGCTAAACTGGCTATTCTAATTATCAGCTCCTATATTGTTTAGATTCTTAGCTTTGCATTGAGTGACAACATGCTCCTTTAGCTCAGTGAAGTTCAATATTACCCACCTTCTGAAGCCTACTTCTGTCAATTCAGCCATCTCAGTCTCAGCCCAGCTCTGTGTCCTTGCTGCAGAGATGTTGTAGTCATTTGGAGGAAATAAGGCACTCTGGCTTTTTGAGTTTTCAGTGTTTTTACATTGATTCTTTCCCATCTTTGAGGTTGCTGACCTTTGAATGGGGTTTTTGTGGGGTCTTTTTGTTGGTGCTGTTTTCTTTAACAGTCAGGAGATTCTTCCACAGGGCTTCTGCTGTTTGCTGGGGGTCCACTCCAGACCCTTAGTTGCCTCAGTTTTTCCCATACCTGGAGGTATTACCAGTGAAGGCTGCAAAACAACAAAGATGGCAGCCTGCTCCTTCCTATAGAAGTTCCATCCCAGGGGGTTACTGATCTGTTGCCAGCCCAAACATGCCTGTAGAAGGTGGCTGGAAACCCCTATTGGAGGGCCTTATTACCCAGTCAGGAGGAATGAGATCAGGGACCCACTTATAGAAGCACTCTGGCTGCTTTTTGGTAGAGCAGGTGTGCTTCACTGGGGGGAACCCTTCCTTGTCTGGACCGTTTGTATTGTACAAAGCTGACAGGCTAGAACAGCTGAGTCTACCAAACCAGAGATGGCAGCTACTGCTCCCCTTGGGAACTCAGTCCCATCTCTGGCAGACTGTTGCCATTGGCTGGATGGAATTCTAAGCCAGTGTGTCTTAGCTTGTGAGGTGCCATGGATGTGGGGCCCACAGAACAATGCTGCTTGGCTCCCTGGATTCAGTCCCTTCCTAGGATTATTTACAGATGGATATCCTGCCTTGCCAGGGATCCCAGGGTCAGAGTATGTAAAAATCCTGGGTCTGTGTGTGTCTGAGAAGCTGCTCTGCCAAGACTCTGCATAGCTTTGTGTATTGGATTCAAGGCCCTGGTTGCATGGGCTCATAAAGGGATCTTGTGATCTGCAGGTTGCAAAGATCCATGGGGAAATTGTGGTTTCCTGAGTGGGACTGCACAATCACTCACCACTTACTTTGACTAGGGGCAGGGGTTCCTTTGGCTCCATGCTGTTCCCAGTTGGGCCACCACCCCACCCTTCTTTTCTTTGTTCTCTGTGGGTCAAGTTGTTTGCCTAGTTAGCGCCAATGCAAGAAGCTGGATATTTCAGTTTAAGGTGCTAAATTAACTCCCTATTTTCATTCCGCTCCATGAGTACTGCAGCTGCTTCTAATCAGCTATCTTGGCCCCTCTGCCGTTGGAGTGACTTTCTAAAGGCAAAACTGACCGTGCCCATCCCATCCTTAAAATTGTTTCATTGCCTGCTAATACAATTTTAATAAAATCCAAATTCTTTACAGTGACCTAAAATCCCTGCCTAAAATTACTTATGACTACCACACTAGCCACGTATTTGTAACAGGGGACAATATCAACCTCCAAGGAGGTGAGTATTGGTTCTGGAGGGGAAGAGAGGGGATAAAGTAAATCTTTCTCTTTCCGGTGTATAAAGAACAGGTACAAGTAGAACATATATAATATCTATGGAATTAAAATCTTATGGAGGGGGAGCAATTAGAAAAAGAGTTTAAAGAAAAATTGAGAAATCCACCTAATCTCAGGTTCCTCTTCCCCTTACCTATAAGACCAGTGCTACACAATATGGCAGCCCCTAGTGACATGTGGCGACTGAACACTTGAAACATACCTAGTGCAAAAGGAAAAGCAAAGCTTTAATTTTGCTTAAATAAAATTTCAATAGCCATATGTGGCTAGTGGCTACCATATCAGACCACACAACTCTAGACACTCAGACCTCCTTTTGGTTCAAGGATATCAAGCCCTTTGCACATGCTATCTGTATCTACCCATGCTAGGTCAGGATACTTTTGCTACAAATAACAAAAATTCAGAGTGGATTAAACATAAGTCCAGATAAGAGAGAATCCAGTGTTGGCTAATTCAACAGCTTCGATGCCATTATCGTGGATCCAGGTCCCTTCCATCTTCCTTCATTGCCACCCCTGGTGCATGAGCACTTCCCTAAGATTGTTCCCCTAATAGTCACAATATGTCTGCCAAAGCACCAGGCATCATATCTAAACCTCATGCTCAGTACGAGACTGTAGTTGTCTCTTTTTTGTTCCCTTTAAAAATGAGATAAAACATCACCTCGTATCTCATTAGCCAGAATTTTATCATATGTCTCTATCAATCACTGGCAAGAGGAATGTGATCACTACATGTCGCTCAGATGCTACAAGAGCCATTCCCTGGAGCTGAATATAGTGCTGGTCCCCAAAACATATGGCTAGAGGAGGATGGTGGATACTTGATCAAGCCAGGGCCCTGTAGGAAAATAGGGACTTGCACACCTTGTATTAAGGAGGGGAGTGTGAAAGTAGAACTTCACCCTCTGTTCTAGGTAGAACTAAGCTGAGCTAGTGGAGAATATGCCTGTGCCAGTGGTTTTCAGAGTGTTGTTATCCAGAAACTTTTTAGAGAACTGAAAATCGTCAGGTCCCACCCCAAACCTATTGAATCAAACTCAGGATGGTGCCCAAGAATCTGCGTTTCAGCAAGTCTTCCAGGAGATTCCGATACATCCTAGAGTTTGAAAACATTGCCCTATTCCAGTGGTTTTCAACTGGGTGGTGGTGGTGGGGATTTTGCCCCCAGGGGACATTTGACAATGTCTAGAGACATTTTGGTTGTCACAACTGCAGTGCAGGGTGCTACTGGCATCTAGTAGTAGAGGTCAGGACAACGTGTAAGACAGTCTCCCACAGCAAAGACGTGTCCAGCCCCAAATGGCAATAGTGCCAAGGCTGAGAAACCATGGGGCAGAGGAAGCTCCTTTACAGTGGCCACAGCCCTCCCGGCTCTCCATGTAGGATTCAGGTCTTTGAACCTGGTTAGCGCAAGGATTAGCATCTGTCAAGCACCTTCAGAGCAGAAGAGATGTCAGATTGCCTTTGCCCACAGTCTAATCGACTTGCTTCTAAGCAATCAGTCTTCTAACAGTCAACTCAGTCAGATCAGTCCCAGGGATCACTAAAGTATCCATCCATAGCAAAGCAATAAAACAGGACACAATGATCATCTTCAGGACAAAAAAAAGACATTTTATAAGGAGCACAGTCAATATACACATTGGCGGGCTTTCATGAGGGCCTAATTCCTCTGTCTTAGAAAGTTGACAGGCTGTTTGGATCAAGCAAATTTTTTTCCATGCTTAGGAATCTTTCTGTTCAATTGAGTCTCTACTGCCACATCTAGCTCTCACATGGGGCCAGGAAACGGAGATCAAACATCCAGTTCTAACTAACATTTTCTAGACAAGACACAACCAAGAAACCATGCATTGTCTGTGGATACAATTTCTCTCCATGAGAGTCTGAAGTTAGCGGAAGCAGCAAATCATATCAGAGTAGCCAATGCCACAATCAGTTCAGCTCAAGCCCACCTCATATTAAACCTGTTTCCAAGGGTTTTACGGCACAGTTTGCTCTACCATGATCACCACGTGAGCCCTTCTGGCACTTACTTAATATAACACTTCCAGGAGCAGATGTGCTGATAAAGTTTATTTACATTAATGTTCTCTCATGTCAATCACACGTAAGCCCTGGAAGTTGGTTTTTATATACAGAATCCAGTACCTTCCTGGGAGAACTACTTTTTTCCAAAACAAAAGACGACACAATTAGTATGATAATTGCAGAGTTTAATGAACACCGTGCTTCACTTCAGGGTCTCATCTGGAATTTCAGAGTGAACTGTGTCCAGAGGCTGCCAGTGGCAATTCATGAGGGAGTTGTAGAGTTCTTCACTTTTCACCATAAACTCTTGGTTTGATTCCTCAATATTCAAATGAAGATGTGGATCTGCAGAAGCCAATAATGGATATGAAAAAGATAGTTTTTTACAGGACACATACTAGAAATAGTTTAAAATTAGAAAGCTTTTAGAAAGCAGGCCAGGCGCGGTGGCTCAAGCCTGTAATCCCAGCACTTTGGGAGGCCGAGACGGGCGGATCACAAGGTCAGGAGATCGAGACCACCCTGGCTAATACGGTGAAACCCCGTCTCTACTAAAAAATACAAAAAACTAGCCGGGCGACAAGGCGGGCGCCTGTAGTCCCAGCTACTTGGGAGGCTGAGGCAGGAGAATGGCGTAAACCCGGGAGGCGGAGCTTGCAGTGAGCTGAGATCCGGCCACCGCACTCCAGCCTGGGCGAGAGAGCCAGACTCTGT
Source organism: Rhinopithecus roxellana (assembly GCF_007565055.1). Classification (NCBI taxonomy): domain Eukaryota; kingdom Metazoa; phylum Chordata; class Mammalia; order Primates; family Cercopithecidae; genus Rhinopithecus; species Rhinopithecus roxellana. The sequence continues at coordinate 9,182,401 of NC_044552.1, read as the reverse complement.
CTCAAAAAAAAAAAAAAGAAAGCATTTGCAGGAAGTATTGCAGATAGTAAAGGTTAAAATTCCTAAATTGCGTATTTCCTTTCAATAAGACTTGAAAATAGAAATTTAAGCTATAAAAGTAGTAGTATCATCAAACTCAATGAGCATCCAGCTGACAGAAGAGATGGAGAAAAAAAATGGACAGATTTGAGATGCCTGGGGGATGGATTCAATTTGGGAGGAAAGGGAAAAAGGAAGGTCAAGAATGACTGCCATGTTTCTGGCAGGTGCCAGGTAGATACAATGCTAAACAATGAACCAAGCCAAGGGCTCCTTGGACAGGGGTTTGTAAAAATAAACATGCTACTTTAACTGCTCAGTTAACAGACTAATGTAAGTGAATAAATTTTATACAGCAACTAATTCAGAAACACAGGAGGACGTGGCCTTCCATCTCTGAAACCTGGAACCCTGTGACGAGATGGTGTTATGTTATTGCAAACGTATTAAACCTGGATTTTCAGCCCAAGTTGCCAGGTTTCCAGAGCTTTCCAAGGCTTTCAAGGTCATTAGTTTTTTTAATGTAATCTATTTTTTCCTCTCCTTGTACTGAACATAATTGAAGAAGCCTTTTATGTTTTCCTTTGTAATTTTTGCAAGCCTCAGTTCCTTGTGGATCATAATTTGCTTCCTAATACTCATATGGGTTCATGCTATTCATCTGTATGTCTATTAAGGACTAAATCTTTGCCCCACAAAATTCTTCTATAAAAAGCCTAACCCCCACAATGTGAAGGCATTTGGAGATAGGGCCTCTGGGAGGTTAGATGAAGTCATAAGTGTTGGGTGCTGCTCTGATAGAAGTAGTGCCCTTACAAAAAGAGACAGCAGGCAGGACACAGCAGCTCACACCTGTAACCCCAACACTTTGGGAAGCTGAGACCAGTGAATTGCTTAAGTCTGGGAGTTTGAGATCAGCCTGGGCAACACACTGAAACCATATCACTACAAAATATAAAAATAATTTTTTTTTTTTTTTTTTTTTGAGACGGAGTCTCGCTCTGTCGCCCAGGCTGGAGTGCAGTGGCCGGATCTCAGCTCACTGCAAGCTCCGCCTCCCGGGTTTACGCCATTCTCCTGCCTCAGCCTCCCAAGTAGCTGGGACTACAGGCACCCGCCAACTCGCCCGGCTAGTTTTTTGTATTTTTTAGTAGAGACGGGGTTTCGCCGTGTTAGCCAGGATGGTCTCGATCTCCTGACCTCGCGATCCACCCGTCTCGGCCTCCCAAAGTGCTGGGATTACAGGCTTGAGCCACCGCGCCCGGCCAAAATAATTTTTTTAAAAAAAAGAACAGAGAACTTGCTCATTCTCTCCTACAATGTATGCATAAAGAGGTCAAGTGTGGAAACAAGAAGGCTGCTGTCTGCAAGCCAAGAAGAGAGCCCTCGCCAGAAACCAAATTAGCCAGACCCCATATATTGGATTTCCAGCCTCCAGAACGGTAAGAAAATAAATTTTTGTTTAAACCACCCAGTCTATGGTATTTTGTTACAGTAGCCCTAGAAGACTAATGCAGTACCCTTCTGTATTTATCATTTTAGAACCAAAATGGTAAAATAGGCTTTAGTCATCATATTAATTTCATGAGCTACTTCTCACTTTTCTTCACTGGAGTCATTCATGATTGTGTTGTCTGATTCTTATTCTTTAGAGCTTCCCATCCCTTTTGAGTCATCTTTCCTCTGAGCATTTCTGGTCATAAAAGTAGATGTTTCCCTTTTTTCCCCCTAAACATTCTGAAATTTTCTTATACTTCTGTCCCCGGTTCCTTTCCTTTAGCGTTATGGGCAGTTGTCTGCTAACGGGTCCCTGACTGCATGCCCCGGGTGGGGAAAGAGGAGTTAGGATTATATGCTTATGAGCATGCTCTCCACTTAACCTGTGGCCAAGAAAACAGACACAGTGTGGTCAGCTCCAAACCCCGGATTATATGATCTCTGCCCTTCCAGTGATGTTGACCAAAACTATAACAGAAGCCTATTCAAGACAAACTAATTATACTATCCCTAAACCTGTGCATCTTCTAGACCAGTGTTGTCCAACACAGTAGCCACTAGCCACATGCAGCTATTGAGCATTGCTGGCCCTCATTGAAATGTGATGTAAGGATAAAATATATACCACATTGAAAGCAGAATGGTGGTTGCCAGGGGATGAGGGAAGGGAGAGTGAAGAGTTGTTATTTAATGGGTATAGAGTTTCAGTTTATATAATGAAGAGTTCTGGAGATGAATGGTGATGGTTACACAACATTATGAATGTACTTAATACCACTGATACATTTAAAAGTCTATTGCTTCTTGGCCTTTTGGCTAAGATCAAGTGTGATACATTTAAAAGTCAAGATGATAAATTTTATGTTATGCATATTTCACCACAATAGGAACAACTTAAAAATCTGCTTGAAGGTAATGTCTGAATAGCCCTCAGAATAAGGGTCCCCTCAATCTGCAGGTGAGGGGGCGGCCATTAAAAGAAAAATGATAGAAGAAATATATGCTCCATTTCAAAGACTTGATGGAAAAAGAAGTTGTTTTTATATTGATTGCATGTTGGAATAATATTTTGGATATTGTCTTAGTTTGGGCTGCTAACAACGTATCAGAGACTGAGTAGTTTGTAAACAACACACAGTTATTTCTCACAGTTCTGGAAACCAGAAGTCCAAAATCAAAGTGTTGGCATAATTGGGTTCTGGTGAGGACCTTCTTCTGGGTTGCACACTGCCCAGAAGTCGTATTTTCACAAGGCAGAGGGCAGAGAGAGGAATCAAATTCCCTCGTGACCCTTGTAAGGTCACCAATTCCATTCATGAGGGCTCCACCCTCATGACCTCACCTAATCCTAATCATCTCCCTACAGATCCACCTCCTAAAACTATAACATTGGGAGTGAGGCCGGGCGCGGTGGCTCAAGCCTGTAATCCCAGCACTTTGGGAGGCCGAGACGGGCGGATCACGAGGTCAGGAGATCGAGACCATCCTGGCTAACCCGGTGAAGCCCCGTCTCTACTAAAAAATACACACAAAAAAAACTAGCCGGGCGAGGTGGCGGGCGCCTGTAGTCCCAGCTACTTGGGAGGCTGAGGCAGGAGAATGGCATAAACCCGGGAGGCGGAGCTTGCAGTGAGCTGAGATCCGGCCACTGCACTCCAGCCTGGGCGACAGAGCGAGACTCCGTCTCAAAAAAAAAAAAAAAAAAAAAAAAAAAAAAAAAAAAAAAAAATTGGGAGTGAGGGTTTCAACATATGAATTTGGCGAGGGGGAGGAACACAAATTCAGTCCATAACAGATATTAGGTTAAGAAACATTAATTTCACCTATCTCTTGAGTTGGTTAATTTGGCTACTAAAACATTTAAAATTACCCACATGGATAGCTTTGTATTTCTCACTGTCTATTTTTTAATTTCTAAATTTTCAAACTGACAGAGAAAACTGTATTTACCACATATAACATAATGTTTCAAGTATATGTTCATTGTGGAATGATCAAATGATCAAATAACTACCTCACATAGTTATCATTTTTGTTGTGGAAACACTGAATATCCACTAAGTATTTTCCTTTATTTTTCCTTTTTTTTTTTTTAAAGACTAGTCAAATGCAGCAGTAAGAATCAGAGTAGAACAAAAAATTCAGTCTGCAACTGACTAAACAACCAATTGCGATAACTCACCTTCGAATTAACCTGTATTTTTCACTATAATATTTCTTCATTAACTATAGTCACCATGCTATAATATATAGTATATATGTTATATATACTATAGTGTATATATACTGTATATTATATATAATATATATTATATACATATTATATATATATAATATATATTATATACATATTATATATATATAATATATATTATATACATATTATATATATATAATATAATTTTTTTTTTTTTAGACGGAGCTTTGCTCTTGTTGCCCAGGCTGGAGTGCAATGGTGTGATCTCGGCTCACTGCAACCTCTACCTCCCAGGTTCAAGCAATTCTCCTGCCTCAGTCTCCTGGGTAGCTGGGATTACAGGCGCGGGCCACCACACTCGCTAATTTTTTGTATCTTTAGTAGAGACGGGGTTTCACCATGTTGGCCAGGCTGGTCTCAAACTCTTGACCTCGTGATCCACCCACCTTGGCCTCCCAAAGTGCTGCGATTACAAGCGTGAGCCACCGGGCCCGGCCTACAATAAATCTCTTGAAAGGTGTTCCTCCTAACTGAAATTCTCTATCTTTTGACCAACATCTCCCTATCACTCTCTCCCTGCAACTACCCCAGCCTCTAATAACCACCATTGTATGCTCTACTGCTATGAAATAAGCTTTTTAAGATTCCACATGAGTGAGATCATATGGCATTTGTTCTTCTGTGCCTGGTTTATTTCACTTAACATAATGTCCTCCATGTTCATCCATGTTGCCACAAATGACAAGACCATCATTTTTATAGTTTAATAGTATTCTATTGTGTATATACATATTTTCCTTATCCACTCATCCACTTATGGGCACTTAGTTTGATTCTATATCTTGGCTATTATGAATAGTGCTGCAATAAACACGGAAGTACAGATGTCTCTCTAACATACTGATTTCATTTCCTCTGGATATATGCCCAATAGTGGGATTGCTGGATCATATAGTAGTTCTACTGTTAATATTTTGAGGAAACGCCATACTTTTTATAATTGCTGTACCAATTTACATTCCCACCAACAGTATGCAAGGGCTCTTTTCTCCACATCCTACCCAACATTCATCTTTCGTCTTTCAGGCTGTCCTAGACCTGGTGAGCTCTTTCCGGGTTTGGCAAAGCCAGACGCTGACCGGGCTGAGGAGTGGGACCGGCAGCGCTGGACCACCCTTTACCAAGCGCAGAGGTGCCCTACCCGCCGGCTCTCAACAGGGCGAGCGGCCCTTCCGCTGTGCAGAGCGCAACCTGGGGATCCCGGGTCCTTGTGCGGTCACTTACCTGGCCCCACCTATCCGCTGAAAACTGGGTGGACGGCCTCCCAGGGTCCCGGCCGATATCGCGCGGGGCAACTTGTGCGTGTGCGTTCACGCAGGACTGCTGCTCACCCAGCAGTCCACGATTAGGGCTATTTTTGTATTGTTAATAGAGACGGGGTTTCACCATGTTGACCAGGCTGCTCTTAAACTCCTGACCTCACGTGATCTTCCCACCTCAGCCTCCCAAAGTGCCAGGATTACAGGCGTGAGCCACCGCACACTCGGTCATTTTTTATTTCTATGAAGAATGCCATTGGTATTTTGATAGAGTACATTGAATCTGGCTGGCCACAATGGCTCATGCCTGTAATCCCAAAACTTTGGGAGGCCAAAGCTGGTGGATCACCTGAGGTCAGGAGTTCAAGACCAGCCTGGCCAACATGGAGAAGCCCTGTCTCTACTAAAAATACAAAAATTAGCCGGGTGTGGTGGGCACCTGTAATTCCAACTACTTGGGAGGCTGAGGCAGGAGAATTGCTTGAACCCTGGAGGAGGCGGTTGCAGTGAGCTGAGATCAAATACCACTGCCCTCCAGCCTGGGCAACACAGTGAGACTGCCTGAAAAAAAGAAAAAAAAAAAAAAAAAAAAAAAAAAGCAGAGCACAGTGGCTCAGGCCTGTAATCCCAGCACTTTGGGAGGCCGAGACAGGCAGATCACGAGGTCAGGAGATCGAGACCATCCCGGCTAACACGGTGAAACCCCATCTCTACTAAAAAATACAAAAACTAGCCGGGCGAGGTGGCAGGCACCTGTAGTCTCAGCTACTCGGGAGGCTGAGGCAGGAGAATGGCGTAAACCCGGGAGGCGGAGCTCGTAGTGAGCTGAGATCAGGCCACTGCACTCCAGCCTAGGCCACAGAGGGAGACTCCGTTTCAAAAAAAAAAAAAATGAGATTGCATTGATTCTGTAGATCACTTTGGGTAGTATGAACTTTTTAATAATATTCATTCTCTCAATCCATAAGCATGAGGTATCTTTTGTATCTTCAGTTTCTTCCATCTACACTTTTTAGTGGTCAGTATAGACATCTTTCACCTCAGTTAAATTTATTTTTTTTGTTGTTTTTTTGAGACGGAGTCTCGCTCTGTCGCCTGGGCTGGAGCGTAGTGGCGCAATCTGGGCTCACTGCGAGCTCCACCTCCCGGGTTAAATTTACTCTTAAGTTTTTGTTATAGGTATTGTAAAGGGATTATTTTCTTGTTATCTTTTTCAAATAGCTATTAGTGTATAGAAACAATTTTGTGTAGTAAAGTTACAGGATACAAAACTAATAAGTTTATTAGACCTAACAGTTTTTGGCAGAGTCTGTAGGGTTTTCTTTACAGGCATACCTTGGAGATACTGCAGGTTTAGTTCCTAACCACTGCAATAAAATGAATATTGCAATGAAGCAAGTCACATGAATTTTTTGGTTTCCCAGTGCATATAAAAGTTGTTTATATTGGCCGGGCATGGTGGCTCATGCCTGTAATCCTACTACTTTGGGAAGCCGAGGCTGGAGAATCACTTGAGCTTAGGAGTCCAGCCTGGGCAACATAGTAAGACCTTGTCTCTATTTAAAACAAAAAAAATTTAAAAGAACAAATTTGGCCAGGCACAGTGGCTCACGCCTCTAATCCCCACACTTTGGGAGGCTGAGGCAGGCAGATCACAAGGTTAGGAGATTGAGACCATCTTGGCAAACATGGTGAAACCCCACCTCTACTAAAATACAAAAAATTAGCCAGGCGTGGTGGTGCACGCCTCTAGTCCCAGCTACTTGGGAGGCTGAGGCAGGGGAATCACTTGAACCCAGGAGGTGGAGATTACAGTGAGCAGAGATCGTGCCACTGTGCTCCAGCCTGGCAACAGAGCAAGACTCCATCTCAAAAATAAAAACAAAAAAACAAAAAGAATAAATTTGCTTACAATGTAATTACCTTAAGAAATAGTTTATTGCTGCCAGGCATGGTGGCTCACGCCTGCAATTCCAGCACTTTGGGAGGCCGAGGTGGGTGGATCACCCGATGTCAGGAGTTTGAGACCAGCCTGGCCAACATGGCGAAAACCCCGTCTCTACTAAAAACACAAAAATTAGCCGGGTGTGGTGGTAGGTGCCTCTAATCCCAGCTACTCAGGAGGCTGAGGCAGAATAATCGCTTGAACCCAGAGACGGAGGTTGCAGTGAGCCGAGATCATGCCACTGCACTCCAGCCTGGGTGACAAAGAGTAAGACTGTCTCCAAAAAAAAAAAAAAAAAAAGAAAAAAGAAAAAAAATAACTTATTGTTAAACAGTGCTAACAAAATGAGCACATACTGTTGGGAAAATGGCACAGATACACTTGCTCAGTTCAGGGCTGCCATAAACTTCTAATTTGTAAAAAAAAAAAAAAAACCCATAGTATCTGTGGAACATAATAAAGTGAAGTACAATAAAATGAGGTATGCCTGTATATCACATCATGTCACCATCAAACAAGGACAATTTCACTTCTTCCTTTCCAACCTGGGAAACTTTTATTTCTCCCTCTTGCCTAGTTGCTCTGGCTAGACTATTATGGCTACTTCTATTATGTTGAATAGAAGTAGTGAAAGGGGGCATCCTTATACGGTTTCAGATTGTAGAGGAAAAGCTTTCAATTTTTCCCCATTCAGTGCAATGTTAGCTGTGAGTTTGTTATATGGCCTCTATTGTATTGAGGTACACTCCTTTTATACCTAATTTGTTGAAAGTTTTTATCATGAAGAGATACTGAATTTTGTCAAATGATTTTTCTGCATCTACTGAAATGATCGCCAAGCGTAGTTGCTCATGCCTGTAAATCCCAGAACTATGGGAGGCTGAGGCAGGCAGATCACCTGAACTGAGTTCAAGACCAGCTTGGGCAACATGGCAAAACCCTGTCTCTACCAAAAATACAAAAAATTAGCTAGGCATAGTGGCATGCACCTGTGGTCCCAGCTACTTGGGAGGCTGAGATGGGAAGATTGGTTGAGCCTAGGAGGCAGAAGTTGCAGCCAAGATCACACCACTGCACTCCAACCTGGGTGACAGAGTGAGATCCTATCTCCAGAAAAAAGAAAGAAAAGAAAGAAAATAAAAATAATGTTTTTTGTCCTTCATTCTGTTGATGGGATAATGGAATGTATCGTGTTTATTAATTTGTGTATATTAAACCATCCTTGCATCCCTGGGATGAATACCACTTGTTCATGACAGATGATCTTGTTATTGTGCTATTGAATTCAGTTTGCTAGTATTTTATTGGGGACCTTTGCATCTATGTTCATCAGGAGTACTGGCTGTAGTTTTTTCTTGTTGTTGTGTCCTTTTCTGGTTGTGATATCAGAGTAATGCTGGCTTCATAAAATGAGTTTCAACGTATTTCGTCTTCGATTTTTTGGAGTAGTTTAAGGCGTGGCGTTAGTTCTTCTTTAAATGTTTGGAGGCTGGGCATGGTAACTGTAATTCCAACCTGTAATTCCAACCCTTGGGGAGGCAGAGCTGGGAGGATCGCTTAAGCCCAAGAGTTTGAGACCAACCTGAGCAACAAAGTGAGACTCCACCTCTACAAAAAATAAAATGAAAAATAAATGTTTGGTAGAATTAAACAGTGAAGCCAGCCATCAGGACCTGGGCTTTTCTTTGATGGGAGACTTTTTGAGACAGGGTCTCACTCTGTCACCCAGGCTGACATGCAGTGGCACATTCATAGTTCACTTAAGCCTTGACCTCCTGGGCACAAGTAATCCTCCTGCCTCAGCCTCTCAAATATTTGGGACTACAGGCACATACTACTATACCCAGCTTTTTAAAAAATTTTTGGTAAAGATAAGGTCTCACTGTATTGCCAAGGCTGGTCTCAAGCCGCTGGACTCAAATGATCCTCCCCCATCAGCCTCCCAAAGTGCTTGGGATCACAGGCATTATCCACCAGGCCTGGCCTGATGGGAGACTTTTTATTACTGTTTCAATTTCTTCCTCATTATTGGTCTGTTCAGGTTTTCTATTTCTTAATTTAATCTTGGTAGGTAGTAGATTCTATGTGTCCAGGAATTTACTCATTTCTTCTATGTTATCCAATTTACTGACGTATAATTGTTCATAATTGTCTTTTATGTTCCTTTGTATTTATGTGGTATCAGTTGTAATGTCTCCTTTTTCATCCGATTTTGAGTTTCTTTTGTTCTTAAAGGTTTGTTGACTATCTTTTAAAGAAACCAACCCTTCATTTCGTTGATCTTTTGTATTGTTTTTCTAGTTTCTATTTATTTTCGCTATAGTCTTTTTTTTTTTTTTTTTTTTTTTTTTTTTTTTTTTTTTTTTGAGACGGAGTCTCGCTCTGTCACCCAAGCTGGAGTGCACTGGCCAGATCTCAGCTCACTGCAAGCTCCGCCTCCTGGGTTCACGCCATTCTCCTGCCTCAGCCTCCCGAGTAGCTGGGACTACAGGCACCCGCCACCTCGCCCGGCTAGTTTTTTTGTATTTTATTTCTTTTCTCCTACTAATTTTGGGTTTACTTTGTTCTTGTCTTCTAGTTCCTTGAGGTGCAATTGCATTACATTTCTACTGACCAGTACTGTACCAGATTGATGACCAGTCAATACTTGAGTGGTTATCACATGGCAGAAGCTGTTTAACCACCTAAAAGTACTTTAGACCTAGCATGCCCACACTTCCTATGAGAAAGGTAACAATGTCCCCACTTTACAGAAAGTAAAGCAGACACACTAGAGATTAATTTGTCTTGAACTACAGAACTAGTAGGTGGGATCTGAACCCCGTGGCAGTCTGTATCCAAAAAGCAGACCTTTACCTCTATTATTTTGATAGAGACAGGGGACAGCCAAATGCCTAGGCAAATAGGGAAGGGTCCCTGAAGAACCTCCAACCTGCCCAAGTCATTGTGCACAGGGGGCTTGGCTAAACATGCCCACAGTGAAAAATTCCATCCCTTAACACATGTGCAGTAAGGGAAATAAATCAATGTGGAGTGGCTCAGACTAAGGGCCCACATGCACACTGGAAGAATGAGGAGGAGTCACCAGGAATTCACACCTTATGCAGGGGAGGAGCCTGGCCTTTTCAATTTGTGTGTGGTAGCCTGGTATTCAATTTGTGAGGTGGAAACCTGTTTTGGATCCTTCTTTTTTGTTAAGAGCTTTCCTTTTGCTTAATTAATTCCATTCTCCTCACCCTTCAATGTGTTCGCATGCCTAATTTTTCCTGGTTGTGAGACAAGGACCCAGATTTAGCTGAACTAAGGAGGAAGAAATCCTGCATCAATTTTAATAAATTGCATAACTGATGAAGGCAGGAAGAGACTCACACTTAACCTGAAAGAAATCCCAGAAAGTTTAAATAAGCACCCTTTACTCATGTTTAAATCAAAGTACTAAAAACTAGAACTGCTCAATAGCATATAAAGATTTCTTTTCAACACCAATTTGATTTAAACACTGAGCACCTACCAACATGCGAACTCTGAATTAGTCACAGGGGCTACAAAGACTGATAACAACATGCTCCCTTCTTTGATAAAGTCATAAAGGCAGTGGGTGGGTTTGTCTGGTAGGGGCAGGGGTTTGGGCAAGAGACAGAAACGAGACAAACATGTGATAAGACAGACATGTGATAAGAAAAAGGCAATAGTGTTCTCTGTATTTCTCCTCTATTTTTCTTTCCCATTACTTAAAATAAAAGCAGCAAAACATTTTTTCCCTTCCTCAAATAAGACACATTCAGAGTGTTTGTCTCCAGGCAGACAAACTTTGTTCTTTCGAAAACAAATTGCGAAGTACAGGAAGCACCACACAGACTGACACTACAGTGCTGTCCTGTCAGGTACCCCAGGATCCAATAATCCTGAGGCCACAGCAATTACCTCATGCTCTCCCCACTTGAAAAACAGAATTAAAGCATAATTTTCCTCAAAGTCTAAACTTACAAAGGAAATGGAGCTTAAGAAAAATGTATTGGCTTGTTATTGTTTGGGAATGTCCCCTTTTCTCAGTCCTTCAGAAAGACCCAAAGAGGTGGCTTAGCTAAAGTTGTTCCCATAGAACCAGTTTCTAAAAACAAGAGAAATTACTGAAGCATATGGCTTAGGCAACCTACATTGGAATTTTCCAATAGAACCTCCCAGTTTCTAGCAAGCTGAGTGAATGAGAAACCAGGAAATGGGGTTTTGTTTCCAACCACTTCAGTACAAGGTTTATGTTACCTTCTAGTGGGTCTTCATCTTGGTGTTCAGCTAGAGGTGTGGTTTCCTGCAACAAAAAATTATCTCATGAGAAAACAATTTCACTTAAAGGTCTAAGGTCAATACATACTTTATTGGGAAAAACTCTAGCTCTCAAAAAAACTACCTAAAATAAAAATAATATTGAAAATTAATCTCTTTAAATCCACTTTTGAATTTGATTCAAAGAATCTTTAGGTGACAGTACAATTATGAAAGAAGTAAACTGAGTCACAGAAGAAATGTCACACAAAGAGGAGACAGCCTAACAAGGGCCTCTGGCCCCTGGATTTTCTGGGACCTAACTAGCATCCTAGAGCCTGAGCTAGGAACCAGACAGCAGGGACCCTGGTATCCAGGCTCCTTATTTCCTGTACTACATGCCTGTACCTAGAGTTCTGCTCCTCCTTCCAGAAGACAATCTGTAAAGTCTCCATGAACACGTTTTCCTCATGGGCTTCTAATCACGTCCTCAAACCCATGGCTCAGCTAAGAACCAGGACATTAGGTGCTCAAGAAAATGCAGAGGCTACAGCAAAGCAAACCAATCATATTCTTACATAATGAGAGAAGTAAATGGCAGAGGCACTCCCAAAGTAAATCTTGGTTGGTTAACCCAGACCCTATTGGCTCTACTGGGGCAGCATACGTTTTTATGATTCCTCTATGTAGACCTGTTGGGAACCTGTATTTTTAAGTATGGCCAGCTATTCCAAGGAATCACTCTATCAAGAAAGTGCTGATCTAGCTCCTGGCACCTAATTAAGCTTCCCTTGCTAATAAGAATGAGAAGATACTAAAAGTCAAAGATCACTATCTTTTCAGTCTATCTGAAAGTATGCCTCCCCTTCACTCTGAAATATATTGAGGTTTGGAAAATAGGTTATACAGCTACCATAAATTTCAAAAGACAATCTGTGTCTGTTTTCTACTTAGATATGGCTAAGACACCCGGCATGGTGGCACGCAGCCTGTAGTCTCAGCTACGTGGAAGGCTGAAGCAGGAGGACCACTTGAACCCAGGAGATCAAGACTGCAGTGAGTTATGACGGCACCACTGTACTCCAGCCTGGGCCAAAGAGCAAGACATCAGTTCCAAAAACTAGTTATATAAAAAGGAAAGAAAGAAATGGCTAAGACACCCAGAGTCCACACTTCTGTAAGTCCTTTCCCATGATACAAGACTAAGTAAGCTCATATTTCCTCCTTTCAATGTGTGTTCTGGTAAATGTGGATGCTCAATAACCAGGATGAGGGAAGCAGGAACTATCTGGAGACAGAGCATTCTCTCTGGTCTGAGGGCCACCTGCCAGTGTATGCAGCTGGCTGCCTTTAAAGAAAAACACATTTATAAAAGGCTTTCCTCAGCTAGAGATAGTCTGGGAAAGCATGCTGATGGACCACAAAGACCTGAGAATCATTTTGGAGACACCCACCTCCACAATGTCAAAATGTAAAGGAGAGGACTGGAGATCTACCCTTTAACCTGGGGAGATAAAGGTTATGGCCAGAGGCACAGCACATTGCGGGAAGCAGGGAATAACTAGGACATCTTGGAGAGGACACGCTTTATTAGAGAAGACCAAAATGGGGACGTGTGAGTAAAAAAGCGCCACCATGGAGCCTTATCATCTTTAATTTTGCTCAGCAGCTTCCCAACAGGGAACACCCAGCAGGATGGCAGGCAGATGGCACAGTGGGGTCACCACAACCACAAAATATATTTATATAATTCTTGTATGAAAAAAATGCATGTTATAGTAATAATTTGGCTAGTGGGTGAAATAAAAACCCCAGAATGTGCCAACAAAAAATGGACAGAGGAATGGAGAGAAAGGGTAGCCAGGTAAGAAAAAAAAGGATGTTCATTTCTTAATTTTCTCAAGAGTGATGAAAAATCAAGAAATACTTTCGTTTCTGAAGCTGATAATATACTCATTCCTATACTTCTCTATTTAATGATATAAGGGTAACCACCAAAAGACAGACCGTCTCCCAAAAAAGAGCAAAAAGAGGCAAAAGAAAAAAAAAAGAGTGCCAAAACCTCAGGCAACGTAGTGAAAGACTTTTTTTTTTTAAGTGCTGCAATATCAAACATTTGTTAAAAGGGAAAAACCCAAATTGGGTCAAAAGGGGGAAAATATGACAAGAAATCTAACAAGATATTTTACACAAGAGGCACACCTAAAACAAAAAAAAAAAAAATTGAAAACGAAAGTTTGGGCAGTAAAATATCATAATACAAAGCAAATGTAAGTTTTAAAAGCCAAGGGACTAGATACAAAATTCAACTTTGGTTTTAAGGCAAAGATCATCACACAAACGGTGTCACTCCACATATTAGGAGACAAGCCAGGGTGGCGGAAGTCCATAACATTTAGACTCCAAAGCGTTAATTTCTCTAACATGTGAATATCTTATGCAGTCAAGCAAGAGGGACACAACTCAACAGAAAAACCAGAAAGAGGATATCAAAGTCACAGAACACAGATGCCAATAAACATTTCAAGAGGTATTTGCCCTCAATAATAGACAAATACCTCTCTGCCCCATTAGATTGGCTAATCATACACAGACAAATGTAGAGTAGCAAGAACACCCACAATAACGAAAAGTGTAAATTCATGCAGACTTTAGGTAACTTGCTATTAAAAATTTTTAATGTTATATCCTTTAATCCAGCCCTTTCACATCCAGAAACATATTCTTGGGGGAAAAAAAGCAACACCTCAGACAAATGCTTGAAGATAAGTAAAAGAAAGTTTGTTAAAGCCAGAAAATATTTAAAATTGTCAGATAACGGATGAGCTAAAAATCGCTCTATGTCTAAATGAGCTCGCTCTGTTGCTCAGGCTGGAGTACAATGGCAGAGTCATGGCTCACTGCAGCCTCAAACTCCCGAGTTCAAGCGATCATCTTGCCTCCGTCTCCCAAGTAGCTGGGACTACCTGCGTGAGCCATCTTGCCCAGACCATAAGTGGGCAATTTTTTAAAGAAAGGTCTCCTTATGCAGAAGCAAGCAAAGAGCAAACCAGTATGTACTGCACAGCTCATTCTTGCCTAAATCATTCCCTAACCACCAAAACAGAAAGACGAACCACACTGATTTAGCAAGAGTACAGGAGAAAGATCTAGAAGACATAGATCCACTCCACAGTACTTTCTTCTAAGTGGGAAGGGAATGGGGATGAAGGAGGGGTGTTTGAGGAGGAACTTTTCCCTTACTTCAATACATCTTTGTGTGATTTCAGAAATATGTCACTTCAGTAATTCAAACTATTAAAATATCTTTTTAAAGTGTGTTTATGTCCAACTGCTATAAAACAAACCCTAAAACTACCTTTTGTCCTATATTAAGTGTTAAAGAGTAAAATATATTGAATTATGATAATCTAAAATTTAGTAGCAAGAATTTAGACAAAGACTTCATTAGCCTTTTGTTTTGTTTCTGGAAGAGAATGGGAAATTATCTGCAAGTGAACACTTCTAGGTTATACATGTCCAAACTCAGCAAATCATATAAATCAAACATGTACCGAGACTTTTTGTGTATTATACCTCAATAAAGCTATACAAAATTAGGCTATCAGCTTTACTCTCTAGTATTAAAACAGGTAGCAAAAGCCATGCTGTGGGAATTTGGATGATAGGACACAGATGTGTGAAGATAGGAAAGTGATGTTTACTATTGGGCACACAAATGACACAAGACTCATTCCAGCAAGGAATACCTTAGGCATAACCAGAGTTCCAGCTGTGTGTTCAGGAGTCTCACGTGCAGAAAAACAGTCCTGTCCATTTCCATCCACTGCACAGCCATAGCTGTAGCCAGAAAGAAGGTATGAGCTGTGCTGTCGTGCATACCAGTTGCCATAGAGGTAACCCTGGTTGGGCTGGAACTCCTGCTTCACTCTAATAGCAAAGGGGAGACTACAGGAATGAGAATCGTCACCAACCAATGCAGAATCATCCACAAACCCCCAAACCCTTTCTTTTCTCTAGGAAGTTTGCAATAAATTGAACATCTGTGTTCAAAGCCATATAGTTTGATACCTAACGTAGATGACGGGTTGGTGGGTGCAGCAAACCACCATGGCACATGTATACCTATGTAACAAACCTGCTCATTCTGTATATGTACCCCGGAACAATTTTTAAAAAGCCATAGTTTGTAAGTTACCAACAATTACGTAGCAAATAGAACAGTAACAGCTTTCCTTTTCAAAGTAGGAGAAAAACACTCACCTTTGCCAGTAGCAGTAATAGTTATTTTGTTGAGCTATGCCAAAACCTGTAAAACTCTCTCGTTGGGCCATTTATCCAGAAACTTCACAAAAAGAGAGCAGAATCCAGTTTTTATTCCTGCGTCAAAAATTCCAGCTTGTGGGCTAAAACCTCCCAACCCTGACAAGTCTCGCAACTACAGCTGAGATAATTACATTTAGTGGGAATTCCTGCTAGGCAATTAATTGCTTGGCTTTCCTGACAAATGGGGCACAGGTGTGGGTGGGGGAGGGGTGTACTGAGGCACCTGGGGGAATTTCTGGCTTCCACCTGCCAGCCCTCTGTACCAACTGTCAGGCCAGGGGGAGTCAGCAGAACCCCAAGGAGGGACAGAAGGGGTAGGTGTGTTGGTCGACAATGAAGGATAGTCTCCACTCCACCCCTTACCATAACACGTAAAAGAGGAAACTTTAGTAACTAAAACCTTAAGACAAATACATTTCTCTCCTCAGTTCCCTGCTGAGAATAACTATTGGAACTAGCACCTACTGGCTCTTTCTTTTTTTAATCCGATGCAGGTTGAAAGCATCATCCAACTAGCTGCAAAATTAAGACGCAGAGAAGAATGTGCTCCCTCGCTCCCTTCCCTCCTCTCTTCCTTTTCTCTTACACCCTACATTAATGAGAGTACACGATACAATTTTAAAGAAATATTTCTCTGGTTCAGTATTTTTTTTAAAAGCATGATAAAGCTTCCCAAACTTTGATGTGCATTCAAATGACCTGGACTTGTTTAAAATGTAGGTTCTCTAACTTGACAGATTTGGAGTGGAACCTCAGATTCTGCCTTTATTAGCCAGCTCCCACCACTTTAAGTAGCAAGGTTACACAGTGTCAAAATTCAGGATAAATTCTAAGTCCATATGGGGCACTTAGGGTTTGGCCATTTCCCTGCAGCTTGCTAATAACTAAGTTCTTAATGTATTTTCTATTTACCTGTAATGTGAAAAATAGCAAACGTGATGAATTCAAAACCTTCAGATCATTCAATCATTCACCAGTTGTTGAGCTATTACTACACTCATCCCTTTGTATCCATGGGAGATTGTTTACAGGATCCCCCTCAGATACCCAAATCCTTGGATGCCCAAGTATAAAATAGTGTAGTGTTTGCAAAGAACCTACACACACCCTCCCTCCCATAAACCTTAAATTCTGTCTAGATTACTTATAATACCTAATGCAATGGCTATATATTACTTCATGTGGCTTCATCAGTAGTATCCGGCATGTGGCAAATTCAGATTTTACTTTTTGAAACTTTTTGGAGTTTTGGGTTTTTTCTTTTTTTTTTTTTTTTTTTGAGATGGAGTCTCCCTCTGTCACCCAGGCTGGAGTACAGTGGTGTGATCTTGGCTCACTGCAACCTCCACCTCCCAGGTTCAAGTGATTCTGCTGCCTCACCCTCCCCAGTAGCTGGGATTACAGGCACCTGCCACCACGCCTGGCTAATTTCTGTATTTTTGGTAGAGACAGGGTTTCATCATGTTGCCCAGGCTGGAGGGCAGTGGCATGACCTCGCCTCACTCCAACCTCCGCCTTCCATGTACAAATGATTCTCCTGCCTCAGCCTCCCCAGTAGCTGGGATTACAGGCACCCACCATCACGCCTGGCTAATTTTTAGTAGAGACGGGGTTTCACCATGTTGGCCAGGCTGGTCTCAAACTTCTGACCTCAAGAGATCTGCTTGCTTTGGCCTCCCAAAGTGCTGGGATTACAGGCGTGAGCCACCGTGCCCTGCCTCCCAAGTATTTTCAGTCCATGATTGGTTGAATCCAGGGATGCAGAACCCACAGACTCTGAGGGCCGACGGTATCTGCAAGGCAAGGCAACTAGCATTGATGATATACTGGAGTTTATACGGAGTGGATTTCCCCATGTCTTCAAGGGAGATTTTACTGATTAGCAGCTGTGGCAGACATTGTTAAGTGACACCCAATATTGGTTTATTTTCTTCCTTAATAACAATTCTGATTTCACCTGGGCTAGCAATAGGCCCAAGCTAAAACATTACATTTCCTAGCTTCTCCCTTGCAGCAAGATGTGGCCAGGTGGTCAGTCCGGCTAAGAAGATGTAAACAGAACTAGTAGAAGGGAATAGGGGAAAGCTGTGTGGGAAAATGGTATTTGCTTAGCTGGAAAGGGGGCTTTCTGTCCTCTCCCCTCTCCCCAGGTCTGGTGCTATGATTACAAATACGATGGCTTGTGTCAGAATAACTCTGCAGCTGCCAGGCGCGGTGGCTCACGCCTGTAATCCCAGCACTTTGGGAGGCCAAGGCGGGCGGATCACGTGGTCAGGAGATCGAGACCATCCTGGCTAACACAGTGAAACCCCGTCTCTATAAAAATACAAAAAAATTAGCCGGGCGTGGTGGTGGGCTTCTATAGTCCCAGCTACTCGGGAGGCTGAGGTAGGAGAATGGCGTGAACCCAGGACGCAGAGCTTGCAGTGAGCTGAGATCGTGCCACTGCACTCCAGCCTGGGGGACAGAGCGAGACTCTGTCTCAAAATAAAAAAAAAAAAAAGGAATAACTCTGCAGCTATCTTGGACTGAGGTGACATCAGGGAAGAAGTCATGCAGAAGAATACTGGGATCCAAGACAGAATGAGTCTGGGTTACTGATGACTAAGGACTCCTTCCACTAGCACTAGACTGGCCTACCACTGGTTTATTTTACTTAATGAATGTCTTGTTTAGACCACTATCGTTATGTCAGGTAAAATACAATTCCTAACTACTATAGCTTAGACAGCCAATAAAACATGTCAGTTAAAGATTCTTTTTCTGTAACAGTTTTTTTTTACTTCTCTTATTATAGGACTGACTTTATTTTACACAGAGAAAATCACAATTATGGCTATGATCAGGTAAGCGTTGAGGCTGCAGTTGGAAAGGAACGTGGAAGTTGAACACTGAGGAGGTGGTAAGGAGGCTGAGGAAGACAGAGGTCGATGTCATCATGTTGAAACCACCTAGGAAGATGGCAGTAGCGATGGAACAGAAGGTTGTAAGCAAGATCCCAGGGTAAAGATGGACACTTAGGCCTTGGACATGACAGTAACAAGGACTCACAAGCAATGTTTTGCTCGCTAAAAGCGCCAAATGCAAACCTTCTGTTTCAGTTAGATTACTCCCATGAGCCGGGCGCGGTGGCTCAAGCCTGTAATCCCAGCACTTTGGGAGGCCGAGACGGGCGGATCACGAGGTCAGGAGATCAAGACCATCCTGGCTAACATGGTGAAACCCCGTCTCTACTAAAAATACAAAAAATTAGCCGGGCGACCTGGCGGGCGCCTGTAGTCCCAGCTACTCGGGAGGCTGAGGCAGGAGAATGGCGTGAACCCGGGAGGCGGAGCTTGCAGTGAGCTGAGATCCGGCCACTGCACTCCAGCCCGGGCGACAGAGCAAGACTCCGTCTCAAAAAAAAAAAAAAAAAAAAAAAAGATTACTCCCATGAAGTGGGTGAAGCAAATTTCTATCAGGCACACTACTGGACAGGTTCAGGGCAAGTACAGCATTATCTCCACCTCCCTTTGTGCTGGGAAATGCAAAGGAGACCAAAATCTCCAGGAATACATTCACGTGCAACCTCCATAGTCCTTGAATTTAAGAGTTGCTACCTGTCGCACTGAGAAAGGAGGGGAATTCAGCAGGAATATGAGATTCTCGTGGTATTTCTAACAGGGCTTTTTCTCTACTGTATCCTGCTTTTACCCCAGGATATCCACCTTACCACCCTCGCCACCCAAGAAGAAAAACTAGCTTTTACTTTAGCAAACCAAAGCTAGGCACTCAACAAATACTTGTTGAATGAATGAATAAATCAGAGCATAGCTCAAGTGCAAAAATCTTTTCAATCAATAATTTAAAAACAAAGCTACAAAACAATATAATCCTCTCATGCTTTAGTGTTGATTAATGAACTCTCAACATTGGTTGTTTCTTGGCAACTGCAGATTTCACAAGAATGAGATTAAATGGCTTTTTACATCCTGTGTTTAGAAAGGGAATAGAAGGGTTTACGGGAAGTTATGCTCAGGTCAAATCCAGTTAAACATATATAATTCTCCATTGTCTTTCTTCAGACAATCAAAATCCACGATCTAAGATCTGAAACTACTGCCACAGCCATGCATTAAATGAAATGCTGCTGCTTTCCTCTCTGTAAAAGAGAATGTTCAAGGCCGAGGACACAGAAAAAAGAGCAGCATTACTGGCTCTGTTATTTAGCTGTGTTCTTGAAAAAGTCACTTCTCCAGACATATCTCAGCATTTATAACGTAAGACTGAACCTAAGAGTGAATCACTGCATTTTACCCTTAATGAGGGTTAAATAATCTTTTTGAAACAGTACTTAAATTGTAGCAGGACAAGCCGCAGACAAAACCCTTCAGACACGAAGTTAAAGAAAGAAGGGCTTTATTCGCCCGGAGCTTCGGCAAGACTCGTGTCTCCAACAACTGAGCTCCTGGAGTGAGCAATTCCTGTCTCTTTAAAGGCTCACAACTCTAAGGTCCGTTTGAGAGGGTCGTGAGAGATTGAGCAAGCAGGGGGTACTGCATGCATTGGTAATTAGAACAGAACAGAACAGTATAGGACAGGGATTTTCACAGTGCTTATCTATACAATGTCTGTAATCTATAGATAACAGAACCAATTAGGTCAGGGGTCGATCTTTACCAGGCCCAGGGTGTGGCGCCGGGCTGTCTTTGGATTTCATGTCTGCCTTTTAGTTTTTACTTCTTCTTTCTTTGGAGGCAGAAATTGGGCGTAAGACAATAGGAGGGGTGGTCTCCTCCCTTAAAATCGTAATGCGCTCCTCCAAAAATGCATATCCACATATTTGCATATAATTTCATGGGATTCAAAACCCCTGAAACTTATCCAGAATCCCCCCAGATTAGTAACACCTGGACTAGATGTTGTCTAAGTCCTCTGAGCTCTATAATTGGTTCCACTGATTTCTAAGTTTTTGGGGGTTTTCTTTTTTGTGTGTTTTTCTTTTTAAAGTAAAACCACTTTGAGTTATGTTCATGGTGCTTACACCATGGTTTCCATTCTAGAACCAACTATATTCTAAAATTCCTGGTTGGAACAAAAGTTACTTAAGCAAGTAAAAGTGTGACAGCCTGGTAACAGGTTCTTTTTTTTTTTTTTTTGAGACGGAGTCTTTCTCTGTCGCCCGGGCTGGAGTGCAGTGGCCGGATCTCAGCTCACTGCAAGCTCCGCCTCCCGGGTTTACGCCATTCTCCTGCCTCAGCCTCCCGAGTAGCTGGGACTACAGGCGGCCGCCATTTCGCCCGGCTAGTTTTTTTGTATTTTTTTTTAGTAGAGACGGGGTTTCACCGTGTTAGCCAGGATGGTCTCGATCTCCTGACCTCGTGATCCACCCGTCTCGGCCTCCCAAAGTGCTGGGATTACAGGCTTGAGCCACCGCGCCCGGCCAACAGGTTCTAAATAATCACCTTTTTATGGTGATAAGCTAAAATTTATTTTTAAAAAGCATTAAACAAGTATTAATACTTCTCAAACAGCTGTTGAGATGTCCCTGGGGTAAGGAGACAGGGCACCAGGGACATTCCAGAAGTAACATAATATACAAAACATGATTTTGAAAGTTTTAGCGTTTTTAAAAAAATTTTTGGATGAGAGTGTAATACTTTTGCATTAAAATGAACAGATACATTGTGGAGTAAAATGCATAAAGGCACATTTTTAAAGATAAAATGTGAAACTTAAAATGTCCTGCAGGGCGCCGTGGCTCACGCCTGTTATCCCAGCACTTTGGGAGGCTGAGGCAGGCAGATCACGAGGTCAGGAGATCGAGACCATCCTGGCTAACACAGTGAAACCCCACCTCTATTAAAAACACAAAAAATTAGCCGGATGTGGCAACGGGCACCTGTAGTCCCAGCTACTAGGGAGGCTGAGGCAGGAGAATGGCCTGAACCCGGGAGGCAGAGCTTGCAGTGAGCCGAGATGGCACCACTGCACTCCAGCCTGGGCGACAGAGCGAGACTCCGTCTCAAAACAACAACAAGAAGTCCTGCTTATTAGTATCTAGTCTAACGTCCAGAGGACACTCACTTCACACTCCTCTAATCTTAGTGGTTCTCTGGTGGAAAGTTACACATTACACAAAAAGTAATCTAAATCGTAAAATAATTTGACTTTTTGTAACACAATGAAGATAACTAGCACAGAGTGAAAGAATGCCTTTTTCTTTTTTTGAGACAGAGTCTCACTCTGTTGCCCACCTTGGAGTGCAGTGGTGGGATCTCCGCTCACTGCAACCTCCACCTCCCTAGTTCGATTCTCCTGCCTCACCCTCCCGAGCAGCTGGGACTATAGGCACACACCACCACACCCAGCTAATTTTTGTATTTTTAGTAGAGAAGGGGTTTCACCACGTTGACCAGGATGGTCTTGATCCTCAATCTCTTGACCTCGTGAAAGTGCTGGGATTACAGGCGTGAGCCACTGCGTCCGGCCTTTTTTTTAAGACAGAGTCCTGACCTCCAGTGATCCGCCAGCCTCGGCCTCCCAAAGTGCTGGAATTACAGGCGTGAGCCACTGCATCCAGCCAAGAATGATTTTAGAAGGGTGAATTAATACAAGGATTTCCACTAGACTGAGAATTAGTTTGTCAACAGCATTTCAGTGTCTGAGAAGTGCTAACATTTGGCCTTGACAAAGCTGGCAGATGATGTAGAAAGTAAAGTTTCCTCTTCAAAGTTTCCCTTCTTGTTAAAGAATAAATCCTACGTGTTAGAAACAATAGTTTCTTTTAAAGACTAACTTACTTCAAGCCTCCTTGCCTTGTGCTAATAACTCTTTGTTAAGCCCTATCCTATGCAACTGTGGAACGTGCTCACAGGCAAGTTCCAGCTCACAGCCTATTTAGCAAATCGGGTATCGGTGTAAGATTATGAGGTCCAGCTCCAGCCAACGGATGCAGGACACAGCAGCAAGGACAACCCAAATGAGTAAGGTATGTCTGCTTTGCCTTTGTTCAGGTGTGCTCTCGCCATTGTTCCATCTGCAATGGAGCACCCTTTCTGCAGAAAGTAAACATTGCCTTGCTGAGAGATCTTTTGTCTCCGTGTTGACTTTTCTTCGTGGCACCGATTATCTATCTCTAACGATGACAAGGCCTTTCCTGCACTGCAATGACAAGCAAAGCATCCCAAGTGAAATCATTTCCGCAAGACTCAAACCGGCCTCTATTAATTAACATGTACTGACAATTCAGAATACCACAGAAGAAAAGTTATTGGAAACAAAAGGGTCTAAGCGCTCAAGCATTGTATTGCACTTGAAATGGAGGCTGAAGATTTGACAAGGATGGACTATGCATCTTGTTTACCAAATGACCTACTACAGTGTTTATGAGAACTATACGAACCAAGATTTACTCTATTCGGAGCTTGTGGGAAAGCTGTAATGTCTAACACAAACCTGAATCTCTAAACCTTATTAAACAAGACTTTTTTTTTTCTTTGAAACGGGGTCTGGCTCGTCCCCCAGGCTGGAGTGCAGTGGCGCGATCTAGGCTCACTGCAGCCTCCTGGGCTCAAGCAATCATCCCACCCCAGCCTTCTGAGTTGCTGGGAACACAGGCGGGCGCCACTACGCCGGGGTAATTTGTAAACATTTTTGTAGAGACGGCATCAAAATATGTTGCTCAGGCTCACTCTATCTTCCTAACTTTCAAATGAAGGCTCTGGCCCGGCGCGGTGGCTTACGCCTGTAATCCCAGCAACTTTCGGAGGTCGAGGCAGACGGATCACCTGAGGTCGGGAGTTCAAAACCAGCCTGGCCAACGTGCAGAAACCCTGTTTCTGCCAAAAAAATTAAAATTAGCCAGGCGTGGTGGCGCATGCCTGTAATCCCAGCTACTCGGGAGGCTGAGGCAGGAGAACTGCTTGAACCCAGGAGGCGGAGGTCGCGGGGAGCCGACATTGCGCCCCTGCACTTCAGCCTGGGCAAAAAGAGCGAAACTTCGTCTCAAAAAAAAAAAAGAAAAAAAAAAAAAAACAAGGTTCACTGCTCCCTCCCCAGGACGTGCCGCAACCCTGGACCACACAACCCCAGAGTTAGACAAGCGGAGCAAGCGGGCAGAGAAAGTGTGCAGGGCGGGGATTCTGGCCCGGGCAGACGCGAACGGGGACACATCTAGCACACCGGGTCCGTCCAGGCAGAGTGAGTGCTGCGCCGCTGGAACAGGTCACCGAGAACCCTAATCCCACCCCTCCTTGCCCTGTTAGCGACAGAAAGGCTTGTTCCGCTGTTTCTTGAACAAAAACTTCTATCCTAGTAGTACATAGCCCACGACAATAGGCGATGCCTGCACCACAGCCACTACCCACCCGGCCGGAAGTCGGCCCCGCCTCCTCCTGACGTCACGGAGATGAGGGGCTTCGCAGAGGAAGTCCCGCCCGCTCCCCTCAGGCCCAGCTCGCACCTTCCTGAGATATGCCTGCTTGCCCCCGATTTTTTTCTTCTTGCAGTGAGAACCTTCTCATGTGGCATCTTTACTTATTCTCCTCTTGGGAAATCTATGTGACCTCCTCGCGCTGAAAGTGTTTCCACGTTTACAGGCGACTTAAAGGGAGCCCTGGAACCTGACGTATAATTCGAGCGCTGATGCAAAAAAGGACTCTGACCTTTTTTTTTTTTGGCATCCGGTTCTATCACTTCCAGGCTGAGCCGGGCTGGCTGAACAGGCACGTTCGCTGCTGAATGGAGCTGGTCGCTGGTTGCTACGAGCAGGTCCTCTTTGGGTTCGCTGTACACCCGGAGTCCGAGGCGTGCGGCGACCACGAGGTGAGATACCGCGTACCTAGAGACAGTCGAGGCAGGGCCGGGAAGGTCGGGTTTGGTTCCTGCACAGCAGAGGTAAACATTGGAGCGCCTGCTGTTCACTGGATAATTTGATGAATGAAACCTAAGAGACTTAAGAGAAAAGCTAACCTTTGAAAACGTAGAATGGATATTTTATGAAAATGAGACAACATCTGCCTTTTCTAGTAGACAAAAGGTCCACGGGACACAGAAGAAACCGGCATTTCTGCATATGGACAAATGAGTCGTAGATTGTGGATTTAAGGATCAATCCCATAAGTTGACAGTATTCAGAATTTAATGAAAGAAGATCTCGCTCTTTTGCTGAATTTCTGTCCTGGAATTTTACAAATTACTAAATCTAGATTAGGATAAATCCCTTATAGATAAAGCGATACCAATTCGTTATTTGTTGGGAACTTATGGCGAGCTGGGCGGTGGAGATGCAAAGATGCTGGAGGTATGGATCGTGCCTTAGACACGTTCCCTACATAAGGGGTGGCGGAGACACGTAGATGAGGAGATGAGGAGACACATAGATGAGGAGATGAGGAGACACATAGATGGAGAGAAATTACAGCAGAATATGATATTACTAGATGTGTGAATAAATAAAAGGTCAAATAAATTGCCAGTAGTCAAATAGGTAGATGAGACTATACTCACGACTAGAAATCCGACCTCCTAACATCTAGCTCACTTTTATTCTCGAAGCAATTCTAAGCATTTTCTTTTTTTTTTTTTTTTTTTTTTTTTTTTTTTTTTTTTTTTGAGACGGAGTCTTGCTCTGCCGCCCAGGCTGGAGTGCAGTGGCCGGCTCTCAGCTCACTGCAAGCTCCGCCTCCCGGGTTCACGCTATTCTCCTGTCTCAGCCTCCCGAGTAGCTGGGACTACAGGCGCCCGCCTCGTCGCCCGGCTAGTTTTTTGTATTTTTTAGTAGAGACGGGGTTTCACCGTATTAGCCAGGATGGTCTCGATCTCCTGACCTCGTGATCCACCCGTCTCGGCCTCCCAAAGTGCTGGGATTACAGGCTTGAGCCACCGCGCCCGGCCAATTCTAAGCATTTTCTAGAAACTCGTTTTATTGAGTACAGTACTTCTTTATGAAGTCAAGGCGTCCGTCTTTAATTATCCAGAAAATTTGGAAGTATATCACTTGACCTATTGCTTTTGTTTATTTTGTTTCCTATTCCAGTTATTTGCTCTTTGTCTTTGGCTGAAAAGTGACGTGTTTTTAATAGTCAAAGATGATACTATCTAATTTTTTTTTTGTAGTGAAATTACTTAACTCTGTTCCAGACACACAGTAGGCCTCACAGCAACCCTCTGAGGAGGATGCAGTTATTCTCGTTTTGCAGATGAGGAACCAAAATGTTGGTCCTAGATAGGTTAAGTGACTGCTGAAGGCACACAGATAATAATTGGCAGAGCTGACCCCAAAGTGTCAGGAGCCCCCAAGGGTCTCTGACATTTGAAATTCTGAACCATTACACTATACTGCTACTAAATCTAAGCAGCAGCCTAGATAACCTGCAATATGTGGATTTTAAAAGGTTATTATTTGATGTAAGGCTGTAGCAGCCCTGCAAGAATGCTTGATTCGAAGGAGGCCCCCTTGGTCTTAAATGATGGAAGGAGTATCTGTTGCTGTAATTATTAAGGACCCGGTTTGCAGTAACACATGTTCAGAGAAGTCTGATGGGTTTTTTTTCTTTTTCGGTTTGGTTTGCAAATACTTTCTGATGCAGTTCCTTCAGTTTAAGGAGTGTGTGTGTGTATTTTGCTGTCGTGCTTCGCACTCATCCAGTCAGACTTCCCATGGCAATAAGCACAGAGTTCCTGAGATTTCATTATTGGTGATTCTCTAGGGCTTATGTTGGTACTCATGGAAACATACCTTTACTCTGTTGGGTTTTCTTTATAAGACTTGTCGGCCGGGTGCGGTGGCTCACCCATGGAATCCCAGCACTTTGGTAGGGTGAGGAAGGTGGATCACCTGAGGTCAGGAGTTCAAGACCAGCCTGACCAACGTGGTGAAACCCCGTCTCTACCAAAATTAGCTGGGCATGATGGCTAGTGCTTGTAATCCCAGCTACTCAGGAGGCTTAGGTGGAAGAGTCGCAGTTCACTGCTATATATATCAACTGCTTGGAATAGTGCCAGACACATAGTAGGCACTCATCATTTGAAAGAATAAATTCAAATAAAAATTTGAATATCTGAAAAAATAAATTAAGTCTCACATATAAAGTAACAACATTAAAGAGTTAAAGCTTTGTTTAGGATCTAAAAGTCTTCCCTTGTCCAGTCTCCATTACTGTGTTCTAGAGTGATGATACCCAGTGTTGCCTGCCCACCTCCTTGCTTTACTTTCCTTATCAAGTCTCAAGTCCTTTGTGTAAACTACATGTCATTTTGTAGTTTAACATGTCATTTTTCCCTTTATAGGATCCATTGATAGTTTTCATGAATCGTGGAACAGTTTATCTTTTCAGAAGCAGATAAATGGTTCCATGATTCATGAAAACTACCAGTGGATAGTTGGTAGAACTGTGGTGTGACTGTGGCATTAATTGTATGTTTTCATCTTCAGCAGCAATGGACTCTTGTGGCTGACTTCACTCACCATGCTCACACTGCCTCCTTGTCAGCAGTAGCTGTCAATAGTCGTTTTGTGGTCACTGGGAGTAAAGATGAAACAATTCACATTTATGACATGAAAAAGAAGATAGAGCATGGGGCTCTAGTGCATCACAGTGGTAAGAAAATTGTATCTCTTAAGATGAGAACATGGAGGTGTTCTTTACAATTTGACTTCAGTTGAACAATTTGTTTTGTCTACTTTATAGCAGATTCTGTGCTAGAAGATAGAAGAATGTTTTAAAAAATGATTTCTTAGCCGGGTGCAGTGGCTCACACCTGTAATCCCAGCACTTTGGGAGGCTGAGCGAGTGGATCACCTGAGTTTGGTAGCTCAAGACCAGACCTGTCTCTACTAAAATACAAAAAAAATTAGCCAGGTGTGGTGGCACGCACCTGTAGTCCCAGCTACTTGGGAGGCTGAGGCAGGGGAATCGTTTGAACCCAGGAGGCAGAGCTTGCAGTAAGCTGAGATCGCGCCACTGCACTCCAGCCTGGGCGACAGAGTGAGACTCTGTCTCAAAAAAAAAAAAAAATCGTTTGTTGCTCTGGGTTGGCTTTTGGTCTGTATTGGGAGACAGAAAGGAGGCATTTAACCCAGTCAGAGAGTTAGGGAGTCACAGTGAGGTTTTCACTGAAACCTTCCTTAAAATGACATCTGAATTATCTTAAAAGAGAAATGTCAGTTGTTAGGCAGGTAAAGTTTGCAAAGAGGGAGAAAGGACATTCCAGGCAGAGGTGGCAGTATGAGGAGCACAGGTAGTAGCATCATAGCAATATCTAACTTTATTGAGGGCATATTAAGTACCCTTCTGTGTGCCAAGAAAGTAGAAGAGAACACCTAGTTTCAAAGATGTTACTTGACTTGCCTGAGGTCTCAAACAGTGGAACTAGAACTTGCACCTAGGTCTGGAGCCCGTGCTTTTGACCGCTGGTGTTCATGGGGAACTGTAAGCAGTTCCGGATTATGAGAAGGTTAAACTGGGAGTTTGAGTGGCTGGAGAAGTAGATGGGACCAGAACCTGGAGTCCTTGAGAGAGCCAGGTAGAGACTGAATTGGGAGGGAGGGAGAGGGCAAGCTAGCGAATGAATGACGTGGGCTTGAGGAAAGTACTGCCAGTTTGTGTAGGAGGGATGCTGACTGAGAACCCCAACAGAAGGACTGATGAAGGCCTGCGCCATTGGAATTGGCAGCTACAGATTGAGTAACATCAGTTCGCAAGATTTTCTGAGTTTCTTCAGTAATAAGCCACAGACATTTCCCTAGAGAGGGGAAGGTTACTTGGTGTGTGCGGTAGAAGGATTGAGTTACAAAGGAATTAAGAATTTTGGTGAAGGAGTGGATTAGGTTGTCAGCATAGAGCAAATGTGTTGTCACAGGCCAGGCGTGGTGGCTCACGCCTTTATCCCAGCACTTTGGGAGGCTGAGGTGGGCTGAGCACGAGGTCAGGAGATTGAGACCATCCTGGCTAACATGGAGAAACCCCGTCTCTACTAAAAATACAAAACCTTAGCTACGCGTGGTGGCACACACCTGTAGTCCCAGCTACTCGGGAGGCTGAGGCAGGAGAATCGCTTGAACCCGGGGAGGCGGAGGTTGCTGTGAGCCGAGATTGTGCTACTGCCCTCCAGCCTAGGTGACAGAACAAGACTCTGTCTCAAAAAAAAGAAAAGTGTTGTCAAGGGCCTGGAGATCTCTGAAATACAAAAGCAGGTGGAGTGTGAGTGCAGGAAGGCGTGAAAGGGATGGGAAGATGTGAGATTGTGGTCAACAAATAGGTTCCTAGAGGTCAAGTGTTATACCGTGGAACAGCTCTATGTGGTAACGACGCCCAGCCTGTGGGTATAGGGGACTGAAATGCAGGGGAGGCAAAGGTCACTGGAGTTGAAGTCAAGAAGTAGTACTACAATGCCCAGCTTGTGGTTTGGTTTTCCACCCTGGTGGTCAAGTTACCCAGGATAGTGGCACAATCAAGGGAGAGAAAGACTGAACAGGTAAATTTTTTTCTTCAGTACCAAACATTTTATGCTGATTTTATTGCATTTTCCCAGGGGACAGAGAATGAGGAGTAACTCAGCTAAGAAAGTAGGTTTTCTGCAAAGAAAGGCAGATAAAATAGGTACCCTTTTCCTACCCAATCTTACATGTATTTCAGAGGATCCACACCAGGCGTTGGTTTCCAGCAGTAAATTTGCAGCCATAAATGGCTTCCTTCTATTAGATTCCCTTAGTTTATTCAGACTGCTATAACGAAATACCTTAGAGTGAATAATTTATCAATAATAGAGATTTATTTCTCACAGTTGTAGAGGCTGGGAAGTCTAAGACTAAGGCACCAGCAGATTTTCATGTCTCATAAGGACTGGCGCTCTGTTGTTGTGTCCTCATATGGTGGAAGGGCAAAGCAACTCCCTACACAATTTTGTAAGTTCAAGCTTGAGAGTTGGAGCCAGTTTTAAAAAAGCAAACAAACAAAAAAAACTTTTGGGGAGCGGGGGGCGGGGTCTCGCTTTGTCACCCAGGCTGTAGTGCAGTGGCGCGATCTTGGCTCACTGCAACTTCTGCCTCCTGGGTTTAAGCGATTCTCCTGTCTGAGCCTCCCAGGTAGCTTGGATTATAGGCACCTGTCACCACACCCAACTAATTTTTGTGTTTTCAGTAGAGACGGGGGTCTTACCATGTTGGCCAAGCTGGTTTTGAACTCGACCTGAAGTGATCCACCCGCCTCAGCCTCCCAAAGTGCTGAGATTACAGACGTGAACCACCGCGCCCAGCCAAAAAAAACTTTCAGAAGGTCGCAGTCCTCTAATCCCGTTCCTTGGGGCTTGCCCTCGTGACTTAGTCACCATCACCTCTTAAACTATCACATTGGCAACTAAGTTTCAGCAGATGAATTTCGGGGGACACTTTCAGACCGTGGCAGACTGTCCATTGCTGCTTTGACAGCTGTCTTGCTCTTCATCAGAAGCTGTGCTTTGAATGATTCAAATATACATTCTTTTTTTCTCTATCTCCTAGTCCTGGTTCATACAAAGAAGTCTTCTCTCTAAATTTGACCTGCCCAAACCCATTAGTACAAGAGTACAACAATAAGAAAAGGAATTACGTAAAAGGAGTTGAGACTGGGGGTGAATGAAGTAGGGCTCTTAGTTTCTTCTGTTTCTCGTATAAATCTTTTTTTTTTCCTTTTTTAATTCTTTTCTGTTTTTCCTTCAACTTTTATTTTAAGTTTAGGGGTATACATGCAGGATGTGCAGGTTTGTTAGACAGGTAAACGTCCCACGTTGGTTTGCTGTACAGATCATCCCATCACCCAGCGTCCATTAGCTATTCTTTCTAATGTTCTCTTTCCCCCAACCCTTCCGCTGCCACAGGCCCCAGTGTGTCCTGTTCGTCCCCTGTGTGAGAACATGCGGCATTTGGTTTGGTTTTCTTTCTTTTCTTTTTCTTTCTTCCTTTTCTTTTTTTTTTTTTTTTGAGATGGAGTCTTGCTCTGTCACCCAGGCTCGAGTGCAGTGGTGTGATCTCGGCTCACTGCAACCTCCATCTCCCGGGTTCAAGCGATTCTTGTGCCTCAGCCTCCTGAGTAGCTGGGACTACAGGCACACACCACCACATCTAGCTAATTTTTCTATTTTCAGTAGAGACATGTTTTCGCCGTGTTGGCCAGACTGGTCTTCAACTCCTGACCTCAGGTGATCTGCCTGCCTTGGCCTCCCGAAGTTCTGGGATTACAGGCATGAGCCACATTGCCCAGCCAATGTTTGGTTTTCTCTTCCTGCATTAGTTTGCTGAGGATCATGGCTTCCAACTGCATCCACATCCCTGCAAAGGATATGAGCTCATTCCTTGTCATGGGTGCATATATCCTATTTTAGAGAGTTGCTAATAGTAAGTTTTTTTCTAGGGAAGCAGATATGGGAAAGCAAACTTTCCAAAGTGAGAAATAGGATAATAACGAGAGGAAAATATGAAGAAATGAATGCGAAATGTGTGGAAATGGATCAAAACAGGTCTGAGTGATAATGATTGGATTGTGGCTGATTGGGTAGCTCATTCACTGTTTAGAAAGTGGAAGTCATGTGGCAGTACAGCTGGTTTGTTCCCCAGATTAGCTTGTTAGCTGGTTAGTTTTGTTTACTTCTGCTCAAACTTTCCTAGCCAGCCACCTTCTAAATTTATAATTTGAAGAGGTAAAGCAAGGACGTGAACTGATTTGTTCAAATGTGTATCTAAACTGGAGATACTCTGCTGAAAATATTTGCATAGATTTGAACAACTGTACTTATATGAAAAAATTTAAGGTATATTTTAGTAATACTAAGACACTGAGGCCAGGCACAGTGGCTCACCCCTGTAATCCCAGCACTTTGGGAGGCTGAGGTGGGCAGATCGCTTGGTCCCAGGAGTTCAAGACCAACCTGGGCAACATGGCATGGTGAAACCCTGGGTCTACAAAAAACACAAAAATTAGCTAGGTGTATTGATGTGCACCTGTAGTCCCAGTTACTCAGGAGGTTGAGGTGGGAAGATTGCTTGAACCTAGGAGGCAGAGGTTGCAGTGGGATAAGATTGTGCTATAGCACTTCAGCCTGGGTAACAAGAGTGAAACCCTGCCTCAAAAAAAAAAAAAAAAAAGATACTGAGTGTTTTACTTAGCATAGCATAGCCTTCAAATCAGAAATGGAGTTTGCATTTAAAATGAATATTATTTTTGCCTATATTGGTTTTTCCATAGGTACAATAACTTGCCTGAAATTCTATGGCAACAGGCATTTAATCAGTGGAGCGGAAGATGGACTCATCTGTATCTGGGATGCAAAGAAATGGGAATGCCTGAAGTCAATTAAAGCTCACAAGTGAGTTGGGCTCTTTCCCTTTGGCATTCTCGATGTGCCAGTCAAGTTGGGGACTAACTGTTGGTTTCATTATAGAGGACAGGTGACCTTCCTTTCTATTCACCCATCTGGCAAGTTGGCTCTCTCGGTTGGTACAGATAAGACATTAAGGTAAGTCATTAATGCTCAAGAGCATTTTTCTTTTTTTTTTTTTTTTTTTTTTTTTTGAGACGGAGTCTCGCTCTGTCGCCCGGGCTGGAGTGCTGTGGCCGGATCTCAGCTCACTGCAAGCTCCGCCTCCCGGGTTTAAGCCATTCTCCTGCCTCAGCCTCCCGATTAGCTGGGACTACAGGCGCCCGCCATCTCGCCCGGCTAGTTTTTTGTGTTTTTTTAGTAGAGACGGGGTTTCACCGTGTTAGCCAGGATGGTCTCGATCTCCTGACCTCGTGATCCGCCCGTCTCGGCCTCCCAAAGTGCTGGGATTACAGGCTTGAGCCACCGCGCCCGGCTCAAGAGCATTTTTCTAAGGTGTATCTTTTACTACAGCTCTCCACCATTTAAAAATACTGTGATACAAGGGAAATGTCAAAAGCTGGTGAACTTTTTCACAGTGGTAGGATAAAAATGAAAAACTATTTTCAAACATGCAGCTATGCTGCAGTCATCATAGCTGTGAATTGAAGATTTTAGAAAGGGAAACCTTTTGAAAATACAATAGATACGGCATGTTAAAGGGATATGAGAATAGAGCAAGTCTTATTGCTGTCTCATAATATTTCAAAATGTTGCTGTAAGAAAGATAGCAGGTCTTTTAAATAGTCAATGTTTACTAAAATTGTCACGTGAGTAAGCCTTCATTATGCTTGTTCTTTTACACTTAGTAAAAGGTAGTTGGTGATCACACCATAAGTAAGCTTCCTGTTTTGCAGAACGTGGAATCTTGTAGAAGGAAGATCAGCATTCATAAAAAATATAAAGCAAAGTGAGTATTTTTGTTTGAAATACAGGTTGAGCATTCCTAATCTGGAAATCTGAAATGCTCCAAAATCTGAAACTTTTTGAGCACTGATGCGATGCCTCAAGTAGAAAATTCAACACCTAACCTCATGATGGGTCACATCAGAACTTTGTTTCATGCACAAAATTATTTAAAATATTTTGTAAAAGTACCTTCAGGCTAGATGTATATGAAACGTAGATGAATTTCATGTGTAGACTTGCAACATGAGTTTCGTGGGTTTTATCCTCGAGATATTTCATTGTATGTATGCAGATACTACAAAATCCAAAACAGTTCTGGTCCCAGGTGTTTTGGATAAGGGATACTCAACCTGTATGTTTTACAGTGACTTATGGAATATGAATATAGAAACACATTTTTACGTGTGTGTATGTTACATATTTATTTCTCTGCATGGTGGTGGTTACCTCCGAGCAAATGCTTTGGGTTTCTTTCTTTTCCCATTTTAGATCCAGATTCTTTTTTTTTTTTTTTTTTGAGACGGAGTCTTGCTCTGCCGCCCAGGCTGGAGTGCTGTGGCCGGCTCTCAGCTCACTGCAAGCTCCGCCTCCCGGGTTCACGCCATTCTCCTGTCTCAGCCTCCCGAGTAGCTGGGACTACAGGCGCCCGCCTCGTCGCCCGGCTAGTTTTTTTGTATTTTTTAGTAGAGACGGGGTTTCAGCGTATTAGCCAGGATGGTCTCGATCTCCTGACCTCGTGATCCGCCAGTCTCGGCCTCCCAAAGTGCTGGGATTACAGGCTTGAGCCACCGCGCCCGGCCAGATCCAGATTCTTGTTGTGGCTCTGCCACCTGCCTTTGATTTGATTTTTTGAGATAGAGTCTCACTCTGTCACCCAGGCTGGAGTGCAGTGGTGCTATCTCAGCTCACTACAGCCTCTGCCTTCTGAGTTCAAGTGATTCTCCTGTCTCACCCTCCCGAGTAACTGGGATTACAGACGCGTGCCACAATGCTTGGCTAATCTTTTGTATTTTTTGGTAGAGATGGGGTTTTGCCATGTTGGCCAGGCTGGTCTCAAACTCCTGGCCTTAAGTGATCCGCCCACCTTGGCTTCCCAAAGTGCTGGCATTACAGGTTTGAGCCACTGCACCTGGCCAAGGTTTGACTTTTTGAACCTAGATTGTTTTCTAAAAAACTTAACTTGTAAAATGTGTTATGAAGATGAACTAGGATAATAAATTTGAAAATACACAGTATAAATATTTTCTATTTTTATTATTGCTATGATCATTTATGTTTTATTTACAAAATAAGTAAACTTCATTTTTTTCCACCTATAGATGCTCACATAGTAGAGTGGTCCCCAAGTGGAGAGCAATATGTAGTTATCATACAGAATAAAATAGACATCTATCAGCTTGACACTGCATCCATGAGTGGCACCATCACAAATCAAAAGAGAATTTCCTCTGTTAAATTTCTTTCAGTAAGTAATCAGAAATCAGTGACGAAAGTTGGTGGTGATGGTTGGAACTGTTGATGACATTCTGGATGTTATTACTCTTTTTCCTCTCTCTCAGGAGTCTGTCCTTGCAGTGGCTGGAGATGAAGAAGTTATAAGGTTTTTTGACTGTGATTCGCTAGTGTGCCTCTGTGAATTTAAAGCTCATGAAAACAGGTATTTTTACTAATCTCTGGTGTATATGTCTAGTCTTAGTAAATGGTATATATGCAGTAGTTTCATAAACCAGGTTATATGTTTTTATTGACAACTGCAGAAATAATCAGACATCTCTACATATACAGTATATGGTATCTGGAGTCTAATAAGATGGGAAAATGTTATCTTCCTGGCCTTTAATAATGCAAAAGTGGGCCGGGCGCAGTAGCTCACACCTGTAATCCCAACACTTTGGGAGGCGGAGGCAGGCGGATCAGGAGGTGAAGAGATCGAGACCATCCTGGCCAACATGGTGAAACCCATCTCTATTAAAAATAAAATAATTGATGTGGTGTTACGTCCTTGTAGTCCCAGTTACTCGAGAGGGAGAGGCAGGAGAATCGCTTGAACCCTGGAGGCGGAGGTTGCAGTGAGCCAAGATCGCACCCCTGCACTCCAGCCTGGTGACAGAGTGAGACTCCGTCTCAAAAATAATAATAATAATGCAAAAGTGATGAAATTGTTTTCAGGACTCTCATTTGCACAAGATATTTTTTAAATGTCTGTTAGACTTGGAGCCTGAAATCAAGCATATTTGAACAAATAAAAGACTAAACAGTCTTGAGCTTTGTTCCCATCTACTTTTGTCCTTTTATGTAATTCCCTTTGCCTACTTCTTCCCCTTTTCCATGTGATTTTTTTTTTCCTGCAGGAGAAGTGAATTGACGTTATTGAGTTCCTATTTTGTGCCAGTTTTTATTAACTTTTAATGCTTTCTCTATTTCTAGTGGGTGGATAGTCCCAAAGTAAGTAGTTAAGTGGCTTGGCCAATATTACCCCACTCTTAGGTAATGGAGCTGAGAGCTGAACCTGGTTTTATCTGACTCTTATATCCCTGCTTTTTCCAGTAATTTTGAAAAAGGTGATCTAATATACAGAGTTAGAATTTAATGTGCTCCCTTTGCATGTTCTATGTCTCAAATGAATCTTAGTTCTTATTTCTTAAACAGTAGTTAAGTTTTAAGAAGTCTGTAAGAGTACTGCAGTCAGTAGTATAAAGGCCTTACTCTTCTCCTATATTGGGAAGTAAACATATTCTTCAAGGTCGCCCATTCCAGATGTACTAGTAACACTTAAGATATTTGACCATTCATTTATTTAACAAGTATTCATTGAGCATCATTATGAAATACTACACGAGGTATTTAATGATGAACAGAAAAGACGGGAGCTTGTGCTCTCATGGCTTTTATATTGTAAGGAGGCAACAGATTATAAACAAGCAGATCATGACAGGATGGAAATAGAAAAGTAGAGTGATTAAAGATTAACAAGGGTAATTGGTTTAGATAGGATGATGAGGGAAGAAGATGTGAGACCTTAGGAATGAAAAAGGAGCTAGTTTTTAAAAGAAGAGAGAGGCACAGGTGCAAAGACCCTGAGGGAGAACAGAGCTTGGTGTATTTTAGGAGCAGATAGAAGAACTGTGACTAGGTGAGAATGAGCAAGGAGAGGATGGTGGAAGCCAAACGGTGCCCACAATCATCATAATTTTTCTTACTATGGAAAAATTTAAAAGCATTTAGACTAGTTTAAGGTGCTAACCCCTTAAGACCCACCACCAGCTTTAGCAACTGTCACTGTGTGGCCAGTCTTGCTTCATCTATATGCCTAGCCACTTCCTCCTCTCCCATGTTATTTTAAAGTAGGTCCCAGTTTTGTAGGGTTTTAAGCCTGGAAGTTACAAGATTTGATTTACATTTTTAAAAATTGTTGGCTGGGTGCAGTGGCTCACGCCTATAATCCCAGCACTTTGGGAGGCCGAGGCAGGCAGATTACAAGGTCAGGAGTTTGAGACCAGCCTGACCAACATGGTGAAACCCCGTCTCTACTAAAAATACAAAAATTAGCTGGGCATGGTGGTACACACCTGTAATCCCAGCTACTCAGGAGGCTGAGGCAGGAGAATCGCTTGAATCCAGGAGGCGGAGGTTGTCGTGAGTTGAGATCCCGCCACTGCACTCCAGCCTGGGTGACAGAGCAAGACTCCGTCTTAAAAAAAAAAAAAAAAAAATTGTTAAGGGGCAAAATAGAAGCAGAAAGGCCAATTAGGCTACTTCTGTAATCCAGAGGAAAAATAATAGCAGCTTAGACTAACAGTGGTAGGACTGGAGATGAGGGAAATGGGTGTGTGGGAGAGGCCTTGATTCGTCATTTCTGTTGTCTTTTCTCTCCTTACTGAACTTGGAGTTTCTTGCGGTGATGGGCTTTGTTTTTCTCATCTTTAGTTCCTTTGTAATAACCTGATTATAGTTATCTGTTATCTTTTCAACTTTTCCTTCAGATATATAGTTGGCAGTTGCTTTTATCTTGTATTTTGGGCCTGAATATATCTCATTAATGGGAATGCGAAGCATAGTTACGTTTTAAGGCACCTTTCATTGAGCAGTTTGGAAATACCTGAAACATTGCGAAAGCACTAGTCTGTGTGTGTAGTTTTTAACAATATTAGACTTTTTGGAGGACAAGATCTTTTATGGTGTGACTATTTCTCTCCTAGGATAAAGGACATGTTCAGTTTTGAAATTCCAGAGCAACATGTTATTGTTACAGCATCGAGTGATGGTTTCATCAAAATGTGGAAGCTTGAGCAGGATAAGGTCAGTGCCTTAACTCAATCTAAATGTACTTTAATACAAGTCTTGCTCGTAAGTGAGGTGGAATATTTTTTAAGGGTCATGAGACATAGGTCTTTAAATAAACAAACTTCTAAATCTCTTCCAGGCATGATTGATACTAATGGTTTTAAAATTAAGGTTCCCATGGAGCTGCCTTGATGGTTGTCATTTCTGAGTGTGAGCTGGCGGTTTCCCAGAACTCGCACTGCTCTTTCTAGTCAGAGAAGCTCTACTTTCCTCTCTCTTGAATATTGGAGTTCTCTGGAAGCTCTTAGGTAAAAATACTGCCATTGCTAAAATAATTTGGAAGCTCCTGATCAATTATGAAATTAACAAACCATTTGAACCAGACAGTTTGGAAAATGAAATTCCCTCCTGTAGTCTCCTTACAGTCTCTCTTGGTTTATTCTTTATTCTCTCATAAACACATTCTGTGAATATGGTTTGTTGAATGTCTCTTTTTCCAAGGTTCTTTGTTCAGCCCTGGAAATAAGACCTGATTCCTTTCTTTAGAATTTTCAAATTCTGAATACTTCTTAGAAATTGGCTCTGTGAATAACATAGTCAAACTAACCATGAGTGAACATTATATGTTGCTTCTGAATATCATATTTTGTATTCAAGAAAATACAGGAAGTTTTAAATTAAGGTAACTTGATTATGGAAAAAGAAATTCTTGAAAATGCACATTATGAATGTTTGTTTCTTCTGTTTAGAAAGTTCCCCCATCTTTACTCTGTGAAGTAAACACTAAAGCCAGGCTGACGTGTCTTGGAGTGTGGCTAGACAAAGTGCCAGACATGAAAGAAAGCTTTCCTCCAGCAGCAGAGCCTTCTCCTGGTAATCGATTTTGATTGTGTTGACATTTTGAATAATCTGTTCTCTCTTAAATTGTAGAAGTGGAGGAGATCCAGATAATTTCACTTTATTGACAGCCTGTGTTTATTTCATTCAAAGGGGAAAACAGTCTAAAAGCACTCTCTTTTGTGTTGTAGTAAGTAAAGAACAGTCCAAAATTGGCAAAAAGGAGCCTGGTGACACAGTGCACAAAGATGAAAAGCAGTCAAAACCTAACACAAAGAAACGCAGTTTAGCAAGTGACAGTAAGAAAGCAACAAAAGAAAGTGGCCTGGTATCAACCAAGAAGAGGAAAATGGTAGAAATGTTGGAAAAGAAGAGGAAAAAGAAGAAAATAAAAATAATGCAGTGAATCCCAGATGTCTCCTGAAAGAACTCTTTTAGATGAAATTATTCTACTCAAATGTACATTAATTTTCTTTTTTTTCCCCTGAGTAAAAGCAAGAAATTTCTTCCTTTGGAGAAAGTACACATATTAAAAAACGACTTTTAGATGGGGTTTTTTTTTTTTTTTTTTTTTTTTTTTTTAAAAACAGTGGTAAAATTACTTTTGGCAGACAGTGTTTTATGAATTATGTATCATGTTGATATATGTTAATGTGTCATGCAATTTTTGTACAAAGCAAATAAAGATCTTTCTCAAAATATACTGTAAAATAATATAAAATATTGAACACATTCTTTATCAGATTTGGATGAAGGAGTCATTGTTCAAAATTTTCTCCTAAATGGGGAAGAATTTAAGAACTGCCTTTGGCTTCTTCAAATGGTAAGTAGTAATTTTAGATTTTCATACCAACAGGACAAACTTAAAAGATTATACATATATAAGATATATATGTATGAAACAAACATATGCTTAAATGTAGGACCGCGTACCTAAGATGATAGAGAGATTGCCAGACTTCTTGAAACTACTTTGCTTCCAAGCAGTTGATGTACAAAATAAGGATGGGAAAATGATCTTTTTTTCTTTTTTTTTTTTGAGGTGGAGTCCCACTCTGTTGCCCAGGCTGGAGTACTGTGGCACAATCTCAGCTCACTGCAACCTCTGTCTCCCAGGTTCAAGCGATTTTCCTACCTCAGCCTCCCAAGTAGCTGGTAGCTTGAGCCAAGGAGTTTGAGACCAGCATGGGCAACATAGGGAGAACCTGTCTCTCCCAAAAAATCAACTGGTGTGGTAACATGCTCCCAGCTACTCATGAGGCGGAGGTGGGAAGGATGGCTTGAGCCCAGGATGTGGAAGTTCCGGTGAGCTGAGATTGCACCACTCTACTCCAGCATGGGCGATGGAGCCAGACCCTGTCTTAAAAAAGAAAAAGACATTATTGGGGATCCATAGGTTTGAATTAGCCAGGCAGATACTAGATACCTGAGGCCATCAGGAAAATCACTTGTGATTAGGCAGAATAAGAACAGGCACTGGAATTACCACTCCATAGGAATAAATTGTCCAGGAAATGAACCAAATTGTGTGTCTTAACATCAGTCTACTCCTTTGTTAGCTTATTTCATAAGCTATTACCATAAATGTAAGTCATTGACTTTGTTTTGTCAATTCAACTTAAAAATTTTGAGGTCATTGTAAGAAATATATACTTGTAAGAAATAACAGAGAGATTCCACCCGGTTTTCCCGATGATAACATCTTGCAAAACAAGGGCAATATCAC
This sequence comes from Rhinopithecus roxellana, assembly GCF_007565055.1. Taxonomy (NCBI): domain Eukaryota; kingdom Metazoa; phylum Chordata; class Mammalia; order Primates; family Cercopithecidae; genus Rhinopithecus; species Rhinopithecus roxellana. Next base: position 9,142,685 of record NC_044552.1, on the reverse strand, counting down.
AACCAAGCCAAGATAAAATAGAAATGATAAGATCAAGATACAGAACATTTCTATCACAATGATCCCATTTGTCCTTACAAGCCATACTCAGTTTCCTCTTGTGTGGGTATAGCTACTCCCACCTTCGTAACCTCTGGTACCAGTGGTCTGTTCTCCATCTCTGTAATTTTGCCAAAATTATGATTGGATTATACTTCCTTTTGGGATTGGCTTTTCACTCAGCATAATGTGGGCATTGATCCAGGTTGTTGCATTAACAGTTCTGTTTTTAGTACTGAGTGGGGTGTCTGTATAGAGGTACCATAGTAAACACCTGTAGAAGGACGTCAGGAATGTTTCCTCTTGTTAGGTATCTAAATAAAGTTGCTGTAAATATTTGTGTGCAGGTTTTTATGTGAACAGGAGTCTTCATTTCTCTTGGATAAATGCCCAGGAATTCCAAAGTTTTCCAGAATAGCTGTATGATTTTACATTTCTGCCAGTAATGTTTGACTGATAGTTTCTCTGCATCTTTCCAGCATTTGATGTTAGTCTTAGCCATTCTGGTAAGAGTGTAGTGATACCTTACTGTGGTTATAACTTACATTGCTCTGATAGCTAATGATGTTAATAATCTTTCTTTTTTGCTGTTGAATTCTGAGAGTTCTTTTTTTTTTTTTGAAATGGTGTCTCGCTGTGTCACCCACCCAGGTTGGAGTGCAGTGGCGTGATCTTGGCTTACTGCAACCTCCGCCTCCCAGCTTCAAGCGATTCTCCTGCCCCAGCCTCTTGAGTAGCTGAGATTACAGGTGCATGCCACCATACCCAGCTAATTTTTGTATTTTTAGTAGAGGTGGGGTTTTATCATGTTAGCCAGGCTGGTCTTGAACTCCTGATCTGTAGTGATCCACCCTCCTCGGCCTCCCAAAGTGCTGGGATTACAGGTGTGAGCCACAGCACCTGGCCAAGAGTTCTTTATATGTTGTAGAAACTCAACCTTTGTCCGATAGGTGGTTTGCAAGTATTTTTGCCTAGTCTGTAGCTTGTGTTTTTATCCTAACGGCCTTTTGCAGAGCTCAATTTTTTTATTTTGTTGAAATCCAGTTCATCAATTTTTCCTTCCATGGATCATGCTTTTGGTGTGAAGTCCAAGAGACCTTTGTCTAGCCTTAGATCCTGAAGAGGTTCTATATATTTTTTAAAGGTTTTGTGGAGTTTTACATTTTACATTTAGTATGTGATCCATTTTGAGTGTATAAAGGGTGAGGTTTAATTCCAAGTTTATTTTTTTTGGCTATGGATATCAACTTGCTATAGCACCTTGTTGAAAAGACTGTTCTTCCTCTATTGAAATACTGTTGTATCTTTGCCAGAATTCAATTGAGCGTATTAGTGTGGGTCTATTACTGGGCTCTCTATTGTGTTCTAGTTGATCTCTGTTCATCTTTTTGCCAGTACCACGCAGTGTTGATTACTGCAGCTATATAGTAAGCTTTGAATTTGAGTAGAAGGATTCTTCCCCTTTTCTCTTTTTCAAAATTATTTTCACTATTCTAGTTCCTTTGCCTTTCCATATAAAATTTAGGATAATTCTATCCTTCTCTACAAAGAAAAGAGTACAGTCATGTGTCACTTAATGACAGGAATACATTCTGAGAAATGCCTCATTAGGTGATTTAATTTTGTGTAAATATCATAGGGTGTACTTCCACAAACCTGGATGGTAGAGCCTGCTGCATACCTAGGCCATACGGTATAGTCATAATCTTGTGGGACCACCATTGTATGTGTGATCCGTTGTTGACCAAAATGTCATTATGCAGCACATGGCTGTACAGATCTTTGATTTTTTTTTTTTTTTTTGAGACAGTTTTGCTCTTGTCACCCAGGCTGGAGTGCAATTTTGCAACCTCAGCTCACTGCAACTATTGCCTCCTGGATTCACGCAATTCTCCTGCCTCGGCCTCCCGAGTACCTGGGATTATAGGCACACCCCACCACACCCGGCTAATTTTTGTATTTATAGAAGAGACGGAGTTTTGCCATGTTGGCCAGGCTGGTCTCGAACTCCTGACCTCAAGTGATCCACCCGCCTTGGCTTCCCAAAGTGCTGGGATTACAGGCGTTAGCTACTGCACCCGGCCAGATCTTTGATTGTTTTTATCAGTGTTGTGTAGTTTTCACATACAAATCTTGCACATGTTCGATTTATTTCTAAGTCATTGGGGCAGGGGAATTACAAGTGATTTTTTTTTTTTTTTTTTTTTTGAGATGGAGTCTTGCACTGTCTCCTGGGCTGGAGTGCAGTGGCGCCATCTCCGCTCACTGCAACCTCTGCCTCCTTGGGTTCAAGCGATTCTCCTGCCTCAGCCTCCCAAGTAGCTGGGATTACAGGTGCCCACCACCATGCTTGGCTAATTTTTTTGTACTTTTTGTAGAGACAGGGTTTCACTATGTTGGCCAGGCTGGTCTCAAACTCCTGACCTCCTGATCCGCCCACATTCCCAAAGTGCTGTGATTACAGGTATGAGCCACTGTGCCTGGCCTACAAGTGATATTTTTAATTTTGGTGCCCACATTCATTGCTAATATATAGAAATACAATTGATTTTTGTGTGATCTTACATCCTGCTATCTTGCTGAATTCACTTATTCTAGGAATTGTTTTGTTGGGGTTTTCTATGTAGACAATTACGTTATCTGCAAATATAGTGTTATTTCTATCTGTATTTTCTCCCATTTTCTTGCCTTATTAACTGACTAGAAGATGCAGCACTGTGTTGAATAAGAATAGTGAGACATCTTTGCCTTGTTATGATCTTTGGGGGAAAACATTCAGTCTTTCACTGTTAAGTATAATGCCAGCTGTAGGGTTTTCGTAGATTGTCAAGTTGAAGAAAGCTCAACTTGATATCCCCTGTTTCATTCCTGATATTGGTAATTTGTGTCCTCTCTCTTTTCTTTGTCAGTCTTGCTAGAGCTTTGTCAGTTTTATTATCTTATCAAAGAACCAGTTCTGCCGGGCGCGGTGGCTCACGCCTGTAATCCCAGCACTTTGGGAGGCCGAGGTGGGCAGATCACCTAAGGTCAGGCATTCGAGACCAACCTGGCAAACATGGTGAAACCCTGTCTCTATTAAAAATATAAAAACTAGCCAAGCGTGGTTGCAGGCGCCTGTAATCCCAGCTACTTGGGAGGCTGAGCCAGGAGAATCGCTTGAACCTGAGAGGCGGAGGTTGCAATGAGCCAAGATTGTGCCACTGCACTCCAGCCTGGGCAACAGAGTGAAACTCCATCTCAAAAACAAAACAATCAGTTCTTTGTTTCATTGACTCCTTCTGTTTTCAATTTCATTTTCTGCTCTCATACTTATTTCCTTCCTTCTGCTTGCTTTGGGGTTTCTTTTGCTCTTATTTTTCTAGTTTCTTTTTGATTTGTTTTATGATTTTTTAGAGACATGGTCTCGCTATGTTGCTCAGGCTGGCCTTGAACTCCTGGGCTCAAGTCATCCTCCCACCTTGGCCTCCTGAGTTGCTAGGACTACAGGTGTGAGCCACCACACCTGGCTTTTTTTCTAGGTTCTTGAGGCAGGAGCTTATATTATGTGAGTTTTTTCTTCCTTTCAAATGTGTGCTCTTAGGGATTTTAGCACTGCTTTTGCTACATGCCGCTGTTTTTGTATGTAGGTATGTATCTGTCTATTTAAAAGAGACAGGTTGTGCTATGGTTGCCCAGACTGGTCTCAAACTTCTGGCCTCAAACAGTCTTCTGGCCCCAGCCTCCAAAGTATCAAACACAGTTTGGTTTTTTGTAATACTTTGAGACGTAATTCACACAACATACTATTCACCCATCAAAAGCATACAATTCAGTGTTTTTCAGTGTATTCAAAGAGTGCAACTATCACAAAAGTCAATATTAAGACATTTTAATCACTCCAAGAAGAAATCTTGGACCCCTTAGCAGTCATTCCCCATTTCTCCCTCCCAACACCCCTAGGCTTATGCAATCACCGATCTATCTTCTGTATGTATAGGATTTGCCTAGTCTAGACACTTCATAGAAATGGAATTCCATTTGTAGGTCTTTTGTGATTTCACTTCACATAGTGTTTCAGAAGTTCATCCATATTGGTTTTTTGTTGTGTTTTAGATGGAGTTTCGCTCTTGTTGCCCAGGCTGGAGTGCATTGGTATGATCTCGGCTCACTGCAACCCCCACCTCCTGGGTTCAAGCAATTCTCCTGCCTCAGCCTCCCGAATAGCTGGGGTTACAGGTGCCCACCACCATGCCCAGCTAATTTTTGTAGTTTTAGTAGAGACGGGGTTTCGCCATGTTGGCCAGGCTGGTCTGAAACTCCTGACCTCAGGTGATCCGCCTGCCTCGGCCTCCCAAAGTGCTGGTATTACAGGCGTCAGTTACTGCAGCTGGCCAGGGTTCATTCATATTGTAACATGTTATCAGTATTTCATTTTTTTGTATTGCCAAATCACATTTCATTGTATGGATATAACACAATTTGTTTATTCTATAGCTGATGCATACTTGTTTCCTCTTGGCTAGTATGAATAATGTTGCTTTGAAAATTCATTTACAAGGTTTTGCATGAACATATGTTTTCATTTTTCTTGGGTACATATATACCTAGAAGTAAAACTGTCGAATCAGATGGTTATTCTTATGTTCAACCTTTTGAGGGAGTACCATACTGTTGTAAAGCAGTCACACCCTATGTATTTCCACCACCAGTGTATGAGTGTTCCGATTTTGCCACACCTTGGCTGACACTTGGTTTTTGGTTTTCATTATAGCCATTCCAGTGGGTGGGAATTAGTAGCTCATTGTGATTTTGATTTGCATTTCCTGATGGCTAATGATGGTGAGCCTCTTACCTCTTTTGAAAAAATGTTTATTACTACTGACCTCAGGTGATCCACCCCCCTCAGCCTCCCAAAGTGCTGGGATTATAGATGTGAGCCACTGCGCCCGGCCCTGGATTCAAATTCTAATCCATTGATTTATATGCCAATCTTTATAACAGTACAATACAGTCTTGATTACTATAGGTTTGTAGTAAGTTTTAAATAAGGAAGGGTGAGTCTTGCAACTTTATTCTTTTTGAAGATTATCTTGGCTGTCCCTTGAATTTTTATATGAATTTTAATATCAGTTCATCAATTTCTGCAGAGTCCAGCTTGGATTTGATAGGAATTGCATTGAATCTATAGATCAATTTGAGGAATATTATAACCTAAAAAATTTGAAATCTTCCAATCCACAAAGGACATCCTTCTATTTAGTTAGTTATTCTTTCATTTCTTTCCACAGTGTTTTTTTAGCTTTCAGTTTATAAATTTTGTACTTATTAAATTTATTTCTGAGGGTTTCATTCTTTTTGATGCTATTGTAAATTGAATTGTTAATTTCACTTTTGGTTTATTTGTTGCTACTAATGCTATATATTTTAATGTGTTGTATTTTCATTTTATTCAGGATAATGCACTTTTCTTGGTGGGGGTGGGTGGCAAGGTCTTGGTCTGTCACCCAGGCTGGAGTGCAAAGGCGTGATCTTGGCTCAATGCAGCCTTGGCCTCCTAGACACAGGCAATCCTCCCACCTCATCCTCCTGCATGGCTGGGACTACAGGCACACACCACCACGCCCAGCTAACTTTTTCATATCTTGTAAAGAGACAGGGTTTCACTATGTTGGCCAGGCTGGTCTTGAACTCCTGGACTCAAGCGATCCTCCGGCCTTGGCCTCCCAAAGTGCTGGGATTACAGGCATGAGCCACCATGCCTAGCCTTTTTTTAATTTCTAGAGACACACGGATTTTTCTCTTTGACCCACAGATTATTTTAAAATGTGGTTTAGTTTCCAAGTGTTTGGAGATTTTCTTGTTATCTTTCTGTTACTGATTTCTAATTTGATTCCATTGTTGTTGGAGAACACATTCTGTATGATTTCCATTCTTTAAATTAGTTGAGATTTGTTTTATGGCCCAGGATATGATCTCTCCTGATAGATGTTCTGTGGACACTTGAATATGTATCTTGCAGCTGTTGGTTGTAGTGTTCTATAAATATCTATTAGATCCTGTTAGTTGATGTTATTGGGGTTTTCTATATCCTTCCTGACTTCCTGTCTACTGCTTTTATCATCATTTAGAGGAACTGAAGCCTCCAACTGTAACTCTGGATTTGTCCATTTCTTATTTCAATTCCTTCAGTTTTTGTTTCACATCTTTTGCAGCTCTATTGTTAGGTACATACACATTTAGGATTTCTGTTTTCTTGATGAATTTGACTCTTAAATCTTTATACTATGTCACTGTCTCTGGTAATTTTCTTTGCTCTGAAGTCTGTCTCACATTAATGTAGCTACTTCTGATTTCTTTTGATTGTTTTCATGATATATTTTTTCCATCTTTTATTGCAACCTTGCCTGTATCCTTATATTTGAAGTGAATTTTTTGTATGCAGCATATAATTGTGTCATATTTCTTAATCCATTCTGATAATCTGTCTTTTAATTGATGTATTTAGACCATTTACATTTAATGTCATTAATGATATTTTAAGACTTAAGTCGGCCATTTTTTTTTGTTTTGCTTTCTGTTTGTGCTGTTTTTGTTTTCTTTTTCCTACTTCCTACTTTCCTGTGAGTTATATAAACATTATTTAAAATGCTGCTTTTCTTTATTTACATAGTTTTGTTTGTTTCTTTGTTTTTGAGATGGAGTCTTGCTCTGTTGCCCAGGCTGGAGTACAATGACATAATCTTGGCTCATGGCAACCTCTGCCTCCTAGGTTCAAGTAATTCTCCTGCCTCAGCCTTCTGGGTACCTTGGATTATAGGGGTGAGCCACCATGCCTGGCTAATTTTTGTATTTCAGACCTTACTTTAAACAATAGCTGTACCACTGACAAAGATTGTAGATAATACAATTCTCTGAGGTTTAGTTTCTTCAAGTATAAGGTCGGGGGTAGAGTGCGGGAATCATGGTGGATGATCCTAATTAAGGTTTGAGGCTTGCGCCTGCATAGGGAAGAATGAGCCCCTAAAGCCATTCCCTGCAGGTTAAGACAAGTCTCCTTATTAATTGTTCAGGAAAGTCTTCAATTAAATTGAAGGGCTGGCATACTGCAACTCCTGCAAGTCCTTAGTCATTATCAGCTTTAGCTGGTTAGAATCAGCTATGATAAACATGTGCTTCAATTTTGCTATCTGGAAGGTAGGTGCTGCTGCAAGTGGAAAGTCTGTCTTTAAGAATATGCACTGCAGCCGGGCGTGGTGGCTCACGCCTGTAATCCCAACACTTTGGGAGACCCAGGCAGGCGGATTGCTTGAGGTCGGGAGTTCAGGACCAGCCTGGCCAACATGGTGAACCACCGTCTCTACTAAAAATACAAAAGATAGCCCGGTGTGGTGCTGCTCATCTGTAATCTCAGCTGCTCAGGAGGCTGAGCAGGAGAATCACTTGAACCTGGGAGGCGGAGGTTGCAGTGAGCCAAGATCCTGCCACTGCACTCCAGCCTGGGCAACTGTTAGAAATGCTTGTTTCCCGGCAACGCAAAGAAATAGCACTCAAACATAAATTTAAATCTCTCAGAAAGACCATTTTTACTTTCTGCAGAAAGGGTACGTCTCACAGATGGAACAATGGTGAAAACCCACTTGAACAAAGGAAAAGCAGACCTATTTATGCCTCACACATTTGGGTCGTCATTACTGCTGTGTCTTGCATCCATTGGCTGGTGCTGGACCTCACAGTCTTAAACTGATACCTGATTTGCTAACATCCTGAAACTTTCCTAAATAGATAAGTGCAAGGGAGGATAAAGAAGGAGAGGAAGTTGCTTATGAAAGGTTTAAGGAAGCAATAACATTTCCAAATAAGGAGGAGCATAAGCTATGAGCTGAGACTTGCTTGGGCCTCTCCAGACATGCCTGAGTAAGCCAAAGCAACTAACTGGCCTAAAGTGTAAGAACTGACAGTTGATAGGAGGCTTTAGAGTAAGAAGTGATTATTCTTAGTGTCTATTATTTTATTTTTAAACCAAGATGAGCTTTGAAGAGGAACTTTTCTACTTTCTACAGCAACAGAGTGAGACTCTGTCTCAAAAAACAACAAACAAAAGAATATGCGCTGCAAAAGCTGGCACGGTGGCTCACGCCTCTAATCCCAGCACTTTGGGAGGCCAAGGGGTGGGGGCGGATCATGAGGTCAGGAGTTCGAGACCAGCAGGGCCAACATGGTGAAACCCCCATCTCTACTAAAAATACAAAAATTAGCCAGGCATGGTGGTGTAGGCCTGTAATCCCAGCTACTCAGAAGGCTGAGGCGGGAGAATCAGTTGAACCTGGGAGGCAGAGGTTGCAGTGAGCCGAGGTCGCACACTGGACGCCAGCCTGGGCAAGAGCGAGACTCCGTATCAAAAAAAAAAAAAAAAAAAAAAAAGACCGCGCTGGAATTTGCTTTATTCAGTGACGATTATATTGATCAGATTTGTCTATGTTGATACTTGTAGGGGATGAAGGAGAGGGAGAAGTCAACGATGACAGCAAATTTTAGTGTAGAGCAACTGAGAGAATGGTGGTGCAGGAAACACAGGGAACAGAAGCGGCTGGGAAGTGGAAATGGAGGTAACATCATGCTGTGGACATTCGGGATCCACAGAGCTGGGTAAAAAGCAGGTTTAACTTACTCCTTATCCCCCTTTAAGATGCTTCTCAAGTAGCCTCACTCCCTAAAACAAACAGATATTTGGCATTGAGCCACATTATTCTGCAGCCGCCATATTTTCTTCCAGGTAGAAGGCAGGCCCTTCCTGGTGTAAACAAACAAGATCGGGCTTGAATGAATGACACTTCTCCCTGATGACCGGCTTCTGGTTTATATCCTGTAACTTGCCCCTCTGTTAATGGGGTTCTTCAAAATCCAGCCTCAGATGCCCTCCTCCCGCAGCGGTGGCCTCCACCGCTGGCCTGGCGAGCTCACGTGGTCCAGCTTGTGCAACTCCGGGTTTCCGGCTTTTGGCCACTCAGGGTTGGACCTGGGACTGGTGCTGGTCGGCCCTGCAGGCGCTGTGGACTGGGAAAGCACAGAGCTTCCCCACCCCGTTCCCGGGACTGGGGCGCTCGCCACGATGCCCCGCCCCACTCCTCACCCCCTGAATGCAGGGCGCTTGCTGCTACTCGGTGGCTCAAGCACCGTCCTCATTCGCTGCCCGCCCCTTTCCCGGGACACTGCGCACGCACCACAGAGCCGCGCCCCTCGCCTCACCCCGCCACCGGGACGCAGAGCGTCAGCCGCCGCGTTTCCGGCGACATCTCGCTGTCATCACCGCGGCTTGCGCGCCCTTGTAGACAGCCCGGGCCTTCGTGAGACCGGTGCGAATTATTTGGGATTATTCTTATTATTTCTGCCACTTTTAACTTTTAGGGATTATTTAGGAGTTTCACGGTCGTCTGCTTTTCGTCCCCCCGATTCAGCCGGGCCTTTAGGCCGTGTGGTCGGTGCTTTTCTCATTGGGTATTTTCTGCTTTTCTTTTCTTTTTTTTTTTTTTTTTTTGAGACGGAGTCTTGCTCTGCCGCCCAGGCTCTGCCGCCCAGGCTGGAGTGCAGTGGCCGGCTCTCAGCTCACTGCAAATTCCGCCTCCCGGGTTCCCGCCATTCTCCTGTCTCAGCCTCCCGAGTAGCTGGGACTACAGGCGCCCGCCTTATCGCCCGGCTAGTTTTTTGTATTTTTTAGTAGAGACGGGGTTTCACCGTATTAGCCAGGATGGTCTCGATCTCCCGACCTCATGATCCGCCCGTCTCGGCCTCCCAAAGTGCTGGGATTACAGGCTTGAGCCACCGCGCCCGGCCCATTTTCTGCTTTTCTTAAAAGAAGTTGTGGACGCGCGGAGTCCCTGACTCCTGAGCAAAGGCTTACCCGTGTAGCATAGTGCTGCCTGGTTTCTTGGTGGTTTTGTTGCTCCATCTGTTTAAAAGCCTCGCTAACTCAGTGCCGCCTCCAGTTAAGAACTGTGGGCAAGATCCCAAGCCCCCTGCCCTTCCCTGTTTTATGGAAACTTAATTTTTTTTTTTTTTTTTGTCCTTGAGGGAGGGTCTCACTCTGTCGCCCAGGCTTGAGTGCAGTAGCCTGAATATGTCTAATTGCAGCTTCTGCCTCCTGGGCTCAAGCCATCCTCCCACTTCAGCCTCCCAAGAAGCTGGGATTACAGGCGCATGCCACCATGCCCGATTGCTTTTTAAATATTTTTTAGTAGACAATGGGTTTCACCATGTTGGCCAGGCTGGTCTCGAACTCCTAACCCCAGGTGATCCGCCTGCCTTGGCCTCCCAAAGTACTGGGATTACAGGCGTGAGCCACTGCACATGGCCTAATTCTTTAAACAGAATAAACGGGGTGTGCATTGCTTTCATCTTGTTAGGCTCGCTGCATGCTGGATACTTTCTGTAGGAAAATAGGAGCTGTTTTTCCAAGGGTGCAATGTCACATGTGAATATGACGTGTTTCCGTATATTTTATCCTCCCTTTCTGCCCTACTAACGAGAACTGTGAGTTGGACACAGAAGTTTCTAAAAAAGTTGAGTATTGAAATTGGCTGTTGCAGCAGGGACGAAAAGCAGCAGTCCTACCTCCCCTCAAAAGAGACATTAAGGTAGTTGGATTAAGGGCACAGGAGTATTTGCTTTTCAACTTTGTGGTAACGTGGGTAGCTAATGAAATGACTAACGCATCACCTGATTATAGAGCTGTCAGTGGATCTTGCTGAGTTTCCTGTGGGCCTATGTGATTAGAACTAAGGTTTTTGTGACAATGGTAGGGATCTGTTCAGCGTTTATTATGTGCTAAGCACCTTTACATGTGACATCCACTGAATAGTCACAACAGCCCCAGGAAATTGGTACCAGTGTTATCCTCATGGTACATGAAGGATACTGAGATTTAGGTTGCGTAGCTTGCGGGTTGGACACACTTCTTTCTGACTGCTGGAGAGCTGTGCTTTTAACCACCTCTGATCCAGCTTGTTTTCTGCAGGTGCAGGCCTGGGGTAGTCTCCCGTCTGGACAGAGAAGAGAAGAATGCAGGACACCGGCTCAGTGTGAGTGGACAGGAAATGGGTATGGAGTAGCCAGGAGCTTCTGGAAACCAGAGTTCCTTTCCTCAGCTGAAAAGAACCCTAAGAGTAGACTGCCTGGGATTGCGTGGGGGATGGGAGGATCACTGGACCTGTGGGCCAGAGACTTGGGTTTGAGTCCCAGCTCTGGCTTTGCTGAGATGTGTGACTCTCAGAAAGTCATCCAACCTCTGTGGGCCTTATTTTCAGTGATAGAACCTGTGGGGAATGATTACCTTTTAGTCCCATCCTATGGCAATATGGTTTGTTTTTAAAGCCAGGTTAGCACTGACTTCTCTCTCGTGTTTTCAGAGTGCCTTTGCATTGGTTTGGCTTTGGCTACGCAGCACTGGTTGCTTCTGGTGGGATTATTGGCTATGTAAAAGCAGGTATGGTTTTGTTGTTACTTAGCCTCTTAACATCTTCAACGTTGTTCCAGTGAAATGTGAGTGCCTGGGTCCCTGAGAAGCAAGCTCGTTTGAGTTAGGTGTGCTGTAGGTCCCCAAGCTGGAGTGCAGGCTTCCTTGTCAGTGTTGCAGCTCCTGCACTTGCCTTCTGGTTATCTGGCGAAGCTGAGCTGGGCCTCTTGTGGAATTACTTGTTTTTGCCTCTTTATCTAAAGATAGGCAGGGGTGGTTGTAGTTTGTTGTTATCATTGAGTACCGTGCATCAGCCACGACCCCCAAGTGCCATCTCTGGGCTCAGGTAGGAGGAAACCTCTGGTCTACACAGACTGGTATTTTGAAGTCTCTTCATTATGCCAGGCAGGGGTGTGTGAGTGGCTGTGCTTGTTTCTGCCCCCTAGTCCTTGCCTGCATTCCCATCCCAACCCCTGCACCAGAATTCTTATTCTCCAGGTCTTTGTATTTTTATTTAATTGACTGACCCTATTTCCCTCTCCTTTTGTGATTTGCTGGAAGTCCTGCATATACACAGTTCCATCCCTTCACGATTGATCAGGCCTGTTTAGAAAGAAGGCCTAGCCACTAGCCACTAGTTCCATCTAAGGAGGGAAGATGGCCTTCTTTCCTTTCCTTAGATGGAAGTGCCCTGCCTATTAGAGGAGAGAAAAATGGGGTGGGAAGACTCTGACTTCTCTGAGAAGATAGCACACTCCCCGAAACATCTTCCTGCTTGAGTCCACCTTGGCTATAAGCTGTGTTGAGAATTCTCTGTGCTGTCCTCCTTTTAGGGATGGGGGTCTGGTGGATTCCGTTAGTAAAATAAGTGCCTCATGTTAAAAATGCGAGCTGTGTTTGCTTCCCTTTAGGCAGCGTGCCGTCCCTGGCTGCGGGACTGCTCTTCGGCAGCCTAGCTGGCCTGGGTGCTTACCAGCTGTCTCAGGATCCAAGGAACGTTTGGGTTTTCCTAGGTATGTCTGCTTCAGCGTCTCCTTAGGGCAGCTGTGTATCCAGAATACTCTTTTCCAAACGACCCTGGTTTGGTGGGATGGGGTGAGGTCTTCACACTTAACTTATGACAGTTTCACTTCTTCTACCAAGTCCTCAGAAAGTTTTAAAATGAGGGTGCAGAGGCAGGATTTGTGCTGGTTTTTGTTTATCTTTTATGTATAGAACATGGAAGGATTTCCATACCTCGTGAATGTATTTACCCAGTAGCATTAAACTTCTATAAGGCAAATGTGTCAGCCGTTGAGGTTGCCCATGGAAGACCACTGGCCTCAGCATCCCTAAGTCATCACACATCTGGGTTAGGTTTGCATCCGAGTTGCAATTTCTCCATTTGAAAATCACCTCTGGGCCGGGCGCGGTGGCTCAAGCCTGTAATCCCAGCACTTTGGGAGGCCGAGACTGGCAGATCATGAGGTCAGAAGATCGAGACCATCCTGGATAACACGGTGAAACCCCGTCTCTACTAAAAGATATAAAAAACTAGCTGGGCGAGGTGGCGGGCGCCTGTAGTCCCAGCTACACGGGGGAGGCTGAGGCAGGAGAATGGCGTAAACCTGGGAGGCGGAGCTTGAAGTGACCTGAGATCCGGCCACTGCACTCCAGCCTGGGCGACAGAGCAAAACTTCGTCTCAAAAAAAAGAAAAAAAGAAAAAAAAAGAAAATCACCTCTTTAGCAGTTAGCTAAATGTGACTGCGGTGGCTCACACCAGTACTCCCAGCACTTTGGAAGGCCGAGGTGAGCGGATCACAAGGTGAGGAGTTCAAGACCAGCCTGCCCAACATGGTGAAACTCCGTCTCTACTAAAAATACAAAAATTAGCTGGATATGGTGGCAGGCGCCTGTAGTCCCAGCTACTTGGGAGGCTGAGGCAGGAGAATCGCTTGAACCTGGGAGGCAGAGATTGCAGTGAGCTGAGATCACGCCACTGCACTCCAGCCTGGGAGAGCAAGACTCGGTGTCAAAAAACAAAAAACATGGGCATAGAAGCAGAACTGGAAATGCACCCTGTGAGCGGCATGGACAGTGAGTGGGGTGGGGGACCGAGGAGTCCTCCTTATCAGGGTGGCTTTTAGCACATTTCTGTGGGGCTCCACCCATGTGTCAGACGCTGCTAGGAGTGTGGGTTCCTCACTGTCTCCACAAACCCCATGTGAGAATGAGTGCCATGTGGGAGGGAGAAGCCGTGTGATCTGTACACATCAGCCGGGTTGGGAAGGGAGGTCAGTGATGGCTAATGGGGTGTGCTGAGGAAGGAGGTACGTCCAGGTCCCCGCTCTGCCTAACAGCTCCCTCCCTCATGCTCCAAAATGACTTTCAGCCTGCATTTTTCCTTTCTGTGATTGTGCTCCACTCAGCAAATGACCTCATGCCTACTTCAGGGAAAAAAATAGCAGCCATCAGGTGGGGATTCCCTGGAGCCTTTAATCTCCAAGCCTCACCTCGTCCTGTTTTCCCTCCTGTCCAACACCAGTGTCCTCCTCTGGGCTTTGGGTGTCTTCTCCCTGACCTTCTCCAGACCTTTACACCGGCAAGGATCCTGTCTTGTATTTGTAGTCCTCCTTTTAGGTGGATCCACCCATTGATATTCAGATGTACTTGTCTCCTTCCCCTTCATAAAATTCCCTTTTTTTGAGACAGAGTCTCACTGTATTGCCCAGGCCAGAGTGTAGTGGCACAGTCTTGGCTCACTGCAACCTCCACCTACCGGGTTCAAGCAATTCTCCTGTCTCAGTGTTCCGGGTAGCTGGGATTCAGGCGTCCGCCAACATGCCCAGCTGATTTTTCTATTGTTAGTAGAGACAGGAGTTTCACCATGTTGTCCAGGCTGGTTTATAACTCCTGACCTCAGGTTTGGGAGGCCGAGGAGGGTGGATTGCCTGAGCTCAGGAGTTCGAGACCACCATGGGCAACATGGTGAAACCGGGTCTTTAATAAAATAAAATAAAGTTAGCCAGATGTGGTGGCGGGCGCCTGTGGTCTGAGCTACTCAGGAGGCTGAGACTTGAGAATTGCTTGATCCCGGCAGTTGCAGGTTGCAGTGAGCCAAGATCACACCACTGCACTCTAGCCTGGGCGACAGAGCAAGAATCTGTCTCAAAAACAAACAGAAAATGCGACTCTGTTCATGTATCCTTCTGCTTAGTAGCCTTTAACGGCTTCTCATTGCTCTTAGGATGAAAACCCAATCCCTAGTGTGGCCTTCAAGGCTCCATGTGGTCTGGCCCCTCTTACTTGACCTCTGTGCCACACTGGCCTTTTAAGGTGAATGTGCCATGCTCCCTGTCACCACAGGGCCTCTGCATATACTGTCCCCTCTGCCTGGAATAGGCCTTCCCATCCTTCAGCTCATTAATTCCTGCCGTAATTTCAGATCTCAGCCAATCTTCACTTTTTTGGCTAAGCCTTTTTATTTGTGTGTGTCTTTAAAGTCTGTCCCATCAGACCTGAAGCACTGTAAAAGGGCAGAGACAGTTATGATTACCTTTGTATTCTCCAGCACCTAGCACAGCGCTTGACATGTAGTAGGTGCTTTGACAGATACCCAGTGGGAATTGTGTGCAGGGTAGAGGAAATAGCATCTGCGGGGCATGAGAAACAGCAGCATTTTGGAGAAAACTAACGCATTGATGGCTAAAGTGTGGGTTTTGCAGAAGACAAGTGGTAAGAGATGAGGCTGGAAGGGCAGGCAGGGCCCAGGCTGTGAAGGGCTCTATTTGGCCAGTATTGGTACTTGGACCCATAGGATGTGGGCAGCCAGTAATCTCCACCCACTTGGTGAAGGAGGAATAAGCATAGGGTGAGGTGTGAGCCTTGAGAGATGGGTGGGGCTTGGCCCACTTCTGATTCCCCTGCATAGAAGATGTAATGAGTTTTAACCCTTCTTTATATTTTTTTCATCAGCTACATCTGGTACCTTGGCTGGCATTATGGGAATGAGATTCTACAACTCTGGAAAATTCATGCCTGCAGGTTTAATTGCAGGTGCCAGGTACTTTACATTTGTTACTCCTCTTTACCATGTAGAGTTCAGTTTATTCCCCAGGATACTATATGCATTCAAAACCTAACTTGTTTCAGGATATCTGATGCTATGCATCAACTGACATTTGATATATACACTAATAGGAAATGTTTCAAAAACAATCGCTGGTTTAATGTCAAAATGGCATGAGTATATCCATTCACTGTGGAAATGGGTTTGTTCGCATGTTTGCTTTCCGGTCCATCCTGGCTCCTCCCTATATGGTGGCAGAAGTTTTCCTGCAAAGCCATGACTGCAGCCTTTTGTGTGACTTGCATGGAAGATGCGGGGGTCCCATATTTCTTAGATGTGTAGATGTCTTTTACAGAAAATTTTGCTAAAAGGGAATTTTGATTGAATCCTCTTTTCTAATTTTTTTTTTTTTTGAGACAGAGTATCGCTCTGTCACCCAGGATGGAGTGCAATGGTGTGATCTCTGCTCACTGCAATCACCATCCGCCTTCCGGGTTCAAGTGATTCTCATGCCTCAGCCTCTGGAGTAACTGGGATTACAGGCGTGCACCACCACACTTGGCTCATTTTTGTTGTTTTGGTGGAGACGGTGTTTCACCACGTTAGCCAGGCTGGTCTCGAACTCCTAATCTCATGATCCGCCCACCTTGGCCTCCCAAAATGCTGGGATTACAGGCATGACCCACTGCTCCCGGCCCTGTTTTCTAATTTTGATTATAAAACCTAAACCAAATTGTGGCTTTTAAAAAATTTAGTTATGGCCAGGCATAGTGGCTCACGCCTGTAATCCCAGTACTTTGGGAGGCCGAGGCTGGCGGATCACCTGAGGTCAGGGGTTCAAGACCATCCTGGCCAACATGGTGAAACCCCATCTCTATGAAAACTACAAAAATTAGCCGGGTGTGGTAGTGGGCACTTGTAATCCCAGCTACACGGGAGGCTGAAGCAGGGAGAATTGCTTGAACCTGGGAAGCGGAGATTACAGTGAGCTGAGATCATGCCACTGCACTCCAGCCTGGGGGACAGAGCAAGAGTCCATCTCAAAACAAAAAACAAAAAAAATTTAGTTGTAGGCCAGGTTTGGTGGCTCACGCCTATAATCCCAGCACTTTGGGAGGCCAGAGCAGCCAGATCACTTGAGGTCAGGAGTTCAAGACCAGTCTGCCCACATGGTGAAACCCCATCTCTATGAAAAAATACAAAAATGAGCCGGGCGTGATGGTGCATACCTGTAATCCCAGCTACTTGGGACACTGAGTCAGGAAAATTGCTTGAACCTGGGAGGCAGAGGTTGCAGTGAGCCGAAATTGTGCCGCTGAACTCCAGCCTGGGCAACAGAGGTGAGTGAGACTCTGTATCAAAAGAAAAAAAAAATTTAACCTTCTTAAAAACAAAAAATTTAGTTGTTAAGTATTATAAAGACATCCTGAAGGCAGGGGCATTTTTTAAAATCTGTTTTGGAGAAAAATTGCATACTCTGATCATAGTCGTGATGCTACCAGTATAATGTTATACCTGAAGCAAAAGAGTCAGTGTGGAGCAAGGTCTAGAGCAGTAAACTGAGAGGCTGGAGATTTGACCATTAATCAGATCCCTGAGGGTGGGGCGGCCTTGCTCTCTCTTGCCTCCGTTTCTTCATCTGTTCAAATTATTGGCAGATGGATTAGGATCCAGCTCATGTGTGCTATTTTAAGACCTCAGTATGAGACTGTCCCTTGGCTTGCTTTTCCTCTGGTTCCTCCAGGGATGGAAATTTTACCTCTGACCACTCTTGCCTTAGTACCTCCTCCCCCACGCAGTTGTGAGGAACCTGCAGAGTTTAGTTCCTTAAAAACATAGCTGCCTGTTCTGTCCTTTACCTGACGTTTTCTGTCTTGTTTCTTTTAAACAGTTTGCTGATGGCCGCCAAAGTTGGAGTTAGTATGTTCAACAGACCCCATTAGCAGAAGTCATGTTCCAGCTCTCACTGATGAAGGATTAAAAATCTGCATCTTCCACTATTTTCAATGTATTAAGAGAACTAAGTGCAGCATTTTTGCATCTGACATTTTACCTAAAAAAAAAGACACCAACCTTGGTGGAGGGGTGGAAAATCAGTTGTTACCATTGTAACCCTACAGAGGTTATAATGAGGATGTAACATGAGCTTATGGAGACCCTCATAGAGCTCGATTCTTGTGTATCGATGTTATCTCTTCTTTCTGTATCTATAGGTAAATCTCAAGGGTAAAATGTTAGGTGTCAACTTTGAGGGCCCTGAAACCCCATTCCGTGCTCTGAGGAACAGTGTGAAAAAATCTCTTATGAGATTTAGAATATCTGTTCTTTTGCTCATCTTAGATTACAGACTGACTTTGAAATTATGTTAAGTGAAATATCAATGAAAATAAAGTTTACTATAAATAATATTTCCTATGGGGTCTTCATTGCCAGAGCTGTCTAGTTCATAGAATGAGATGTTGCTAGCAGCAAGATATAGAAACTTGAAAGTATTTTGTTAATATTTAGAAATTACCTATTTTGAATAACTTAAGGACCAAGGAAAGTTATTTGATTGTACATTGCATTGAAGCTTGTTTCAAAAATGACCTCTGAGGATTTTTTGTTTTTCAAGAGACAAGGTCTTTCTCTGTCACCTAGGTTGGAGAGCAGTAGTGCAATCATATGTCACTATAACCTCAAACTCTTGGATTTAATCATCCCACCTCAGCCTCCTGAATAGCTGGTACTACTGGTGCATACCACCACACCCGGCTAATGTATGTTATTTTTTTTGTAGAGATGGGGTCTTGCTCTGTTGCCCAGGCTGGTCTCAAACTCCTGGTCTCAAGTGATCCTCTCGCCTTGGCCTCCCAAAATGTACTGGAGTAATAAGCATGACCTACTGAGGTTTTCTTCTTTCTTTTTTTTTTTTTTTGAGACGGAGTTTTGCTCTTGTTGCCCAGGCTGGAGTGCAATGCCACAATCTTGGCTCACCACAACCTCTGCCTCCCGGGTTCAAGCAATTCTCCTGCCTCAGATTCCTGAGTACCTGGAATTACAGGCATGCGCCACCAGGCCTGGCTAATTGTATTTTTAGTACAGACGGGGTTTCTCCATGTTGGTCGACCTGGTCTCAAACTCTCAACCTCAAGTGATCTGCCTGCCTCGGCCTCCCAAAGTGCTGGGATTACAGGTGTGAGCCACCATGCCTCGCGGCCACTGAGGATTTCTAAGGTTAGGACTGTGGGCCGGGCACGGTGGCTAACTCCTGTAATCCCAACACTTTGGGAAGCCGAGGCAGGCAGGTCACAAGGTCAGGAGTTCGAGACCAGCATGGCCAAAATGCTGAAACCCCCATCTACTAAAAAATACAAAAATTAACCAGGTGTGGTGGTGGGTGCCTGTAGTCCCAGCTACTCGAGAGGCTGAGGCTGGAGAATCACTTGAACCCAGGAGGCGGAGGTTGCAGTGAGCCAAGACCGCGCCACTGCACTCCAGCCTGGGCGACAAGACTCCGTCTCAAAAAGAAAGGACTGTGTAGCAAAATTAAAAGCTGATTTTGTTGTTGTTGTCGTTAATTAGTTCGTACATAAATGTGAAACTAGAATACGCATCTAGAGCTTGAATCATCTAGTTTGGTGTCTGCGTTGGACACGTTCACTGGATACTGGTACTGTTTCAACATGAAGAATTAACTCATTCTGCTACCCCTTGCTTTAGTTTTCATTCCCTCTTTAAAAAGGAAAGCATACTTAACTACTGTTCTCTACCCTAACTGTTCCTGCTTTAGAGTATAGTTCAGACACTTTATGTATTTGCCTAAGCCCCTTGAAAGTGGTCCTAGTTTTCCATCCTTTTTTATAGGACTCTGGACAATTGAGGGCACTTGTGTTGCAGTGGTAGAGGCATCAGAAGGCCATAGACCATCCAAAGCTACCAGCCTCCCAGGCTTCCATAGCTAAGAGTTTGAATCACGGTGTTGGCCCTGTTTTCATCTATCATGGAGTGTTTCCAAAGGCCCCCCTTTTTTGCCACTTTCAGTCCTAGAGGAGCACCTGAATCCTGAATGACAAGGTTCCCTGAAGGTGGGAGTTAGTTTAGGTGCCAAGTAGATCCCTGTGTGACTATTTGGTCCTCAGCAATCAGCCTGGAAAATTCTAAGGCAGCCCACAGATGAGAGGCAGGAGGTCTTCATAGCCCTTGCCAAATCCCCTTGTCCCTGCTTCTCTGCAAAGGTCCCGGAGTATTTACTGCCTAAGGGTTGCGCTGGGTCCTAGCAGTGCAAGGAACAAGCCATGGTGCTTGCTCTTCTGGAGTCTAGTGGAGGAGGCGGACGTCTAAACAAAGGCGGTATAGAAATAAGTGTATAATGGAGGTAGATCCCTATTACTGTGGGGGCACACGGAGGGGAGTGGGCATTTCTGTTTAGGGAGTCAAGGTAGGCTTCACAAAGGAACCAATAGTTAAACTGAGCCTTGTCAGCTGATTCACAAGTCAGTTGATGTGAACTCCTTTTGTAAGTTGTCTGTGAGGATTTCATAGACAAGGACGGGGCAAATGTGTCATGTAGATGGAGCAATACATACAGTGCCTCGAAGGCATGAAACTATGTACTACAACTGGGTTCAACCCTTTCCTTAGAGATCTAATTCTTTTTAATGGCTTTTAAGTTGTACGGATGTTTACTATTTACCATTCCCCTACTCATAGAAATATGTCTTATTTAATGCCTTTGATAGCTGGGCGTGGTGGCTCATACCTGTAATCCCTGCACTTTGGGAGGCCGAGGTGGGTAGATCACGGGGTCCAGAGATCGAGACCATCCTGGCCGATATGGTGAAACCCGTCTCTACCAAAAATACAAAAATTAGCTGGGCGTGGTGGCGGGCACCTGTAGTCACAGCTACTCAGGAAGCTGAGGCAGGAGAGTCGCTTGAACCTGGGAGGCCGAGGTTGCAGTGAGCCGAGATCATGCCACTGCACTCCAGCCCAGGTGACAGAGCAAGACTCTGTCTCAAAAACAAAAACAAAAAACAAACAAAAACGGCCGGGCATGGTGGCTCATGCCTGTAATCCCAGCACTTTGGGTGGCTGAGGAGGGCAGATCACAAGGTCAGGAGATCCAGATCATCCTGGCTAATATAGTGAAACCCCATCTCTACTAAAAATACAAAAAATTAGCTGGGTGTCATGGCGGGCACCTGTAGTCCCAGCTACTCGGGAGGCTGAGGCAGGAGAATCGCTTGAACCCGGGAGGCCAAGGTTGCAGTGAGGGGAGATCATGCCACTGCACTTCAGCCTGAGTGAGACTCCGTCACAAAAAAAAAAAAAAAAAAAAAAAAAAAAAAAAAAAAAAAGGTGGTGTACCAAGGAATATCTTTGGAAATCCCCATGAACATGTGCAAAGGAATCTGTAGGTTACATTTCTAAACACTGAGTCAAAGCATCTCAGCAGTTACAATTGTGATTGCCCTCAGAAGAAAATGCACCAATTTACCCTCCTCCCAGTGATGGCTAACTTTGTGGAATTGGACGTTTTAAAAATTTTTGACACATGAAGCTAGGAGTCTGAAAACTTTTTCTGTAAAGGGCCAGATATGAATATTTTAGGCTTCGCAGGCCATCTCTGTCCCAGCTGCTCACCTCTGCCTTTGTAGAATGAAAGCAGCCGTAACCAATAGATAAACAAACGAGGGTGACTGTTCCAATAAAACTGTACTTAGGAGCCTTGAAATCTGGATTACATATAATTTCTACATATTACAAAATAGTAATCTTATTTTGATTTTCTTCAACCATTTAAAAATGCAAAACCGTTCTTAGATTGCTGTCTGCACAAAAACAGGCAATGGACTAGAATTGACTCGCTGACCATAGTCATGCCACCTGCTGATCTACCCCCAAAATGTTATCTAATGGTTTCAGTGATTTAGTTATGAATTATTAAGCATCTTTCATACATTTATTGGCCAGTTATATTTTTTCTGTGAGCAGCCTTTCATCCCTTTTGTCCATGTTTTTGGTTTTTTTTATTTTTTAATTGAAAACACTGGATAGTCTGAGACTTTCTATATAGTATAAAAATGTGTTCCCTATCATATGTATTGAAAATATTTTCCTCTCACTTGTTATTTATGTCTTGATTTTATTTATTTATTTTTGCTGTTGTACAGAAAGAAAACATTTATGAAATCAAATTTATTATATTTTCTTTATGGCTTTCAGATTGAAAACACTATTGCAAATTTTTTTTTTTTTTTTTTTTTTTTTTTGAGACAGAGTCTTGTTCTGTCGCCCAGGCAGGAGTGCAGTGGCATGATCTTGGCTCATTGCAACCTCTGCCTCCCGGGTTCAAGCAATTCTTCTGCCTCAGTCTCCTGAGTAGCTGGGACTACAGGCATGTGCCACCATGCCTGGCTAATTATTTGTATTTTTAGTAGAGACGGGGTTTCACCATGTTAGTCAGGATGGTCTCGATCTCCTGACCTCGTGATACACCCTCCTCGGTCTCCCAAAGTGCTGGGATTACAGGTGTGAGCCACTGCGCCCGGCCACCACTGCCAAATTATAACTGAGACAGCGGAAGAGATCTGACCTAACACGTCATCTTGCTTCTTCTAGCCTCCAAGCTGTCCTTGTTCATTCCGGTGTGGGCTGAACTAACTGTGGGAAGAACTTCGTTTATAGTTTATTTATTTTTTTCTGAGTTGGAGTCTTACTCCGTTGCCTAGGCTGGAGTGCAGTGGCACGATCTCAGCTCACTGCAACCTCTGCATCCTGGGTTCAAGGGATTCGCCTGCTTCAGCCTCCCAAGTAGCTGGGATTACAGGCGCATGCCACCATGCCTGGTTAATTTTGTATTTTTAATAAAGACGGGGGTTTCCAAACACCGCATGTTCTCACTCATAGGTGGGAATTGAACAATGAGAACACTTGGACACAGGAAAGGGAACATCACACACTGCGGCCTGTTGTGGGGTGGGGGTAGTGGGGAGGGATAGCATTAGGAGATATACCTAATGTAAATGACAAGTTAATGGGTGCAGCACACCAACATGGCACATGTATACATATGTAACAAGCTTGCACGTTGTGCACATGTACCCTAGAACATAAAGTATAAAATAAAATAAAATAAAATAAAGACGGGGATTTCACCATGTTAGCCAGGCTTGTCTTGAACTCTTGACCTCAAGTGATCTACCTGCCTCGGCCTCCCAAAGTGATGGGATTACAGGCATGAGCCACCACACCTGGCCTGAAATTATCTTATTTTCTTTCAACACTTTTACAGTTTTATCTTTTAGGTTTCTATTTTTAAAATTTATTAATTAACAAATGTCCACATTATGGGGTACGATGTGATGTTTTTTTTTTTGTTTGTTTGTTTGTTTTTTTTTTTTTTTTTTTTGAGACGGAGTCTCGCTCTGTCGCCAGGGCTGGAGCGCAGTGGCCGGATCTCAGCTCACTGCAAGCTACGCCTCCCAGGTTCACGCCATTCTCCTGCCTCAGCCTCCCGAGTAGCTGGGACTACAGGCGCCCGCCACATCGCCCGGCTAGTTTTTTGTATTTTTTTGGTAGAGACGGGGTTTCACCGTGTTAGCCAGGATGGTCTCGATCTCCTGACCTCATGATCCGCCCGTCTCGGCCTCCCAAAGTGCTGGGATTATAGGCTTGAGCCACCGCGCCCGACCAGGATGTGATGTTTTAATCTCTGTATACATTATAGAAAGATTCAATCAAGCTAAGCTATCATATTACCAAATTACCGTTTCTTGTGTGGTGAGAGCATTTCTATTTTTAATGCTACTTTAGAATTTATTTTTGTGTGTGATGGTGCAAATGAGGGATCTGATTATTTTCTCCAAAATATAGCCATTACCTTAATATTGTTTATTGAAAAATATTAATTTCTCATTGCTTTGGAATGCCACTTTTACCATATGCTGAATTTCTGTATTTAGAATTGATTCTGTTCTAGCCTTTTCCAGGGATTTCTTTATTTTCTGTCCCAGTGCC
This sequence comes from Rhinopithecus roxellana, assembly GCF_007565055.1. Classification (NCBI taxonomy): domain Eukaryota; kingdom Metazoa; phylum Chordata; class Mammalia; order Primates; family Cercopithecidae; genus Rhinopithecus; species Rhinopithecus roxellana. The sequence continues at coordinate 9,119,168 of NC_044552.1, read as the reverse complement.
AAATTTTATTAATCACTGTAGCTTTGTACTATATGTTGATATTTAGTCAGACAAGTCTGTTGTTGCTTTTCAGATTTTTCTTGACACAGTAACTTTACAAGATAAACTTAGAATTAGGCTTTTTGCTTGTTTGTTTGCTTTTTCTTTTTTTTTCTTTGTTTGTTAGAATTAGCCTTTTAATTTTTAAAATTTACTTGGGACTTTATTATGACACATTGATAGATAATGGAGGAGATTGAAAGCTTTAAAATATTTCCTCTTATCCAGGAACATTGTATATTCCTTCATTTAATTCAGGTTTTTTTTGTTTGTTTGTTTGTTTGTTTGTTTTGAGACAGAGTCTTGCTCTGTTTCCCAGGCTGGAGTACAGTGGTGCGATCTTGGGTCACTGCAACCTCTGCCTCCTGGGTTCAAGTGATTCTCCTGCCTCAGTCTCCTGAGTAGCTGGGATTACAGGCGTGCACCACCACAGCTGGCTAGCTTTTGTTTTTGTATTTTTAGTAGAGACGGGGTTTCCCCATGTTGGCCAGGCTGGTCTTGAACTCCCAACCTTAGGTGATCCACCCGCCTTGGCCTCCCAAAGTGCTGGGATTACAGGTGTGAGCCACCGCACCCGGATTTTTTTTGTTTTTTGTTTTTTGGTTTTTTTTGAGACAGTGTCTCGCTCTGTCACCCAGGCTAGAGTGCAGTGGCGTGATCTCAGCTCACTGCAACTTTTGCCTCCCAGGTTCAAGCGGTTGTCCTTCCTCAGCCTCTCGAATAGCTGGGATAAAAGGAGGCTGCCACCATACCTGACTAATTTTTGCATTTTTAGTAGAGGCAGCATTTTGCCATGTTGGCCAGGCTGGTCTTGAACTCCTGACCTCAGGTGATCTACCCACCTCAGCTGGCAAGTGGATTATAGGCATGAGCCACCACACCTGACAAATTCAGGTTTTTTAAAAAATGTCCTAAAACAATATTTTAGAGCTTTATTCACATAGTACTTTACATTTTTAGTAAGATAGTGGATTATTTTATAGTGCTGTGGTATTCTGAATTTTTTTTTTTTTTTTTTTTTTTTTTTTTTTTTGAGACGGAGTCTCGCTCTGCCGCCCAGGCTGGAGTGCAGTGGCCAGATCTCAGCTCGCTGCAAGCTCCGCCTCCCGGGTTTACGCCATTCTCCTGCCTCAGCCTCCGGAGTAGCTGGGAATACAGGCACCCGCCACCTCGCCCGGCTAGTTTTTTGTATTTTTTAGTAGAGACAGGGTTTCACCGTGTTAGCCAGGATGGTCTCGATCTCCTGAGCTCGTGATCTGCCCGCCTCGGCCTCCCAAAGTGCTGGGATTACAGGCTTGAGCCACCGCGCCCGGCCGAATTTTTTGTATTTTGTAGTATTTTATAGTTTTGTTATTATGAATGGGTACTTTTTCATGTATTTTCTAACTAGGTAACAATCTGAACAAAATGGATTCCTGACATTAATGTTACTGCTTCTGTCACCTCACTCAAGCATATTACTTGCTTTAGGTTTTTATTAGCTGCTCTTTATCTGATTCTATGGCTTTATGTTAAAAGTTAGAAATAATAGGATGTTTGCTATCACTGGCAACATTCAATATAGTTCTAGAGAAATTAGACAAAACAATAAAAAAGATAATTTGAGAGGTATACATTAATAGTAGAAAGTAACTTAAATATTTTTAACAGCTGATAATTGTCTATCTGGAAAATCCACAACAAGCAACTAAAAACCAATTGGAACTAATAGAGGTCTTTAAAGCAGCAAGAAACAAGATCAACACTAAAAACCAATAGCTTTCTGTCAATAGCCATAATTCATTCTCTTCCATACTATTGCTAATATCCAAGTCCAACCCTTTCTATCTTTTACCCAGCTATTTAAATAATCTTCTGCAAGGAATACTTCTTTGCATGCTATGACCCTACAAGTCATTCTTTACCCAGCAGGCAGAGGCATATCTCAAGTATAATTAGACTCCTAGACTTAAAACTACTCAATGGTCCCTGACTACATTTATATTTCTCTTTTAGCTTTCTATAACATCTTGTTCTTTTTCTTAATAGCACCCATCATAATTTGCAAACATACATGTTTTTGTGTGTTTATTGAATATCTGCCTCTAGAATAAATGTTGTATAAAGGCAGAAGAAACAACATTTTTGTTACTACCATATATACTTAGAATATAGTAGGGAATTTAGTAAGTCTTTGCTGAATACATTGATCAAATCTACTAGGTTTTGTTTGTTTGTTTGTTTGTTTTGAGTCAGAGTCTTGCTCTGTTGCCCAGGCTGGGATGCAATGGCGCGATCTCGGCTCACTGCAACCTCCACCTCTCAGGTTCAAGTGATTCTCATGCGTCAGCCTCCCAAGTAGCTGGGATTACAGGTGCCTGCCACCATGCCTGACTAATGTTTGTATTTTTAGTAGAGATGGGGTTTCACCATGTTGGCCAGGCTGGTCTTGAATTCCTGACCTCAGGTGATCCGCCCGCCTCCAGCCTCCCAAAGTGCTGGGATTACAGGCATGAGCCACTGCACCTGGCCATAGTTACATCTTGTTTTCAGGTGTTTCTCCTTGTAGAGTTTGTTTTTTTTTTTTTTTGAGACGAACTCTCGCATTGTCGCCGGGGCTGGAGTGCAATGTCGCGATCTCGACTCACTGCAACTTCCGCCTCCCAGGTTCAAGCGAGTCTCCTGCCTCAGCCTCCTGAGTAGCTGGGATTACAGGCACCTGTCACAATGCCTGGCTAATTTTTTGTATTTTTAGTAGAGTTGGGATTTTACTATGTTGGCCAGGTTGGTCTCAAACTCCTGACCTCATGATCTGCCCACCTAGGCTTCCCAAAGTGCTGGGATTACAGGCGTGAGCCACCGTGCCTGGCTAGAGTTTTTTTTAGTGATTGCTCTAAGTATTAAATTATATATTCATAAACTATCATAGTCTACTACCATTGTTTTTTACAAGTTGAGTGAGCCATAGAAACTTTACCTCCTTTTACATCTCTTTATCCTCCCCAGCTTATAATATAAATTTTCTTAAATATTTTATATAATTTAGAATATTAGATAATATATTTTTTGCTTTTTTGTCACATATAATTTAGAAAACTCCAGAGGACAAGGAAGGCTTATTTTTTAAAATTTTTTTGAGACGGAGTTTCACTCTTGTTGCCCAGGGTGGAGTGCAGTGGTGTGATCTCGGCTCACAGCAACCTCCACCTCCCAGGTTCAAACGATTCTCCTGCCTCAACCGCCCCAGTAGCTGGGGTAACAGGCATGCGCCACCACGCACGGCTAATTTTGTGTTTTTTTTTTTGTTTTTTTTTCTGAGACAGAGTCTCGCTCTGTCGCCCAGGCTAGAGTGCAGTGGCGCAATCTCAGCTCACTGCAAGCTCCGCCTCCTGGGTTCACGCCATTCTCCTGCCTCAGCCTCCCGAGTAGCTGGGACTACAGGCTCCCGCCACCTCACCCGGCTAGTTTTTTGTATTTTTTTTTAGTAGAGACAGGGTTTCACTGTGTTAGCCAGGATGGTCTCGATCTTCTGACCTCGTGATCCACCCGTCTCGGCCTCCCAAAGTGCTGAGATTACAGGCTTGAGCCACCGCGCCCGGCCCTAATTTTGTATTTTAAGTAGAGACGGGGGTTTCTCTTTTTTGGTCAGGCTAGTCTCGAACTCCCGACCGCAGGTGATCCGCCCGCCTCGGCCTCCCAAAGTGCTGGGATTACAGGCATGAGCCACTGCGCCCAACCAAGGAAGGTTTATTATATTTACACAAGTTTTTGTTTATCATGTTCTTCGTTCCTGATGTTCCAGGGTTCTTTTTTTATTTAGAGAAATCCCTTTAGCCATTCTTTAGGGTAGATTTCCTGGTTCACACCAGTTAAAATTTTCCTTCATCTGCGATTGTTGTTATTTTTCTCCTATTCCTGAAAGATCCTTTACTGGATGGGATTCTGGGTTGATAGTTCTTTTCTTTAAGCACTCGCAAAATAGTGTGCCACTTCCTCTGGTCTCCATGTTTTCTAGCAAAAATTTTGCTGTCATTTGAACTGTTTTTCCCCTATAGGTAAGGTATTTTTCTCTGGTTACTGTCAAGGTTTTTTTTTTTTTTTTTTTTTTTTGTAGTTTTCAGAAGTTCAATTATGGTATGTTTTGGCATGGTGGTTTTTTTTTTGGGGACAGAGTCTGACTCTGTTGCTCAGGCTATAGAGTGTAGTGGTGCAGTCTGGGCTCATTGCAACCTCCACCTCCTGGGCTCAAGCATTCTCCTGCCTTAGCCTCCAGAGTAGCTGGGACTGCAGGCAAGCGCTGCCACACCTGGCTCATTTTTGTATTTTTAGTAGAGACGGGGTTTCACCGTTTAGGCCAGGCTGGTCTTGAACTCCTGACCTCAGGTGATACACCCACCTCGTCCTCCAAAAGCTCTGGGATTACAGGCATGAGCCACCGTGCCCAGCCTGGCCTGATTTTTTTTTAAATCCTTTTGTGGGTTTGCTCTCCTTGAATCTGGCTTTGTGTCTCTTACCAAATTTGGAAAGTGTTCAGCCATTATTTCTTTGAGTCGTTTTTCTACCCTGCCCTTGTTCTCTTCTCTTTCTGGGATTCTGATGTGAAGAATATTAGATATTCTGTTATAGTCCTTCAGGTTTCTGGGGCTCTGCTCACTTTTTTCCCCAGCCTCTTCTCTCTGTGTTGTTCAGATGGTATGAGATCTATTATTCTGTCTTCCATATAACTGGTTCTTTCTCTTTCTCCTCCATTCTGCTGTTTAAACCCCTCTACTGAGCATTTTATTTCAGTTATTGTATTTAATAGTTCCAAAATTTCCATCTGGTTTTTTTTTTTTTTTTTTTGGCTGAGACCTCTTGTTTCTTTGCTGAGCCTTCTATTAGTACATTTGTTTCAAACATGTTCATAGTTATTTGAAGTATTTTTATCATGGCTACTTCAAAATCTTTACTAGATAATAACATCTCTATAATCTTGATGTTGACATTCATTGATTGTCTTTGGTTCTAGGTATAGTCATGTGTACTTAACAGCAGGGATACGTTCTGAGAGATGCATTGTTAGGCGAGTACATTGTGCAAACATCAGATTGTATTTACACAAACCTAGCTGGTAGAACCTACTACATACCTAGGCTATATAATAGAGCCTATTGCTCCTAGGCTGCAAACCTATACAGCAGGTTACTGTAGTGAATACTGTAGACGACTGTAACACAATGGTAAGGGTTTTTTGTTTTGTTTTTTTGAGATGGAGTCTCGCTCTGTTGCCCAGGCTGGAGTGCAGTGGCAGGATCTTGGCTTTCTGCAGCCTCCACCTCCTGGGTTCCAGTGATTTTCCTGCCTCAACCTCCCGTGTAGCTGGGATTACAGGCCCGTGCCACTACACCAAGCCAATTTTTGTATTTTCAGGAGAGATGGGGGTTTCACCATGTTGGCCAGGCTGGTCTTGAACTCCTGACTTCAGGTAATCTGCACACCTTGGCCTCCCAAAGTGCTGGGATTACAGGCATGAGCTACCGCGCCCGGCCAATGGTAAGTATTTGAATGTCTAAACATAATTAAGCATAGAAAAGGGACACTGAAAATATGGTTTTATAATCTTACCATACTCACATCATAAATGTGGTCTCTCATTGACCAAAAACATAGTTATGTGGCACATGACTGTATATTGGGTGATTTCTATTGAATTCTGGACACATTTGTATTGTTAGCAGATTCTGGCTCTTATTTTTTAAGACAGTCTCCACCAGGTGCGGTGACTCACGCCTGTAATTCCACCACTGTGGGAGGCCGAGGCCAGCAGATCACAGTCAGGAGATCAAGACCATCCTGGCTAACACAGTGAAACCCCACCTCTAGTAAAAATACAAAAAATTAGCCAGGTGTGGTGGCGGGCTGCTGTAGTCCCAGCTACTCCAGAGGCTGAGGAAGGAAAATGGAATGGTATGAACCCAGGGCGGAGCCCACAGTGAACCAATACCGTGCCCCTGCACTCCAGCCTGGGGAACAGAGCCGCGTTCCATCTCAAAAAAAAAAAAAAGAAAAAAAAGAAAGAAAGAAAAAGTGTCTGCCAGTTTGGAGTGCAGGGGTGTCATCTTGGCACACTGCAACCTCCGCCTCCTGGGTTCAAGCGATTCTCGTGCCTCAGCCTACCAAGTAACTGCAATTACAGGTGCACACCACCACACCTGATTTTTGTATTTTTAGTAATGACGAAGTTTCACTGTGTTTACCAGACTCGTTTGGAACCGACCTCAAATGATCCGCCTGCCTCAGCCTCCCAAAGTGCTGGGATAACACACGAGCCCAGCCTTCGGTTCTTATTTTCACCTTTTAGCAGATTTTCTCTGACATTGCTGGGGGAAAGGAAGAAGGATGCTACTGCCAGATAAAGTAGGTGACTTTTGGCAACACATTGTGTCCAAAATTGGTGGGCTCCAACCTCACTTAGAGAAAGAGGCTGCAGACCCTCACAGGGTCTGAGTGTTACAGTTCTTAAACAGGGTGTGTCTGGAATTTGTTCCTTCAGACATTCAGAGGTTTACTGGAGCGTTTCTTTTCTGATAGGTTTAGTGATCTCACCAACAAAAGTGAAGCTGCAAACCTTTACAGTGAGTCTAACAGCTACTTAAAAGTTGCACATCTGTAGTTTTTCCTTCTGGTGAGTTCGTGGTCTCACTTACTTCAAAAGAACTGCATACACTTCTACACTGACTGCACTGCTCTTAAAGGCAGCTTTAAAAACACAATGGACTCACTGAACAGCACCAACAATTATTTTAAAGAGTAAAAGAACAATCCTTCCACAGAACAGAAGCTAATCCAAAGATGTTACCACAGCCTGCCGGCGCAGTCTGCTTTTATTCCCTTATCTGACCCCACCCACTGATTGGTCTATTTTACAGAGAACTGATTGGTCCGTTTTGACATAGTGCTGATTGGTGTGTTTATAATCCTTGAGCTAGACACAGAGTGCTACACAGAAAAGTTCTCCAAGCCCCCACTAGGTTAGCTAGATGTAGAGTACCAATTGGTGCATTTACAAACCTTGAGCTAGAGAGAGTACTGATTGGTGTATTTACAAACCCTGAGCTAGACAGAGTGCTGATTGGTGCGTTTACAATCCTTTAGAGCTAGACATAAAGGTTTTCCAAGTCTCCACTAGACTCAGCTCAGCTGGCTTCACCTAGTAGACTCTCAGCCCAGCTCCGCCAATCCCCAGCCGCGCGTACACTTCTCAGCCTTTGCGTTGTCGAAAGGACCGGGCGCCACGAAGCCGGCGGCGGCGCAGGAGCCCACCGTGGAGGAAAGGCTCGGACATGGCGGGCTGCAGGTCCCAAGCCCTGCCCTACGGGGAGGCGGCGGAAGCTCCGCGAGAATACGAACGCAGCGCATGCGGGCCAGCAGTGCTGAGGGACCTAAGTAACACTCGCAGCTGCTGGCCCGGGTGCTAGGCCCCTCACTGCCCTGGGCCTGTGGCGCCGGCCGCTCCGTGTGCGGGACCCGCCAAGCCCGCGCCCGCCGGAACTCGCGCTGGTCCGCGAGCGCCTGCGCGCAGCCCCGGTTCCCGCCCGCGCGTCTTTGTCCACATCTCCCCGCAAGCAAAGGGAGGTGGCTCCGGCCTCGGCCAGCCCAGAGAGAGGCTCCCACGGTGTCGTGGCGGGCTGAAGGCCTCCTCGAGCGCTGCTGAGAGGTGACAGTGTGCTAACAGCCCTCACACTCAGCGCCTCCGCAGCCTCGGCGTCCACTCTGGCGGCGCTTAAGGAGCCCTTCAGCCCGCCACGGCACTGTGGGAGGCCCCTCACTGCTTAGGGGAAGATGTGCAGGGAGAGCGTGGACGGGAATCGGGGCTGCGCGCGGCGCTCGCGGGACAGCGTGAGTTCCGGCGGGCGTGGGCTCGGCGGGTCCCGCACACTGAGCAGCCAGCCGGCCCAGGATAATAAGGGGCTTAGCACCTGGGCCAGCAGCTGCGGAGGTTGCACCGGGTCCCTCAGCAATGCCGGCCCGTCGGCACTACCGTCAAATTCTCGCCGGGCCTTAGCTGCCTCCCGGCGGGGCAGGGCTTGGTACGTGCACCTCGCCATGTCTGATCTCTGCGGTGGGCTCCTCTCGCAGCCTGAGCCTCCCCGAAGGGCGCCGCCCCCTGTTCCCTGGCGCCCGGTCCCATGGACAGCCTAAAGGCTGAGGAGTGCAGGCGCGGCTCGGGATTGGCAGGCAGCTCCGCCTACAAACCCGTTGCAGAATCCACTGGGTGAGGAAGCCAGCTGGGCTCCTGAACCGGATGGGGAGTTGGAGAACTTTTATGTCTAGCCAGAGGATTGTATGTGCACCAATCAGCACTCTGTGTCTAGCTCAGGGTTTGTAAATACACCAATCAGTACTGCGTATCTAGCTAACCTAGTGGAGACTTGGAGAACTGGCGCTCTGTGACTCTGGGTCTAGCGCAAGGATTGTAAATACACCAATCAGCACTCTGTGTCTAGCTCAGGGTTTGTGAATACGCCAATTGGTACTCTGTATCTAGCTAACTCTGTATTTAGCTGATTAGCATTCTGTGACTGTGTCTAGTTCAAGGATTGTAAACGCACCAATCAGCACTCTGTCAAAATGGACCAATCAGCTCTCTGTAAGATGGACCAATCAACTCTCTGTAAAATAGACCAATCAGCAGGATGTGGGTGGGGTCAGATAAGGGAATAAAAGCAGGCTGCCCGGAATCAGCCGGTGGCAAGGCAGTTTCCAGAGTGGAATTGTTGATCTTTTGTTTTCTGTTATACATCTTGCTGTGCTTATTCTTTGTGTTTATTCTGCTTTTACGAGTTGTAGCATTCATTGTGAAGGTCTAGTAGGTTCACTTTCTGAAGCTATTAAGACTACATGTCTTTGGGTAAAGCATAGACAATGAACGACTCAAGACGCACTGTGTTTATAGAGTTGTTAACGCTTACCACGAAGGTTTGCAGCTTCACTCCTGACAGCAAGACTATTGATAACCCCCAGGAGGAAGAAGATTGACACATATCTGAATGTTTGGAGCAACAAACTGAGTACACAATTTTCAAGAACTGTAACGGTCACTGTCAGAATCTGTGGCTTCATTCTTGCAGTCAGTGAGGCAAAGAACCCACTGATTCTGGATGTTAGCCACGGTGGATGTTGAGGGTGAAGCCAGTTCTCGGACGCTGCCAGAGTGGATGTTGTGCTCTTTGTGTGGTCCTTAGGCTACAAAGAGTAGGAATTTTGTTGCACGTTTTATTTGGTTTTATGGCTGTCTATTATGGTAATTTTTTTTTGAGAGAGTTTAGCTTTTGTTGTGCAGTGGTGTGATTTTGGCTCATTGCAAGCTCTAGTCTCCTGGGTTCAAGTGGTTCTCGCCTGAGACTTCCGAGTCGTTGGGATTATAGGTGCCCACTACCACGCCCAGCTAATTTGTGTTTTTAGTAGAGACGGAGTTTCACCATGTTGGCCTGGCTGGCTGTGAACGCCTGTCATCAGGTGATCCCACCCACCACGACTTCCCAAAGTGCTGGGATTATAAACATGAGCCACAGCGCCTGAACAGCCATATCTGCCAAGTTTTCACATTTTTTTTTTGTTTGTTTGTTTTTTGGTGTCTCGCTCTGTCGCTCAGGCTGGAGTGTAGTGGCGTGATCTTGGCTCACCTGCAACTTCTGCCTTCCAAATTCAAGCCATTCTGCTGCCTTTAGCCTCCCGAGTAGCTGGGATTACAGGCGCCTGCCACCACACCCCTGCTTCTCACACGTGAGAAGGACACAGGTGTATCTGGCTGAGGCCAAGCTAGGAAGAACCAGAGCCTGGGTACAGCCAGGGCAATCTGTACATGTGGCCTTTGTTCTCTCTGCCAACCACCTCTCTCATTTCTCATTCCACATCTACTTGTCCATTCAACACATGTTTACTGAGTACTGGTTATGGGCCAGGCACTGTGCTAAATGCTGCATAAATATCACTCCCGTGAAACGAACATGGGAAAAAGGGGGAGGTAGGCTCTACAATGGTTAAGCCCGTTATGGAGCAGGTTAGCAGGGAATTGTCATGGAAGGAAAGAAGCTGTCAGGGGAAATGCAGATGAGTTGAAGTTTTAATTCAGGTGATCAGGTAAGGCCTCTTTGAGAAGTGACATTTGCGTAAAGACAGAAAGGAGGTGAGGGAGTGAACCGGAACATTGTCTGGAGAGGGGTTCCAGGCAGGTGAAGCAGCTGGGAGCAAGGAAGAAATACCAGTGAGGGGGAAAGAGAAGATGCCGATGTCAGGGAGGTGGATGTGTGGGGCTTTGCAAAGCACTGCCTGAGAAAAGGTTGCCAGCAGAGGGTTTTGGGTAGAGAAACGGCACACTAAGACTTAACAACACAAGCGCTCTGGTCACTGTTGAGAACAGACTAAGAGACAGAAAAAAGCCTCTTCACTGCAAGAAACAAATGCAGAGTTAGGACAGCTCTGCCATTTGCTGTGTGACCTTGTACTCTGTGCCTCAATTTCTTCCATGTGTAAAAGCAGGAGATATTCATAGTCCTCACTGCACAGAGTTGGTATGAAGTGTAAGTTAGTTAACATATGTAAAGCGCTTCCAACAGTGGCAGATAATAAGCACTGCATATGCTTTTGCTAATATTTTTATGGCTCCAGTAAATATGATCTAGAAGTAGGTGGCAGATGGGGTAGGTTAAGAAAATAGGCGTTTTTTTTTTAATGATTTATTTCTTGGGGAAAGAGTTATTGACCTTGCTCTTCAAACAAACCTATAAAATACTCCCAAAGATGTAGAAATTGGTATTGTAGACACTTGATAGACATGAATTACCTGGGAGGACTGCAACTTGGGTTTGTTTTTTACATTTTTGTTCAGGGACCTGTTAATTTGTAAAGTTCAACACATTCAGGCTCCAAAAATGATAAACTAGTGCTTAAATTGAAGCTCCATTCCCTTTCTTCATGAGCTCTTCTGTTGTGGGAGATGATCTCTGCTGCTGTTGCTGTGAGTACACACCTGTGTGTACCTGTGTTTGTCTACCAGACAATTCTTACTCAAAGCCTCTTTGTGGGAAAAACAAAACAAAACACCCAAACCTACTGATGGGCCTCAGTGACCAAATACTAAAACCTTAACATTCCCTGACATAGCTTGATCACACCCTTTCGACACATTTGTGTTTCAGGATTCCGATAACGCAGTGGGCCCCCAGTGAAAAGCTAAGCTATCTCTTAACAACGTTAATGCCAGCTAGCAACATTCCCAAACACAAATCATTGATTGATTTACTCTGGTACTAATTGAAATAGAGCAGAAACCAATTTCTTTAACTGATGACATGTTTTGATGGACTTTTCCTACACAGAAGAGCTATGTGTTCTGGTTGAGGAACGACACTACAAGAAGCAGCATATGGTAGAGTTAAGGACGTAGGCTTTGACATTAGACCTTACTTTAAATAATAGCTCTACCAGTGACCAGGACTGTAGGTAATTTAATTCTCTGAGGTTCAGCCTCTTCAAATATAAGGTGAGGGAAGGGCTCAAGAATCATCGTGGATGATCCTAATTAAGGTTTGAGGCTTGCGCCTGCATAGGGAAGAATGAGTCCCTAAAGCCATTCCCTGCTAGTTAAGACAAGTCTCTTATTAGTTGTTCAGGAAAGTCTTCAATTAAATTGAAGGTCTGGCATACTGCAACTCCTGCAAGTTCTTAGTCATTATCAGCTTTGGCTGGTTAGAATCCGCTATGATAGACACGGGCTTCAACTTAGCTCTCTGCAAGGTAGGTGCTGCTGCAAGTGGAAAGTCTGTCTTTAAGAATATGCGCTGCAATTTGCTTTATTCACTGATGATTATATTGATCGGATTTGTCTATGTTGATACTTGTAGGGGATGAAGAGGAGGGAGAAGTCAACGATGACAGCAAATTTTAGTGTAGAGCAACTGAGAGAATGGTGGTGCAGGAAACACAGGGAACAAGAGCGACTTGGAAGTGGGAATGGAGATAACATGCTGTGGACATTCGGGATCCACAGAGCTGCGTGGAAATCAGATTTAACTTGCTTTCTCTCCCCCTTAAAGATGCTTCTCAAGTAGCCTAACTCCCTAAAACAAACGGATATTTGGCATTAAGCCACATTGTTCTGCAGCCGCCATATTCTCTTGCAGGTAGAAGGCAGGGCCTTCCTGGTGTAAACAAACAAGATCGGGCTAAAGTGACAATCCTCCCTGATGGCCCGCATCTGGTTTATACCCTCTATTAATGGGGTCCTTCAAAATCCAGCCTCAGATGCCCTCCTCCCGCAGCGGTGGCCTCCACCTCCGGCCTGGTCCCGCTTACATGGTCCAGCTTGTGCAAGACCCAATTCCAGCTCCGGGTTTCCGGCTTTTGGCCACTCAGGATTGGACCTGGGACTGGAGCTGGTCGGCCCTGCAGGTGCTGGGCCTGGGGACTGAGGAAGCACAGAGATTCCCCGCCCCGTTCCCCGCCTTCGGCACTCGCGGCGAGGCACCGTCCCACTCCCCGCCCCCGGGATGCAGGGCGCGTGAGGCTATTCGGCAGCTCAAGCCCCGCCCCCACCGTCTCCATTCTCTGCTCACCCCTCTCCCAGGACACTGCGCAGGCGACACGACGCCCCGCCTGTCGCCCCGCCTTTCTCCGCGCCCTGCCGCGCCCCAGGGACGCAGCGCGCACAGGGACGCAGCGCGCACGCAACCGCGTTTCCGGCGCGAGCTGGCTGCTGTGCCTGGCTGCTTGTGCGCGCTTGTGGACCGCGTGGGCCTGCGGGAGATCGGTGCGGCTCCTTGGGGAGTATGGTTATTATTTCTGCCACTTTTAACTTTTAGGGATTATTTAGGAGTTTCACGGCCGTCTGCTTTTCGTCTTGCCAATTCAGCCGGGCCTGTAGGCCGTGTGGTCGGTGCTTTTCTCGTTCGGTATTTTCTGCTTGTCTTGAAAGAGGCTGTGGATGGGCGGAGTCCCCGAGCTCCTGAGGCAAAGGCTTACCCATGTAGCATAGTGTTGCCTCGTTTCCTGATGGTTTTGTTGCTCCATCTCTTTAAAAGCCTCCCTTACTCAGTGCCGCCTCGAGTTGAGAAGTGTGGGCAAGGTCCCAAGCCTTCTGCCCTTCCCTGTTTTATGGGAGCTTAATTCTTTCTTTTTTTTTTTTTCTGTCCTTGAGGGTCTCACTCTGTCGCCCAGCCTGGAGTGCAGTAGCCTGAATATGTGTCATTGCAGCCTCTGCCTCCTGGGCTCAAGCCATCCTCCCACCTCAGCCTCCCAAGTAGCTGGGATTACAGGTGCACGCCACCATGCCCGATTTTTTTTTTTTTTTTTTGTATTTTTTAATAGAATATGGGTTTCACCATGTTGGCCAAGCTGTTCTCGAACTCCTAACCTCAGGTGATCCGCCTGCCTGGGCCTCCCAAAGTACTGGGATTACAGGAGTGAGCCACCTTGCCTGGCCTAATTCTTTAAACAGAATAAATGGGGTATGCATTGCTTTCCATCCTGTTAGGCTCACTGCATACAGGATACTTTTCTGTAACAAAATACGAGCTGTTTTTCCAAGGTTGCAATGTCACCTGTGATTTTGACTTGAGTTTTCGTATATTTTATCCCCCTCTTCTGCCCTCCTACCAAGAACTGTGAGTTGGATGCAGAAGTTTCTAAAAAACTTGAGTATTGAAATTGGCTGTTGCAGCAGGGATGAAAAGCAACACCCCTGCCTCCCCCCGAAAGAGACATGAAAGTAGTTGGATTAAGGGCACGGGAGTATTTGCTTTCCGATTTAGTGATAACGTGAGTACTTGATGAAATGGCTAACACATTCCCTGATTATAGAGTTGGTCAGTGGATCTTGCTGAGTTTCCTGTGGGCCTATGTGAAATGATCGGCATCTGTTCAGCGTTACTATGTGCTAAGCACCTTTGCATGTGTCATCCGTTGAATGCTCACAACAGCCCCAGGAAATTGGTACCAGTGTTATCCTCATGGTACATGAAGGATACTGAGACTTAGGTTGCGTAACTTGCAGGTTGGACACACTTCTTTCTGACTGCTGGAGAGCTGTGCTTTTAACCACCTCTGATCCAGCTTGTTTTCCCCAGATTCTTGTTCTCTTTTCTGGACTGAGAAGAGAAGAATGGAGAAGAGCCCCTTCCCATTGTGAGTGGACAGGAAATGGGTATGGAGTAGCCAGGAGCTTCTGGAAACCAGAGTTCCTTTCCTCAGCTGAAAAGAACCCTAAGAGTAGACTGCCTGGGATTGCGTGGGGGATGGGAGGATCACTGGACCTGTGGGCCAGAGACTTGGGTTTGAGTCCCAGCTCTGGCTTTGCTGAGATGTGTGACTCTCAGAAAGTCATCCAACCTCTGTGGGCCTTATTTTCAGTGATAGAACCTGTGGGGAATGATTACCTTTTAGTCTCATCCTATGACAATATGGTTTGTTTTTAAAGCCAGGTTAGCACTGACTTCTCTCTCGTGTTTTCAGAGTGCCTTTGCATTGGTTTGGCTTTGGCTACACAACACTGGTTGTTTCTGGTGGGATCGTTGGCTATGTAAAAACAGGTATGGTTTTGTTGTTACTTAGCCTCTTAACATCTTCACGTTGTTCCAGTGAAATGTGAGTGCCTGGGTACCCCTGAGAAGCAAGCTCATTTGAGTCAGGTTTGCTGTAGGACCCCAAGCTGGAGTGCAGGCTTCCTTGTCAGTGTTGCAGCTCCTGCACTTGCCTTCTGGTTATCTGGTGAAGCTGAGCCAGGCCTCTTGTGGAATTACTTGTTTTTGCCTCTTTATCTAAAGATAGGCAGGGGTGGGTGTAGTTTATTATCATTGACTACCGTGCATCAGCCACGACCCCCAAGTGCCATCTCTGGGCTCATGTAGGAGGAAACCTCTGGTCTACACAGACTGGTATTTTGAAGTCTCCTCATTAGGCCAGGCAGGGGTGTGTGAGTGGCTGTGCTTGTTTCTGCCCCCTAGTCCTTGCCTGCATTCCCACCCCAGCCCCCACACAAGAATTCTTATTGTCCTGATCTTCTATTTTTTTTTAACCACCTGGCCCTATTTCCCTTTCCTTTTGTGATTTGCTGGAGGTCCTGCCTGTACACAGTTCCAGCCCTTCATAGTTAATCAGGCCTGTTTAGAAAGAAGGCCTAGCCATAGTTCCATCTAAGGAGGGAAGATGGCCTTCTTTCCTTTCCTTAGATGGAAGTGCCCTGCCTGTTAGAGGAGAGAAAAATGGGGTGGGAAGACCCTGACTTCTCTGAGAAGATAGCACACTCCCCGAAACATCTTCCTGCTTGAGTCCACCTTGGCTATGAGCCGTGTTGAGAGTTCTCTGTGCTGTCCTTTGTAGGGCAGGGATCTGGTGGATTCCGTTAGTGAAATAAGTGCCAGACATTACAATGCAAGCTGTGTTTGCTTCCCTCTAGGCAGGGTGCCGGCCCTGGCTGCAGGGCTGCTCTTCGGCAGCCTAGCCGGCCTGGGTTCTTACCAGATGTCTCAGGATCCAAGGAACGTTTGGCTTTTCCTAGGTATGTCTGCTTCAGCGGCTCCTTAGGGCAGTCGTGTATCTGCAGTACTCTTTGCCAAAAGACCCTGGTTTGGTGGGATGGAGCGAGTTCTTCACACTTAATTTACTACAGTTTCACTGCTTCTCCAAGTCCAAGTCCTCAGAAAGTTTGAAAATAGGAGAAGGGTGGCGAAAATTGTCCTGGTTCCTGTTTATCATTTATGTAGAGAATACGGAAAGATTTCCATACCTCATGAATTGTGTGACTCTCAGAAAATCATCCATCCTCTGTGGGCCTTATTTTCAGTGTTTACCTAGTAGAATTAGCATCAAACTTGTATTACCTGTATTTACCCAGTAAAATTAGCATTAAACTTGTGTAAGACAAATATGTGTCAACCGTTGAGGTTTTCCGCTGAAAACCATTGGCCTCAGCATCACTAAAATATCACACATCTGGGTTAGGTTTGCATCCACGTTGCATTTTTCCCGTTTGAAAATCACCTCTTTAGCAGTCAGCTAAATAAATATATAAGACATAGGCCATGCCTTCAAGGAGTTTTCAACTGACTTCACTGGGGAAGTAAGACATGAGCATAGAAGCAGGACTGGAAATGTACCCTCTGAGCAGCATGGATAGTGAGTGGGGTGGGGGACCGAGGAGTCCTTATCAGAGTGGCTTTCAGCACATTTCTGTGGGGCTCCACCCATGTATCAGACGCTGCTAGGAGTGTGGGTTCCTCACTGTCTCCACAAACCCCATGTGAGAATGAGTGCCATGTGGGAGGGAGAAGCCGTGTGATCTGTACACATCAGCCGGGGTTGGGAAGGGAGGTCAGTGATGGCTCATGGGGTGTGCTGGGGAAGGAGGTGCGTCCAGGTCCTAGCTCTGCCTAACAGCTCCCTCCCTCATGCTGCAGAATGACTTTGAGCCTGCTTTTTCCCTTTCTCTGATCCTGCTCCACTCAGCAAATGACCTCATGCCTATTGTAGAGAAAAAACAGCAGCCATCAGGTGGGGATTCCCTGGAGCCTTTAATCTCCAAGCCTCACCTCCTCCTGTTTTCCCTCCTGTCCAACACCAGTGTCCTCCTCTGGGCTTTGGGTGTCTTCTCCCTGACCTTCTCCAGACCTTTACACCGGCAAGGATCCTGTCTTGTATTTATAGTCCTCCTTTTAGGTGGATCCCCCCATTGATAATCAGATGTGCTTGTCTCTTTCCTCTTCATAAACTTCTTTTTTTTTTTTTTTGAGACAGAATCTCACTGTGTTGCCCAGGCTGGAGTGCAGTGGCGCGGTCTTGGCTCACTGCAACCTCTGCCTCTTGGGTTCGAGTGATTCTCCCGCTTCAGCCTTCTAGGTAGCTGGGATTACAGGCACCTCCCACCACGTCAGGCTAATTTTTGTATTTTTAGCAGATACAGGGTTTCGCCATGTTGTCCTGGCTGGTCTGGAACTCCTGACCTCAGGTGATCTGCCCGCCTTGGCCTCCCAAAGTGCTGGGATTACAGCTGTGAGGCACCATGCCCAGCCAAGAGGGCAAGAGGGAGGGAGTGGGAGGCCAGAAGCCTACAGCACCTGGTATTTCCCCCAAGGTGGGGTGGTATTCTCCCATCCAAGTACCATGCAGGACCGACTTTGCTTAGCTTTTGGGAGCAGACAAGATCGAGCATGTTCAGGGTGGTATGGCAGGTAGACCAAAAACTTCTTAAAGATCATTTATGCAGCTGGGCGCGGTGGCTCACGCCTGTAATCCCAGCAGTTAGGGAGACCAAGGCAGGCGGATCACCTGAGGTCGGGAGTTCGAGACCAGTATGACCAACATGGAGAAAGCCCCGTCTCTACTAAAAATACAAAATTAGCCTGGCGTGGTGGCTGGCACCTGTAATCCCAGCTACTCGGGAGGCTGAGACAGGAGAATCGCTTGAACCTGGGAGGTGGAGGTTGCAGTGAGCCGAGATGAAGTCACTGTACTCCAGCCTGGGCAACAGGAGCGAAACTCCGTTTCAAGAAAGAAAAAGATCATTTATGCTTCCTCTCCCATCCCACATGATCAGCCCATCTCAGTCTCCGTTTCTATCCCTGTGTTTGTGGAACAGCTCTCCCTGAGGCTGCCAGTGACCTGTGTTTGTACAAAATCCAATCTACATTTTTCAGTCCTCATTTTACTTGGCCATTTAGCAGTTCTCAGCATGGTTGACCAATCATTTTCCATTCTCCTGGTTTCCCTTTTTATCCTCTCAGTCTCTTTTGGCAACTCATTTTCCTTTTTGGCCACTAGACATTGAAGTTCTTCAGGCTCTTTTTGTCTACTCACTTGACAGTTTGTAAGTATCATCAAAGTCTATGCCTTTAGTTTCCACCAATACACAAATGACACAAATTTGTCTCCCCTCCAGGCTGGATTCTCATGTATTCATTTGCCCACTTTCCTTCAGATGTCTCCAGGAATCTGCCCGGACCTAACCTCATGGCCACACACTCCTCCTGTCTACTGTTCTCCATCCATTCGGGTCTTGATTGCTCTCTTTCCCCTCCACCGCCCCCTTTCTGACTAATCCATCAGCAGGTCTTCTCGACACTATCTCCAGCCCTTATCCTGAGTTGTCCTCTTTTTCATCTGCACAACCATCATCTTAGTCCCAGTTATCCCCTCTTTCTTACCTGCATTCCCAAGGACGTTCCTTAGCTGGTATCCCCATGTACCCTCTAGTTTCCCTGAAGTTTGTTCTGTATGGTACATCTAGAACTATGCTTTCAAAATGCAACTCTGGACCGGGTACAGTGGCTGACGCCTATAGTCCTAGCACTTTGGGAGGCTAAGGCAGGCGGACTGCCTGAACTCAGGAGTTTCAGACCACCCTGGGCAACATGATGAAACCCCGTCTCTACTAAAATTGAAAAAAAATTAGCCGGGCACGGTGCCAGGTGCCTGTAGTCTCAGCTACTTGGGAGGCTGAGACTTGAGGATTGCTTGAACTGGGGAGGTAGAGGTTGTAGTGAGCTGAGATCATGCCACTGCACTCCAGCCTGTGTTGCAGAGTGAGACTGTCTCAAAAAATCATAATAATAATGCAACTCTGTTGATGCATCCTTCTGCTTAGTAGCCTTTAATAGCTTCTCATTGCTCTTATGATGAAAACCCAATCTCTAGTATGGCCTTCAAGGCTCCATGTGGCCTGGCCCCTCTTACTTGCAGACTGCATCTTGACTTCTGTGCCACACTGCCCATTTAGGGTGAATGTGCCATGCTCCCTGTCAACCACCGGGCCTCTGCATGTACTGTCCCCTCTGCCTTTCTGGAAAGGGCATTCCCATCCTTCAGCTTATTAACTCCTGTAATTTCAGATCTCAGCCAGTCTTCACTTCCTTGACTAAAAGCCTTGCATGATCTCCCTGAATAGGTTGATCCCGTGTTGAGCTTTTTTGTGTAGCATCAATTATACCTGAAGAACAAATTGTACCTTGTTTTTCTTTGTGTGATTGTTTAAAGTCTGTCCCATCAGACCTGAAGCACTGTAAAAGGGCAAAGACAGTTACAATTACCTTTTTATTCTCCAGGACCTAGCACAGCGCTTGACATGTAGTAGGTACTTTGACAGTTACCCAGTGGGAATTGCATGCAGGGTAGAGGAAATAGTGTCTGCAGGGCGTGAGAAACAGCAGCATTTTGGAGAAAACTAACACATTGATGGCTAAAGGGGGGGTTTTGCAGAAGATGAGTGGTAAGAGATGAGGCTGGAAGGGCAGGCAGGGCCCAGGCTGTGAAAGGCCCTGTTTGGCCAATATTGGTACTTGGACCCATAGGATGTGGGCAGCCAGTAATCTCCCCCCACTTGGAGAAGGAGGAATAAGCATAGGGTGAGGTGTGACCCTTGAGAGATGGGTGGGGCTTGGTCCACTTCTGATTCCCCTGCATAGAAGATGTAATGAGTTTTGACCCTTCTTTGTATCTTTTTCAGCTGCTACATCTGTTACTTTTGTTGGTGTTTTGGGATTGAGATCCTACTACTATGGAAAAGTCATGCCTGTAGGTTTAATTGCAGGTGCCAGGTACTTTCATTTGTTACTCTTCTTTACCATGTAGAATTCAGTTTATTCCCCAGGATACTTTATGCATTCAAAACCTTACTTGTTTCAGGATATCTGATGCTATGCATCAGCTGACATTTGATTTATACACTAATAGGAGATGCTTCAAAAACAATGGTTGATTGAATGTCACAATGACATGAGTATATCCATTCACTGTCTAGATGGCTTTCTTCTCTGGTCCTAGCTCCTCCCTATATGGTGGCAGAAGTTTTAGTGCAAAGCTATGACTGCAACCTTTTGTGTGACTTGCAGGGAATGTGTGGGGTCCCATATTTCTTAGATGTGTAGGTGTCTTTTATAGAAAGTTTTGCTAAAAGGGAATTTTGATTGAATCCTGTTTTCTAATTTTGATTATAATATGTAAACCAAATTGTGGTTTTTAAAAAATTTAGTTGTAGGCCAGGCACAGTGGCTCACACCTGTAATCCCAGCACTGTGAGAGGCCATGGTGGGAGTATCACTTGAGGTCAGGAGTTCGAGACTAGCCTGTCTGACATGGTGAAACCCCTCTCTATGAAAAATACAAAAATTAGCTGGGCGCAGTGGTGCATGCTTGTAATCCCAGCTACTCGGGAGGTCGAGGCAGGAGACTCACCTGAACTGGTGAGACGGAGGTTGCAGTCAGTTGAAATTGTGCCGCTGCACTCCAACCTGGGCAACAGGGTGAGTGAGACTCCGTCTCAAAAAAAAGAAAAACAAAAAAATCGGTTGTTAAGTATGATAAAGACGTGCTGAAGGCAGGGGAATTTTAACACACCTGTTTTGGGGAAAGATTACATACTCTACTCTCATCATAGTTGCGATGCTGCTGGTGTAATATTTTATACCTGAAGCAAAAGAGTCAGTGTGGAGCAAAGTCTAGAGCAGTAAACTGAGAGGCTGGAGATTTGACCATTAATCAGATCCGTGAGGGTGGGGCGGCCTTGCTCTCTCTTGCCTCCGTTTCTTCATCTCTTCAAATTATTGGCAGTTGGATTAGGATCCAGCTCATGTGTGCTATTTTAAGACCTCAGTATGAGACTGTCCCTTGGCTTGCTTTTCCTCTGGTTCCTCCAGGGATGGAAATTTTACCTCTGACCACTCTTGCCTTAGTACCTCCTCCCCCACGCAGTTGTGAGGAACCTGCAGAGTTTAGTTCCTTAAAAACATAGTTGCCTGTTCTGTCCTTTACCTGACGTTTTCTATCTTGTTTCTTTTAAACAGTTTGCTGATGGCCGCCAAAGTTGGAGTTCGTATGTTGATGACATCTGATTAGCAGAAGTCATGTTCCAGCTTGAACTCATGAAGGATTAAAAATCTGCATCTTCCACTGTTTTCAATGTATTAAGAGAACTAAGTGCAGCATTTTTGCATCTGACATTTTACCTAAAAAAAAAAGACACCAACCTTGGCGGAGGGGTGGAAAATCAGTTGTTACCATTATAACCCTACAGAGGTTATAATGAGGATGTAACATAAGCTTATGGAGACCCTCATAGAGCTCGATTCTTGTGTATCGATGTTATCTCTTCTTTCTGTATCTATAGGTAAATCTCAAGGGTAAAATGTTAGGTGTTGACATTGAGAACCCTGAAACCCCATTCCGTGCTCTGAGGAACAGTGTGAAAAAATAGAGTATCTGTTCTTTTGCTCATCTTAGATTATAGACTGACTTTGAAATTATGTTAAGTGAAATATCATTGAAAATAAAGTTTACTATAAATAATATTTCCTATGGTGTCTTCATTGCCAGAGCTGTCTAGTTCATAGAATGACATGGTGCTAGCCACAGGATATAGCAACTTGAAAGTATTTTGTTGATATTTAGAAATTACCTATTTTGAGAAATTTAAGGACCAAGGAAAGTTATTTGATTGTACATTGCATTGAAGCTTGTTTCAAAATGACCTCTGAGGATTTTTTTTTGTTTTTTAAGAGACAAGGTCTTTCTCTGCCACCTAGCCTGGAGTACAGTGGTACGACTATATCTCACTGTAACCTCAAACTCTTGGGTTCAGTCCTCCCACCTCAGCCTCCTGAATAGCTGGTACTACTGGTGCATACCACCTCGCTAACTTATTTTATTTTTTTGTAGAGATGCAGTCTTGCTCTGTTGCCCAGGCTGGTATCAAACTCCTGGCCTCCCAAAGTGGTGGCGTAATGAGCATGAGCCACTGTACCTGGCCACTGAGGATTTCTAAGATTAGGACTGTGTAGCAAAAAAAGAAGAAAAAAATGTGGTTTTTTTTTTGTTGTTGTTAATTAGTTCATACATAATTGTGAAACTAGAAGACCCATCTAGAGCTTGAATCGCCTCATTTGGTCTCTACATTGGACACGTTTACTGGATACTGGTACGTTTTTAGTTTACTTTATTCATGTTTCAACATGAATTAATCTGGTGCCCCTTGCTTTAGTTTTCATTCCGTTTGAAAAGGTAAGGAGCTGGGCGCGGTGGCTCACACCTGTAATCCCAACACGTTGGGAGGCCGAGGTGGGTGGATTACAAGGTCAGGAGTTTGAGACCAGCCTGGCCAACATGGTGAAACCCTGTCTCCACTAAAACTTCAAAAATTAGCTGGGTGTGGTGGCATGCGCCTGTGATCCCAGCTACTCAGGAGGCTGAGGCAGGAGAATTGCTTGAACCCGGGAGGCAGTGGTTGCAGCGAGCTGAGATTGTGCCACTGCACTCCAACCTGGGCGACAGAGTGAGACTCTTGTCTCAAAAAAAAAAAAAGATATTTGCTACTAACTGATACTGGTTGAGTTTAGAGTATAGTTCAGACACTTTATGTATTTGCGTAAGCCCCTTGATGGTGGTCCTAGTTTTCCATCCTTTTTTATAGGACTCTGGACAATTGAGGGCACTTGTGTTGCAGTGGTAGAGGCATCAGAAGGCCATAGACCATCCAAAGCTACCAGCCTCCCAGGCTTCCATAGCTAAGAGTTTGAATCACGGTGTTGGCCCTGTTTTCATCTATCATGGAGTGTTTCCAAAGGCCCCCCTTTTTTGCCACTTTCAGTCCTAGAGGAGCACCTGAATCCTGAATGACAAGGTTCCCTGAAGGTGGGAGTTAGTTTAGGTGCCAAGTAGATCCCTGTGTGACTATTTGGTCCTCAGCAATCAGCCTGGAAAATTCTAAGGCAGCCCACAGATGAGAGGCAGGAAGTCTTCATAGCCCTTGCCAAGTCCCCTCGTCCCTGCTTCTCTGCAAAGGTCCCGGAGTATTTACTGCCTAAGGGTTGCGCTGGGTCCTAGCAGTGCAAGGAACAAGCCATGGTGCTTGCTCTTCTGGAGTCTAGTGGAGGAGGCGGACGTCTAAACAAAGGCAGTACAGAAATAAGTGTATAATGGAGGTAGATCTCTATTACTGTGGGGGCACACGGAGGGGAGTGGGCATTTCTGTTTAGGGAGTCAAGGTAGGCTTCACAAAGGAACCAATAGTTAAACTGAGCCTTGTCAGTTGATTCATGAGTCAGTTGACATGAACTCCTTTTGTGAGTTGTCTATGAGGAATTCATAGGTAAGGAAGGGCAAATGTCTCGGATAGAGGGAACAATACATACAGTGCCTCAAAGGCATGAAACTATGTAGCACAGCTGGGTTCAACCCTTTCCTTAGGGATCTAATTTTTTTTTTTTTTTGAGATTGAGTATGGCTCTTGTTGCCCAAGCTGGAGTGCAATGATGCGATGTCAGCTCATTGCAACCTCCACCTACCGGGTTCAAGCGATTCTGCCTCATCCTCCTGAGTAGCTGGGATTACAGGTGTGCACCACCATACCCGGCTTTTTTGTATTTTTAGTAGAGATGGGGTTTCACCATGTTGGCCAGGCTGGTCTTGAACTCCTGACCTCAGGTGATCTGCCCGTCTCGGCCTCCCAAAGTGCTGGGATTACAGACGTGAGCCACCGCGCCCGGCCGGATGTTTACTATTTAGTTTACCATTCCCATACTGATAGAAATATGTCTTGTTTAATGTCTTTGATAGCCGGGAGCAGTGGCTCACGCCTGTAATCCCAACACTTTTGGGAGGCCGAGGTGGGCAGATCGCCTGAGGCGTTTGATATTACAAAGGATGGTGTACCAAGAAATACCCTCATGGAAATCCCCATGAACATGTGCAAAGGAATCTGTAGGTTACATTCCTCAATGCTGAGTCAGAGCATCTCAGCATTTAAAACTGTGATTGCCCTCAGAAGAAAATGCACCAATTTACCCTCCCACTAGCGGTGGCTAACTGTGGAATTGAACTTTTTAAAAATCTTTGACACGTTAAGCTGAAAGTCTGCAAACTTATTCTGTAAAGGACCAGATAGCATTTTAGGCTTCGCAGCCCATCTGCGTCCCAGCTGCTCACCTCTGCCTTTGTAGAATGAAAGCAGCCATAGCCAATCGGTAAATGAGTGTAACTGTTCCAATAAAATTATACGTATGGGCCCTGAAATCTAGATTTCATATGATTTCTACATATCACAAAATAGTAGTCTTATATTGATTTTTTTTCAACCATTTCTAAATGCAAATCCATTCTTAGCTTGCTGTCTGCACAAAAACAGGCAATGGACTAGAATTGGCTCGCTGACCATAGTCATGCCTGTAAGAGTTAAAGAAAGAAGAAAGAAACATGAAACGCGGCTTTGCAGTCAGAGACAGGTTTTCTTTAGTTAAAACCTGAGAGGCCTCCCAGCCGATTTCAGTTAGGAGCACTTTCTCCTGCAGACTAAGAGTGTATGTTGGTTTTAGGGTGAGGGGACTTATCAGAAGCTTGGAATGTTTGTGTGTGTTCATGGCGGGGTTGGAATCTCTCTGGGAGGAGGGGTTATCTTGGGACGAACATCTTCCCGGCTGGAGGGGTCTTACCTTGGGGCCAGCATGTCTCTGGTCTGGGAGGGGTTTGAATGTTTCTGGTTGAAGATGTTGTGGTTTATGGTAGTGCTGACCTTACCCATTAGGCTGATGCCCTTTGAATTCAGGCGGTTTTTATGAAGGTGAACTTGAGAATGAGGGCTTGTCCAAGATGATGATGCTCCTGCTCTGTCCATGCCAACTCCTAATTTATCCAAAAAATGTTATCTAATGGTTTCGGTGATTTACTTATGAATTATTGAGCATCTTTCATACATTTATTGACCAGTTATATTTTTTTCTGTGAGCTGCCTTTAATCTCATTTGTTCACGTTTTTGGTTTTTTAATTGAAAACACTGGATAGTCTGAGACTCTCTAGTATAAAAATGTGTTCTTTATTATATGTATTGAAAATATTTTCCTTCCATTTGTTGTCTCTTGATTTTGTTTATTTTGCTGTTGTACAGAAAGTAAACATTTATGAAATCAAATTTATTATATTTTGTTTGTGGCTTTCAGATTGAAACCACCATTGCAAAATTGTAACTGAGATAGTGGAAGAGATCCGGCCTAACCAATTCCATCTTACTTCTCACCTCCAGGCTGTCTTAGTTCATGCTGGTGTGGGCTGAACTAACTGTGGGAGGAACTTAGTTTATAGTTTAAAACAACGATGAAGGCCTGGCGTGGTGGCTCACACCTGTAATCCCAACACTTTAGGAGGCTGAGGTGGGTGGATCATGAGGTCAGAAGATGGAGACCATCCTGGCCAACACAGTGAAACCCTGTCTCTACTAAAAATACCAAAAAAAAATTAGCTGGCATGGTGATGGCGGGCACCTGTAATCCCAGCTACACGGGAGGCAGAGGCAGCAGAACTGCTTGAACCTGGGAGGCAGAGGATGCAGTGAGCCGAGATCGCGCCACTGCACTCCAGCCTGGCGAAAGAGCAAGACTCTGTGTCAAACAAAACAAAACAAAAAACCCAAAGATGAATAACAGTCCTTTCCCGAAACAAACCCCCTTCTTACCTGGAGACTTGACTGCCTTTGTAGCTTAGCCAAAAGATTAGAAAATATGATTTAGGAGTCATAAGGAGTTGGAGGCTACAAGATTCTGACCGTTCCCAAATTGCTCCTGGGGGTAACATCACTATTGTAAAGCCTAAAATCAGTGCTTGAGATATTTTGCAGTCCCTGCACTTGATGGATCACCTGGCATCACCCAGATTGATAAACTGGCTCATCTGATCTTGTGGCCCCCACCCAGGAACTGACTCAGTGCAAAAGGACAGCTTGTACTCCCTATGACTTAATCTCCCACCGGACCAATCAACACTCCTGACTCACTGGCTGCCCCCGGCACACCAAGTTATCCTTAAACACTTCGATCCCTGAATGCTCTGGAAGACTGATTTGAGTACCGATAAAACTCCAGTCTCCTGCACAGCTGGCTCTGCGTGAATTACTCTTTCTCTATTGCAATTCCCGTCTTGATAAATCGGCTCTGTCTAGGCAGAGGGCAAAGTGAACCCATTGGACCGTTATAAGATTTTGTGTCTTTGGAAAGCACTTCACATTTTTACTCTTTTTTTTGAGATGGAGTCTCGCTTAGTCACCACAACCTCTGTCTCCCAGGTTCAAGCGATTCTCCTGCCTCAGCCTCCCGAGTAGCTGGGATTAAAGGCATGTGCCACCACGCCTGGCAAATTTTCTATTTTTAGTAGAGACAGGGTTTCTCCATGCTGGTGAGGCTGGTCTCGAACTCCCGACCTCAGGTCGGGACCTCTCGCCCAGGCTGGAGTGCTGTGGCACGATCTGGGCTCACTGCAGCCTCCACCTACTGGGTTCAAGTGATTCTCCTGTCTCAGCCTCCCTAGTATCTGGGACTACAGGCATGTGCCACCATACCTGGCTAATTTTGTATTTTTAGCAGAGCTGGTGTTTCACCATGTTGCCCAGGCTAGTCTCAACCTCCTGACCTCAGGTGATCCACTCACCTCGGCCTCTCAAAGTGCTGGGGTTATAAACGTGAGTCACCACTGCACTTGGCCATTCATGCATTCATTCATGCATTCATCTTAGTATGGACTCATGGATAGTTCTTTTTTCTTGGGGTTGTAATACTTATTTTCTTGCTCAAATTGTTGAGCTTTGGCCATTGGAAACTCAGTTGACCTCTGCCAAAGGGTTTGTGTGTTTGTAGAACTTCCTTATTGGGCTAGTTTGTGTGTTTGTAGAACTTCCTTATTGTCTGGCACTACAAGACGTTCTAGGCTCATCTTGTATATTTCCTGTCCTAGTACTAGAATCAGCCATTTCTCCAAGTAGCCCTGGTTCCTTTTATTGAACAGTGGTATTGGAAACCAGTATCTGAGTACTAGGTATGCTTGTTGCTACTGGGCTGAAATCTACTTAAAAACATTTTTTTTACATTGTTACTCTTTTTCTAGCTTCCTATTGCTCAAATTCAGCATGTTTTCCATGCTCGCTTCTTTCACAAATAAACCAGGCTCATAATTTTTTTCTGAGATCTGTTTTGGCTGGATGTTACACGTGTTAATATAGAGGTATATTATTGTCCATTTCTAAAAGGCTTTTCATTTCAATTTTGATATTTCCTTTTTGAAACATTTATTTAGAACAATATTTTTGAATTTTTAAGTGGATAGATTTGGGGGCCATGGCTTTTTGTGATATTCCAATTTTATTACACTGTAGAAAGAGATTGTGGTTTGCATATTTCTACATTTGAGAATTTAAGATTTTTTTTTTTTTGTGGCCTAACAATCGGGTTACATTTTTTGTGAATGTTACATGTATTTAAGAAGAATGTGAAGATTTTCCTTGTTGGTCAAAGTTCTATATGGTATACTTTTGAAAAACTTAGTTTACTGTGTTATTAAGTATTTCTTTACTTATTTCAGGTCTCTAGATTTTTTTTTCTGAGAAAAACCTCCTACTCTGATCATTTCTTTTTATATTTATAAATCTTTGCTTTATATATTTATGTTGTTTTAACATTTTATTTCGAACATTTTCATATCTACAGGAAAGTTTCAATAATCTTCAGGAGCAGCCACATACCCTTCACCTAGTCGCACTGATTCACCCGTTGTTAGCATTAGGCACATTCTCTCTCTCTAAATACACACACAGACACACACACATGAACAGAAATGAAAAAGCCTCTAAAGTATCAGCAAATCAAGTCAAACAATATAGAAAAGGAATAATATACCACAATCCAGTGGGATTTACATGCAAGGCTGAGTTGCAAGATTTGAAAATCAATTAATGTAAACATCACATTCACAGGCTGATGAAGAAAAATCACATGAGCACATCAATAAATGCAGAAAATGGATTTGGGAAAATCCAACATCCATGTATAATACAAACTCCCAGAAAACTGGAAAGAGGAGCTTTCTCAAATTGGTAAAGCGTATCTATTTAAAAACCCCTACAGCTAACATAAATACTTAATAAGGGGAGAAATTAGATGTTTTCCCTGCTAAAACCAGAACAAGGTAAGGCTATCTACTCTCACCATTCCAGTGCTATACTGGAAGTCCTAGCTAATGCAATAAGACAATAAAAGCAAGTAAAAGGTATACTGATTAGGAAGGAATAAATAAAACTGTTTTGGTTGCAGATGACATGATTGTCTGTGCAAAGTCCCAAAGAATCAACAAAGAAACTCCTGGAACTAATAAGTGATTATAGCAGGTATGAGGATATAAGGTTAATATATGAGTCATTTGCTTTCTTATATACCAGCAATGAAGAATTGAAGTTTGAAATTGAAAATACAGTATTGGGGGGGGAGAAAAAATTACAGTATAATTTACATTAGCACCAAAAAACCTCACATATTTAGCTATAAATCTAACAAAATATGTACAAGATCTATATGAGAAAAACTACAAAACCAATGAAAGAAGTCAGAGAAGATATCAGTTCTCCCCACTTGATCTAGATTCAGTGTAATCCCAATCAAAATCCCAGTAAGTTACTTTGTGGATATCGACAGTCTGATTTTAGAGTTTATACGGAGGGGTAAAAGACCCTAATAGTCAACATAATATATTGAAGGAGAGAGACAAATTGGAGGACTGACATTACTCAACTTCAAAACTTTTATAAAGCTAAAGTAAATAAGACAGTGTGGTATTGGGAAAGAATAGACAAATAGATCTGGAACAGAATAGAGGATCCAGAAAAAGACCCACATAAATGCAGTCAAATGATCTTTAACAAAGGGAGCAGAGGCAAGTCAACGAAGAAAAAAGGTAGACTTTTCAACAAATGTGCTGGTGCAGTGGCTCATGCCTGTAATCCCAGCACTTTGGAAGGCCAAGGTGGGTGGATCACTTGAGGTCAGGAGTTCTAGACCAGACTGGTCAATATGGTGAAACCCCATCTCTACCAAAAATACAAAAATTAGCCAGGCATGGTGGTGGGCACCTGTAATCCCAGCTACTCAGGAGGCTGGGGCAGGAGAATCGCTTGAACCTGGGAGGTGGAGGCTGCACTGAGCCGAGATCATGCCACTGCACTCCAGCCTGGGTGTCAGAGTGAGACTCTGTCTCAAAAAAAAAACAAAAAAGCAACTGCTGGAATGACAGGACATTAACATGAAAAAAACCTCAAGATACAGAACTTACATCTTTCACAAAAATTAACTAAATATGGATCACAGATCTAAATTTAAAATGCAAATTATAAAACTCCTATTAGCTGGTTGTGGTGGTACACGCCTGCAGTCCCAGCTACTTGGAAGGCTGAGGAGGGGAGAAAGCTTGAGCCCAGTGAGCTATGATTGTGCCACTGCACTCCAACCTGGACAACAGAGTGAGACCCCCATCAATAAAAAACGTTTTTGTTTGTTTTTTTTTTTAAAGCCTCATAGAAAATAACAGGATAAAATCATAAATGACCTTGGGTTTGGTGATACCTTTTTAGATATGACATGATAAGCACAATTTATGCAAGAAAAAATTAAGTTAGGCTGCATTAAATTTAAAAACTCCTGCTCTTTGAAAGACATTGTCAAGAGAAAGACAAGACAAGCCATAGATTGGGATAAAATATTTGCCAAAGACATATCCGATAAAGGAATGTTTTCCAAAATAGACAAACTCTTAAAACTCAGTAGTCAGAAAATAACCCAATTTAAAGGTAGACAAAGGATCTGAACAGATACCTCACCCAAGAAGATAGACAGATGGCAATGCATATGAAAAGGTGCTCAACATCATGTCATTAGAGTGTGCAAAGCATAATAGCAATGAGATGCCACTACACATCTATTAGAATGACCAAAATCCAAAACACTGATGCCACCAAACACTGGTGTGGATGTGGAGCAACAGGAGCTCTCATTCGTTGCTGCAGGAAATACAAAATGGTGCAGATACTTTGGAGGACAGTTTGGCAGTTTCTTTTATATTTTATTTATTTATTTTATTTTTTTATTTTTGGAGATCGAGTTTCACTCTTGTTGCCCAGGCTGGAGTACAATGGCACAATCTTGGCTCACTGCAACCTCCACTTCCTGGGTTCAAGCAGTTCTCCTGTCTCAGCCTCCCAAGTAGCTGGGATTACAGGCGTGCGCCACCACGGCCAGCTAATGTTTTTGTATTATTAGCAGAGATCGGGTTTCGTCATGTTGGCCAGGCTGGTCTCGAACTTCTGACCCCAGGTAATTCTGGAAAAAGAAAAACTGTGGAGACAGTAACAAGGTCAACGGTGGCCAGAGGTTCAGGGCAAGATAGGGAAGGATGAATAGGGAGATGACAGGATTTTGAGGGAGTAAAACGATTCTTATACTATACTGGTAGATACATGTCCTTATACGTTTTGTCAAAACCCATAGAGTACAACACAAGAGTGAACCCTATTATAAACTATGGACTTTAATAACAATGTATCAATACTGGCTTATCAGTTGTAATGAATTATCTACATGAATGCAAGATGTTGATAACAGGGAAAATCAGGGAGGGGGAGATGAAGGGGCATATGGGAACTCTACTTTCTGATCAATACTTTCATAAATATAAAATGGCTTTTTTTTTTTTTTGAGACGGAGTCTCACTCTGTCGCCCAGGCTGGAGTGTAGTGGCACGATCTCAGTGCACTGCAACCTCTGCCTCCCAGATTCAAGCAATTCTCCTACCTTAGCCGCCCAAGTAGCTGGGATTACAGGTGCCCACCACCGTGCCCAGCTAATTTTTGTGTATTTTTAGTAGAGACGGGGTTTCGCCATCTTGGCCAGGCTGGTCTTGAACTCTTGACCTCAAGTGATCCACCCGCCTAGGCCTCCCAAAGTTCTGGGATTACAGGTGTGAGCCACTTTGCCCAGCCCTAAAACTGCTCTTTTTAAACACTACTAATTAAAACAACAACAAATAGAATTCAGGATATAAGGTTTAAAAACATACTGAAAACACACTAGTTAACCATATTTATTTTAATGTCTATTCAGAGTTTAAAAGTTTCCCAGTAACACAAAAGACTGCACAGCTTTGAGACATTAAACTGTACAAATACATATAACCATTACCCCTAGGATAAATTACTCTTTAGATTTTAACAGTTTTCAGCATTTTACATCTGAACAGTTGAATCTTCTATACAAAAATATCATTATTATTATTTTATAATATGCCTTGGATAATGCCCACAAGATGACACCTATTACAATAGCAGTTGTTACAAAAGTCACAAAATACATAAAAATCTCAGTTGATAACATTATTATTCTTTAAAAAGAATTTACAGTACTAAGGTCCAGCCCAGAAAGGGGCAAGTTTAAACAAAGTAGCCCAAAGTTCAAAGTGTCTATTTAAAATACCAGTTTGGAAATAAACTAAGACAATAATATGTGTACTATGTGATATCACTGCCCCAGCAGCTGAACGCACTTGCTTTAGAGGAATGTGAACGTCAGAGCTGAGTCAGTGGTCAGCAGCATGAGTTGGCTTGGGGGAACCAGCTGGCACGCTTCATCTTTTTGTCTGGTAGGGACACAGAAACAAAGCAGTTTGAAGAGTCCAATGAACCAGCATCAAACACAGTTTCCAAAACTTTATTAATGATGTCAAACCAAGAGAACCTTGACTTGGTTAATATCGAAGTCATCAAGCCATCGGGTTTGACAGTCACCTTGAATTCATAGAAGCTGTACTGTCAGGATCAAAATACAGGCGGTCTACTAAAACCAGGTGGCATAACTTTGATACTCTCTATGTTAAAGATACATTTATTTCTTAAAAAAAAAAAAAAAAAGCTGAGCACTGTGGCTCACACCTGTAATCCCCACACTTTGGGAGGCCGAGGCAGGTGGATCACCTGACTCGTTTGAGACAAGCCTGAACCTGACCAACATGGTGAAACCCTGTCTCTCCTAATACTACAAAAATTAGCTGGGCGTGGTGGTGCACGCCTCTAATCCCAGCTACTCGGGAGGCTGAGGCAGGAAAATCACTTGAACCCAGGAGGTAGAGGTTGTAGTAGGCCAAGATGGTGCTACTGCACTCTAGCTTGGACAAGAGTGAAACATCGCCTCATAAAAAAAAAAAAAAAAAAAAAAAAGACATCCTGCTCAAGATTGAACTTACCATCGCTCCCATAGCTTCAAAGAAGAAAAACAAATTATTGCAATCTTTCTGTCATTGACAAAATGGCAGCACAGAGCCTTAGCCAAATAAGAACCACAGCTGACAGCCAGCAGAGGTTGGCCCAACTGCTGTGCAGAAACAAAAGACAAACCTCTTGAGCCAATCACAGCAAAGTGAAGAACTACTAAACCATTTGGGTACATACAACAAATGAAAACTAAAACACTCTAAACATTTTCTGGAAATTTTTTTTTTGTTTTTTGTTTTTGTTTTTTAAGAGTTCTTATTGGATTTACTATTTATTAAATTGTAGATCAAATACTTCATACTTTGGCAAATAGTTTATTCAATACTTTGTAACATCCTACCCATATATCAACACTGTGGGCAATGATTCTAAGAAAATGCATTTCTTGGAAATAAATAAAATAGGGGATGATTTTTGCTCTTCCAAGTACCCACTTTTGCACATTTCTTCCAGAACTCAGTAGAAATAGACATCTGTAGACATTTCCCAGGGTCAAGGAACTTGCACGTACTCTACGGAGCAATGCTGTGGGGTTTCACACCACAGACTCCTACCGGTGGCCTCCGTACTTGGCCACCCAGTCTGTCCTCCCGTGCACTGAGGGAATGGGCTGTGCACGGTTCACAATATTTAGGTTTTTTGCTGTAGGATTGTAAGTACGTCCTGAAAACTGCCCCCGACCAGTTTTTGTGTTCCAGGTATATTCTGAAAGAAATCAGATTCGGAAAATAGGGTTTTACTCATTTGCTTATCAAACTCAAAGAAATTCATCCTCTCATTTGATGGGGAAAATTGAATTTATGTTTAAAAGATTAACTCAGAGGCTTTTTAAATGTTAAAACCAAAAATTGTAGTGTACTATTATGTTGACATCAATTAGAATTTCCAATAGCTGGCCGGGCACAGTGGTTCACACGTGTAATCCTAGCATTTTGGGAGGCTGAGGCGAGTGGATCACCTGAGGTCAGGAGTTCGAGACCAGCCCGGCCAACATGGTGAAACCCCGTCTCTACTAAAAATACAAAAAAGTCAGCTGAGCGTGGTGGCGGGTGACTAATCCCAGCTACTCAGGAGGCTGAGGCGGGAGAATCACTTGAACCCGGGAGGCAGAGGTTGCAGTGAGCCAAGATCGTATCGTTGCACACCAGCCTGGGCGACAAGAGTGAAACTCCGTCTCAAAAAAGAAAAAAAAAGAATTTTCAGTAGCTGAAGAGCCAACATTCCTGGTTTATAGTGCTGACGCTGCTATTTTCAATATTTTATTTTTAGATAGGCAATGCCAGGGAAGAAGACCAAGAAAAATTATTGGCTCAAATTCAATGGGCAACACCCACAGTGTTAGTGACTTTGTAATGTCACACTGTGGTTACATCTAAATAATATTCACACGGTATCACTACAGAAAAATGTATTTGGAATTGTGAATCTATAAAACTGTGGCTTCATGGAGAAACACACATGGGGTCCTATAATAGATTTCTTTTTAAAAATTAAAATGTGGGTTTTATAGTGAAGTTTTTTGTGTGTTTTTTTTGTTTGTTTGTTTTGTTTTGTTTTTTAATGAGGCAGAGTTTCGCCCTTGTTGCGCAGGCTGGAGTGCAATGGAGCGATCTCAGCTTGCTGCAACCTCCACCTCCTGGGTTCAAGCGATTCTCCTGCCTCAGCCTTCTGAGCAGCTGGGATTACAGGGGCGCACCACCACGCCCCGCTAGTTTTTGTATTTTTAGTAGAGATGGAGTTTTTCCATGTTGGCCAGGCTGGTCTGGAACTCCTGACCTAAGGTGATCCACCCACCTCAGCCTTGCCAATGATCCACGCACCTCAGCCTCCCAAAGTGCTGGGATTACAGGTGTGAGCCATCGCACCCAGCCGATACTTCATTTCTCATTGGGAAAATCATGGGTGGGAACACAACTCCCTGAAATGGTAGGATCCTAAACTTTTTTTTTCTTTTTTTTTTTTTGAGACGGAGTCTTGCTCTGTCGCCCAGGCTGGAGTGCAGTGGCGCAATCTCGGCTCACTGCAAGCTCCACCTCCTGGGTTCATACCATTCTCCTGCCTCAGCCTCCAGGAGTAGCTGGGACTACAGGCACCCGCCACCATGCCCGGCTAATTTTTTGTATTTTTTTAGTAGAGATGGGGTTTCACCGTGTTAGCCAGGATGGTCTCGATCTCCCGAACTCGTGATCTGCCCGCCTCGGCCTCCCAAAGTGCTGGGATTACAGGTGTGAGCCACCGCGCCCGGCCGGATCCTAAACTTTTAATTACAAGGTTGTTTCATTCATATATCTGACTGTTTAAAAATTTGTGAAAAATTTAAAATTTCTTGAACATTTGTTATCTGAACAATTTATGAGCTAAAACTGCTTCAACATTTCAAAGGACAAAGCAGGAGATCATTTTACAGAGAATTTTGATGCCTTCTTCAGTCCTTCCTTCATGCTTTCCTCACCTCGAATTGAGAGCTAAGGTGTCACAGGGATTGTATCTGAGGAGGGGTGTTTGCTTTTTGCATCTGGGGTTTAAATATCTCTTCACACTGTGTAGTAGCTGCCATTCTTAGATTAAACTCTAAGTGTTAATACTGAAATGAATCTGACCATTTTGTATCCCCAGCCCTAGCTATCCCATATTTACTGGCATGGTTGGCAGTTTTTCTTAAATTTTCTGTAAAACTGGGAGGTAGGAGGGAATTCTGTGAGCACGTGGTCCTGACAAGCTACTAACTTCAGCACGGGTGAACAAGATATTAAGTGGGGACATCCTGGGTAAGATGGCAGCCTGACTGTGGTGTCGTTTGGTGGAGGCAGGGAGGCCAACAGCTTCCCACTCCATGGTTTGACAGGTCCTTTTATTCCAGTCTTTTACTAGGCTAAAATTCTCAAAGTCAAAGCCACTAAAAAGCTATCTAACAAAGTCAGGGACAATGTGTCTACAAAGGCCAGTTAGGGCACCATGTTTTCTAGGAAGAGCCCTTTAGTTATAGCCATTGGAAGAGAAACGAGCCTCTGTCTGCTAAATTAGTGAGCTCACCCATGTGGGTCATAGGTCAAAGTAGGAGTAGAAGAGACAGCGTAGGAGGGGAGTAGAGAGCGGGAGAGAGGCAGTAAGCCCAGCTTATTCAGAGAGGGAAAAGGGAGCATGGCATTAAGCTAATGAGTGAGGCTCTGAGGGCAAGAATTGAGAGCTTTGGGGAGTAACAAAAAGAGAAGCCTTTTTCCAGGTCATGACATCACCTAAGTCAAGTCCTAAATGGTTTTAAATGAAATTGTGTTCAGGACAGTGTTTTGTAAAACTTTTTCAAGAGGGAATCATTGTGCTAAGACGGGGGTAGAGTTGAGATTTAGGGTTCCTTTCCTAGATATACTAGAATTTTAGGACTCAAGTACCTTTGGTGAATAACCCAACAGCTGAGAGGAGCCCAGATCTCGTGGCAGGGCAAGAAATGCTTTTGTGCCTTAGTGGGACCACCCCACACCTCAACGCCCCGCAAGAGCGGGATAGCGAGCCTTGTAATGCTTGCTCTGCGTTTAAAAACTGCATCTGTCCTATCAAGGACATTTAACTTCTTGTAGAAAATCTGTGCTAAACGAAAGAAGTTTGCCTTTAGTTAATGGATTTCGTTGATGCCACTATGATGTAACTGTTAGCAAGATATAAAACTTGTGTAAGATGCAGATCATAATAGTACCTGCTGGAATAGAGCCATGGGAGAATTAATGAGTTAATGTACACAGAGTGCTTAACACAGGATCCCGCACTTCTAAAGTGATCCTAAAGGGTGCTGTGTAGAACAGAAGTCACTCCTCCAAGTCCTTGTTGTTAGTTTCAAGGCAAGGAGTAAGGAAGTATTAGGAAGTTTGAAGGAGAGATCACATGGGGAGGAAGACATTGATTTTCCGTCTCAAAATTTAAGGGTAGAGGCCGGGTGCGGTGGCTCACGCCTGTAATCCCAGCACTTTGAGAGGTCGAGGCAGGCAGATCACGAGGTCAAGAGATTGTGATCAGTCCTGCCCCACCTCTACTAAAAATACATAAATTAGCTGGGCGTCGTGGTGCGCACCTGTAGTCCCAGCTACTAGGGAGGCTGAGGCAGAAGAATTGCTTGAACCCAGGTGGTGGTTGCAGTAGGAAGCTGAGATTGCGCCACTGCACTCCAGCCTGGTGACAGAGCAAGACTCCGTCTCAATAAAAACAAAAAAACAAAAACAAAAAACAAAACAAAACAAAAAAACTTGAAGGGGAGAAAGAAGAGCAAAGACGAGACTATGAAGAAGGGGGAAATAGTTGAGTAAATATGGTAATGACCTGGTGTTATTTTCTTGTGGGAAACTGTCACCCAACTGGGATGACAGGAAGACACATCTCTTACAGAACAGTGTTTTTCTAAGGATTTGCATTGACCACTTGAGAGTGATTAATATTTACTTCATTTTTTACCTTTCCTCCAATCACCATCTGGAGAAAATTCTGATAAGCAAAGTAAAGAAATGAAAAGTTAAGAAAAAGCATTTACTTAAAAAAATGAAAACAGGAATATGCATGCTAATTGGATAGAATAATTAATATATAAAGGCCTTCAATATCTTACAAAAATATTTTTAAAAGACCCACTCTTGATTTGTAAGAGTAGATACCCAGGTAACAAAATAATTTGACACATTATGATTTTCTGCTTTTATATTAAAAATATAAAATGTGGCTGGGTACAGTGGTTCACACCTGTAATCCCAGCACTTTGGGAGGCCAAGGCAGGTGGATCATTTGAGGTCAGGAGTTCGAGACCAGCCTGACCAACACGGTGAAACTGCGTCTCTACTAAAAATCCAAAAATATTAGCTGGGCATGGTGGTGCATGCCTGTAATCCCAGCTACTGGGGAGGTTGAGGCAGGAGAATTGTTTGAACCCGGGAGGTGGAGGTTGCAGTGAGCTGAGATTACACCACTGCACTCCAGCCTAGGCAACAGAGCAAGACTCCATCTAAAAAAAATAATAATAATAAAATTTTATATTTCTAAATGAATGACTCATAAAGCTTGCTTAAATATTTGAGGCTTTATAAATATCACTGCTGTATATAAAATGTTTACTTATTTTGTTTCAACGGAAAGATAATGAAGCAATTCTTTTCACAGATAAGGTAACTGCAGTACTACTTAAGCAGTTCTGTTGTGGCAAGAAATAAAAAATTAAAGAAGTCCAGGCTTTATACATTTTTAGCTTCAATACTGTGAACTTTAAAGACTGGCATATCTAATCAAGGGTTTTAATATAAGATAGTGGTTAGGATAGGCTGTGAGCATACTTTCAGAGTCAACTTTTAAATTAAACTACAGGCCAGGCATAGTTGCTCATCCCTGTAATCCCAGAGTTTGGGGAGGCCAAGGTGGGAGGATTGCTTGAGCCCAGGAGTCAAGATCAGCTTGGCGGCCAGGCGCGGTGGCTCAAGCCTGTAATCCCGGCACTTTGGGAGGCCGAGATGGGCGGATCACGAGGTCAGGAGATCAAGACCATCCTGGCTAACACGGTGAAACCCCGTCTCTACTAAAAATACAAAAAACTAGCCGGGCGAGGTGGCGGGCGCCTGTAGTCCCAGCTACTCGGGAGGCTGAGGCAGGAGAATGGCGTAAACCCGGGAGGCGGAGCTTGCAGTGAGCTGAGATCTGGCCACTGCACTCCAGCTCGGGCGACAGAGCGAGACTCCGTCTCAAAAAAAAAAAAAAAAAAAAAAGATCAGCTTGGCAACATAGCAAGACCCTGTTCCTACAAAAAAAAATTTTTGAATTAGCTGGGCGTGGTGGTGTGCACCTGTATTCCCATCTACTCAGAAGGCCGAGGCAGGAGGATCACTTGAGCCCAGGAATTCGAGGCTGCAGTGAACCATAATTGCATCACTGCACTCCAGCCTGGGTGATAGAGCAAGGCTTTTTCTCTATAAAAAAGAGTTAAAATAAATAAATTAAACTACAATTAGGTATCTTATCAAAGTTCTAATAATTTGCCTCAATGTTTATTTTTGGTGCCTCACTAAGGATATCTATTTCAGATTAAAATGATTCAGAGGCCATTCATGGTCAAATCTGACTGGCTTAAGTACAGAATCATCACCCTCCATTTCAAGTGTGTACCCCCACATGTGGCTGTCACATGCCACGCCACTGGGGAGCAGGCTTACCTCAGTTAGGCATATCGCTGGAGGGTGGAGAGATAAACCCTTCCCCGCCGAATACTATTGCAAAGCAAAAGGCAGGTGTGAAAGTCCTGCCACCACTCATTTCTACGCCCTAAGATGGAACTGTAGAGACACACCTCATGTTGACTCATTCACAAATAGAGTGTCAGCATTTATTAAGCTTTCACCCTGTGCCAGGTCCTGGGCAGAGGGCTCTGGAAAAGGCATTTTCTCACATCTCACTGTGCAGCACGGCACACTCTTTGGAAGTGGATTAAGTTGAGTTTCTATCCCAGCTCCACTAGCTGTGTGACCTCAAGTAAGTTACTTCACCTACATTTCGTCATCTGTAAAGAAGAGATCTAGCTACATCATCAGGTTATCATGAGGATTAAATGATATAATCCCAGTAAGCCCTTTACACTGTGCCTGGCAGAGAGTCACCACTTAATTAGAGGTAGCTCTTCTTATAATTATTAGACCCTCAAATGCACATTTTTGGAAGAAAAATAGGACATTTTGGTAAAAACAAAAAGAAATGCATTAATGAGGTGAGGCTGACTAAAAGTCTTTGCTGGGAAAAGTGACTGCATAAACTTAAAAAGGAAAATGCTCCTTTCTGCTCAGGAATCTAGAAAACTGTATCTGAAGTTGTTCTTACCTGAAGCCGTTGCATTGAGAGGTGCTAAGTGGATCCTCTGGCCAGCTGACTGCACTTCTTTTTTGAGAAAGGAAGGAATATATCCTGACTGATTGTAAGTAGCATAGCTTCCAAGATTTCCTAGTGACATATCATAAAGTTTCACAGTCAGAAGGTGAATATTTTAGGCACAGTAGAATAACATTGAATACTCCCCCATTACCTCTAAATACTACTTTTCAGCATCTACTATGTTCTAGCCACTATACTGTGCTTGTTACAGATATTCTTATTCCATCCATACAACAGCCCTCTGAGATCACATTATCCATTATCCACATTATTATCCATATCGTGTGGCTCTCCGACGTTGAGTAACTTGCCTAACTTCTCACAGTTAGTAAGAGACTGAGCTGGAGTCTGAACTCAAGGCCCAGGGGTGTTCAGTTCACCCTGAACATGACAGGCTTTCTCACGACCCCACTTCTTAGTATGGGGCTGTTTCCGACTGCGAAGCCCCCATCTCCGAAGTGCTCTCTGTGTCTGTCTTCGTTCTGTAAAATGGTTGTAAGTGGACCTATTCTCGTAGGGTTGTTGTAGGGATTGATGAGACTCTTCAGAGCACGTGGCATAGAATCTGTACTCATTAAATGTCAGCTAGCATCATTGCCATCATTATGGTCACCATCATCATCATCACTTGGTGCATGCTCAGTGTGGCGGTAGCATGGGGATGTATTGATGAGGAAAAATCTAGAGTCTGGAGACCAGTCAGGAAGTCACTGCTAATAGCTGAAATGAGAGAGGATGAGGGTCTGAACCACAACAGTGGCAGAGGGTGAAGAAGAAGGGAACAAAGCAGGTTCATGGGGTGGAGGTGGCAGGGAAAGAGGGGAATATAAACTAAGTTTGTACCTCAGGTAACTGGGTGCATTGTCCATGGATAGCAACATAGGAGGAGAATGAGGATGGGGGGAAAGACATGGTACCCAGAGGACATTCAAATTGTGGCAGGCAGAGGGCAAGTGGGCAGGCATGGAGACTGGTAATGATCAGGGTGTGGTGGTTACCGAGTTGTGGGCTTGGAGGAGCCAGCTCAGAGGGACTGCGAATGCGCAGAGACCTGGAGTAGACCCCGCAAGGAACATCAGCATTAAGGGACAGGAGAGAAAAGGACCCCATGGAGCAAGAGAACAGGTAGAGAGGGGGGTGGTAGGAGGAACAGGGTATGGAAATCCAAGAGAATACACACTGAGTGTGGAAAAAGGAATGGGAGATGAGGCAGAGGACTCGGATGGGACCAGCACTGCCCATGGGATCTGGCCACTGGGATGTCAAGATCTAGCGGAGCTGCTGCACCGGCAGGAAGCTGACTGAAGACAAACGACAACCAGAAGTGACAGGTGGAGCTAGCTCTGCAAGGAGACAGGTTTATCTCTAGAAGGCGAAACGGGGCTCTGATCACCCTCGTGGTTTCAAAGCACTGTTGAGTAAACAGAGTGTTTTCTCCATGGTGTTATCTGTTCACACGTCTCAACACTGGGCTCTTGTGTCCCTGAGGTCTCTCATGGCATGTCAGGCTTCAACAGATGTCTGCTCGTGAAGCAACAAATGTTAAAGTGCAATATTATGTTATCAGCCCCTAAAGGATTGTATACGGTAAGCACATGCTCTCAGTCTATACATGTTTAACCCTACTGCATTTTGCATAAGTTCAGCTGCTGCCTACTTTAACCTTTTACTTGAGAAAAATTTGAGGAAGGAAATTCAAAGCAGTGATTGTATTCACTAGCAGCTTCAGTCATGTCTCTTGCTCTCATCCTCATCAGCAGAGCAAACACTTATTAAATGCATAGCATCTGACAAAATTCCAGGTAGGGTTATATAAGAATACCTAAGGAAATTTCGTCCATTTTATGGACGGGAAAGCTGGCTTAAACTACTTGTCCCAAACCACAAAAGCTGGTGAGTGACGAAATGGGGATACGTCAGACTCTAGGATTCATGCATTGAACACTTATATGATGCTTCTTATTGGAGAAAGAAGTTGTTAGGGGAAAAAAATGACCAGAAAATTAGGTCTTCTTGAATTATTTTGGCTTATTATTTGAAGTACCTTGTATGCTGTGAATTTTCAGATTGGAGCCAGTGGTTAGCACTGTTGAAACCAGTGACACTGAACCCCTAGGAAATCCACCGTCTTTATTAACCCAGTTAACCTTTTTTTTTAAAAAAAAAAATTTATTTATTTATTTATTTGAGATGGAGTCTTGCTCTGTTGCCAGGCTGGAGTGCAGTGGCGCAATCTCGACTCACTGCAACCTCCGCCTCCCGGGTTCAAGCGATTCTCCTGCCTCAGCCTCCCGAGTAGCTAGGATTACAGGCGCACGCAACCACACCCAGCTAATTTTTGTATTTTTAGTAGAGACGGGGTTTCACCGTGTTGGCCAGGATAGTCTCGATCTCTTGATCTCATGATCTGCCCGGCTCGGCCTCCTGAAGTGCTGGGATTACAGGTGTGAACCACCGCACCCAGCCTAACCTTTTTTAAAAAGTGGTTGTTCATGCTTAATAAATGAGTTTCAGAACTTTGAAAAAAAAATTCCAGGAATATAGATCACAAAATTAGAAAATACTCTTTTGATTCTTTTCATTAGAATTATTTGCTTGATTTCTTCTATAAAGTTCCATAATTAATTTAAGAAGACCAGCATATAACTTTTTGAGAGCATATTCATCTTAAAATCTCAATTACTGAAGGAAGATATTCTTGATGAGACAGAATGCTTTTCTTTGTCCTAGTCCTGATTTGACTTCTAAAAGCAGATCATCTTGGTCTTTTATGTCAGGATGAGGGGCACATGTTGAGAGAGAATTAGACAAGAGATTCAAAGAACAAATTGCATTCATCTGACACCCAGAAATTACCTTGTAGGTCCTCTAATTTTTCAGGAAAAGTTTCATTGCATGATAGTTTTTCGATTGGTTTAATTATGCTTTCTTCTAAAGAGAAGACAGATGGAAAGAAAGAATAATAGTAAGGAGAAAGTTTTAGGAAAAGCAGAGAAAAAATGGATTAGAAGATTAATGAAAAGACCCAGAAAGAACCCTTAAAAATGCAAAAATGTCCCCATGTGTCATCACAGCATTTATTTGATGCCAACTGTATATTGCCCTGAGACTCAAAGTTGTTCTACTGCCCTTTAATTGAATTTGTGTAATTGGTTGGTTCAGTGAATATTATTTTTAATTATCTGCAGAAAAAATAAGTAAATTACAGTGCTGCAGTGTATGACACCTCAGCAACATTAAATGGATAAGCTGAGTTTTTAAACAATCTGGAAAACTTATAAAAAGTTCAGATGTATTGAGTATTGATGTCACATCAGAATATCTCACTAAACTACTCACTTATTATAATGGTAATTGTCAAAGTTTTTGATCCAATATCACCTACCTTAAAAACAAACTGTACCTCTTCACACACTTTTAAGTTGATATTTAAAATTTTTAATCATAAGTTTAACGGTTGCAAAGGATGTTATTTCTGACATTGTAACTATAGGCATTTTAAAAATAAAACTATTAGTGATTTTGTTTTGAGACAGAATCTCGCTCTGTCGCCCAGGCTGGAGTGCAGTGGCGTGATCTCGGCTCACTGCAACCTCCACTTCCCGGGTTCAAGAGATTCTCCTGCCTCAGCCTCCTGAGCAGCCGGGTTTATAGGCGCATGCCACCATGCCTGGCTAATTTTTTTTTTTTTTGTATTTTTAGTAGAGACGGGGTTTTACCATGTTGGTCAGGCTGGTCTCGAACTCCTGATCTTGTGATTCGCCCACCTCCGCCTCCCAAAGTGCTGGGATTACAGGAGTGGGCCATTGCGCCTGGCCAAAACTATTAGTGATTTTACGCCCTCCAATATTGACATAAAAATACATGAACAAGTTCCTTTTTGACACTTGGACATTTCACATTAATTCCTTTTTCCCTTCAAATTATATTTTTATTTATACCTCAGCTTCCAAATTTTATCCAAATGTAATCTTAGGCTTAAAAGTCTTAAAATTGGCCACTCTAAAATATGTATAAATTACATTTTAAAAAAATTTCTTGTAACCATAAGGATATTAACATACTATACAAAGTTAGTTATAATTACAGTGATTCATTGTATATAATTAATCAAAAAAGTTGAATATGATATATTTTGATTACTAAACATGAAAATTCAGTTTTTTGCAAACGCATCTCTTAATGAGAAAGGTGAGGCTATTTTCAACTAGTTCATGTATCAACAAATGAGTATTTATTGCTGGAATCACAGCATCAGGGCCATTTTCTCTCTTCTTTCTTATTCCTTTCTGGAGACAGAAGCACTAAGAAATCTCGCTAATACAAATAGATAGTTGGGAACAAAAGGGGTTTTGTGATAGCTTTGCCCCTCTATTCTTCAAACACTCTTCAAAGTTACAGATCAAAATTCATATATTGATCTCATAAAAAAAATTAAAAAAACATTTAAAATTACCTGTCAGCTAAGAACTCAAGCAGGGAGAACTGTTAAGACTCTGTGACTTTAAAAAGGATCTGTTCCTCAGTCATCAAATCAAAGTTACTGACTCTCTCAACAGTGACATCAACATACCAGAATTTCCGTTTCATTGGCACCCCAGATATTTTTACATTTTGAGGAAAAAGAAAATGCACCATGGTAGCCAGTGAGAAGTCTTCTTTTCAGAATAGAGACTCCCTGCTAGGGCAGATCCATTTCAGGAAAGACTCAGATGGAGGTTGAGAATATCCTTAAAACTAGCTATACTCAAGAATTAATGGAAAAACCTTTTTTTTTTATTATTGTACTTTTTAATATAGAGGCACAGTTCCACCATGTTGGCCAGGTTCATCTCGAACTCCTAAGCTCAAGGGACCTGCCCACCTCCGCCTCCCAAAGTTCTGGGATTACAGGTGTGAACCACCACGCTCATCCAGCTGAAAACAGTTTTACTGAAGAGGCAGTGTTACAACTCCATGACTGCTCCAGCAGAGCAGGGCTCCCCCTAGGCAGAGTGTAGCGGAAAACCTTTGTGTGTCTCCCCAGTGCACACATATCTTGGTTGGAAGAGCACTGCAGTATACTTAAAAGTAGACATCTATAAAGGAAAACCACGTACATGTACATTTTGTATTCGTGCGTTACCTGCACTGCTCCTTTTGAAAGCGACTTCTGCCCCGACGGGTCCCAGTGACTTGGGGAATAACTGGTTGCTCCAAGTGTGGG
Organism: Rhinopithecus roxellana; assembly: GCF_007565055.1. NCBI lineage: Eukaryota > Metazoa > Chordata > Mammalia > Primates > Cercopithecidae > Rhinopithecus > Rhinopithecus roxellana. The sequence goes on along the minus strand of NC_044552.1, from coordinate 9,074,972 downwards.
GGCTTATTTCCTTTCCACTGGCCATCAAGGACACGTTCTTGGGATTCACACCTGAGAAGAACAAAGCAGCCGCTTCGCAGGTTAGAGCGGATCATAAACTTAAAGGAAACGTGTAATACATTCAAACAAAGACTAGAGATACCTTGGACAGGAGAATGGAAATAAATGTAGGTGAAACTGTAGCAGATACTTGCTTTCTGATGAAGTCCTTAGCACAACCCTCTGGGATGCTGACAGTATACTTTATAGGCAGAAGATATTTTCTATAATATAATAACATTTGATGTTCTTGCTAAGGGTCTTGTAAAAAATGAGGTGTCACAAAAATTTTTCTTCAACAACACGACTTTTTTTTTGTTTTTTTGAGACAGGGTCTCTCTCTGTCTCCCAGGCTGGAGGTGCCGTGGTGTGATCTCGGCTCACTGCAGCCTCCACCTCCCGGGTTCAAGTGATTCTTGTGTCTCAGCCTCCCGAGTAGCTGGGATTACAAGCGCCTAACAGCATGCTTGGCTAATTTTTGTATTTTTAGTAGAGAGGGGATTTCACCATGTTGGCCAGGCTGGTCTCAAACTCCTGGCCTCAAGTGATCCGTTCACCTTGGCCTCCCAAAGTGCTGAGATTACAGGTGTTAGCCACCACACCCGACCCAACATGACATTTTCATGTCACTTGTTTTGAGCGTATATTCTTGGCCTGACCCTTGGTGTAGCAGGGAAAACAGACACATGACTAAGAACTCAGGAAAACCTTTGAAGTTCGGAGATAGGAAGCTCCGCCTGTAGCACTTATTTGTATGTGAGACACAGTAAAATGGAAAGTTTATGCCCTGTGCACCAGAAAGAAGGCATTGCAAATGTACTTGGAAAAAGGACAGTTTTAATTACTTATGATTTTCTGAAATCTGTGAAATGTCCATTCAGCCTTGGGCTGTGATACTAGTGGTCAAAGGGAGTTGTTTCAACCTGTTCCTAAGAGACTTGAAAACTTCTTGAGCTTGTTTGCTTTTCACTGATAATTAAATTAGAGTGAACTTGCCCATTCTATGCCTTTAGGTCATTCACGGAGAGTTTTCTTTATCTAGTGCTGAAATAATCACTGGGGACTCCATCGATTTAGGAAGTCAAAACTGTCTCCAGTCAGTTGCGCTTTTGCTTTTTGCAAGCTGAATTCCTTAGAAAGGTTTCATATTTATGAGATATGTAATAATGTCCTTATTTTGAAACCAGAAATACTGAGCCTCAAAAGTTACCCATTATCAGTTCTCTAAGGAAACACTTCATCGGGCAAGTAATTCCCTTTCTTTAAAGGATTTAACTTCCCTAATAAAACTACGACTCAAACTATAATAGGCAACTACTGTCTGGGCGCAGTGGCTCATGCCTGTAATCCCAGCACTTTAGGAGGCTGAGGCGGGTGGCTCACGAGGTCAGGAGTTTGAGACCAGCTTGGCCAACATAGTGAAACACTGTCTCTACTAAAAATACAACAATTAGCTGGGCATGAGGCAGGAGAATTGCTTGAACCCGGGAGGCAGAGGTTGTGGTGAGCTGAGATCGTGCTACTGCACGCTAGCCTGGGCAACAGAGCGAGACTCCATCTCAAAAAAAAAAAAAAAAGACAAAAAAAGGCAACTACCTGACCATAAAGATGCACTTGGTGGCAATTACTCATATTAAAAACATCTTTAGGCTGGGCATGGTGGCCCACGCCTGTGATCCCAGCACTTTGGGAGGCCGAGGCAGGTGGATCACCTGAGGTCAGGAGTTTGAGAGCAGTCTGGTCAGCATGGCAAGACCCTGCCTCTACTTAAAAGAATACAAAAAAATTAGCTGGGTGTCGTGGTGCCTGCCTGTAATCCCAGCTACTCGCGAGGACCCAGAAAGGAAGTGCAAGGTAGGGGGTAAAACATTAAAAATCGGTGTGAACACAGTTCTCATAACTATAGTTCAACAAAGAATGAGAAGAATGAGTTCTGAATATTTAAATAATGTTGTTAATCCAGTTGGCCTTGGCAATATTCCTAAATTGGCTTTTTTTTTTAAAGTAAGTATTTTAAAGTAAAAGGAAGGTAAGTAAATTATTGAAGATAATTAGTTTAATTCAAGGTCTGTTTTTTTTTTTTTTTTTTTAGACAGACTTTTGCTCTTGTTGCCCAGGTTGGAGTGCAATGGCACGATCTCAGCTCACCAAAACCTCCACCTCCCAGGTTCAAGTGATTCTCTTGCCTCAGCCTCCCGAGTAGCTGGGATTACAGGTATGTGCCATCACACCCGGCTAACTTTGTATTTTCAATAGAGACAGGGTTTCTCCATGTTGGTCAGGCTAGTCTCCAACTCCCAACCTCAGTTGATCTGCCCGCCTCAGCCTCCCAAAGTGCTGGGATTACAGGTGTGAGACACCATGCCTGGCCTCAAGGTCTATTTAAGATAAATATTCCAATTTTGTTGGAAATAGATATATCCTGTCCTAGAATTTTGTTATTTGTTTATAAATTTCCACTGGGTACCTCCTATACACCAAATGCCCTTAGGAAGAAGCATAAATTAATATAATTTGATATTATAATGATAGATATCGTTATATGATGATAATCCCTTGCCTCAAAGGACATAAAAAAGTCAGTTAGCAAATATTTACTGAGCACCTACCAGTGTCAGGCAGTGTGTGGCACTGGAGAAAAAGTGGTAAACAAAATAGACCAGTTTCTACTCTTTGGCTCTTAGAATCTAATGAGAAGGGAGACAGTTTTAGTTATAACTAAGTAAATACATAATGAGCAGTGTGCATAATATTTAGAAGAATCTGGGGTGGAGGGGGCAAATAACAGAAGCAACTCAGCCAGTCTTTCTTTAAATAAGCAACTTTAAGCTGAAATATGAATCATGGTTAACCCCCATTTATGCCTGAGGTCGCAATTTTTTGAAATTTTGCAATCAGGCCTTGGCAATGACCTTGAGCAGTAGGATGTAACTCCCACATGCTTAGCGTTCCAATAACGGAACACTAGGCATAAATGTGTTTTAAGGGGTGGGGAGGTGTGATCCTTGAAGAGGCAACAGTTTGGGCAGAGGACCTGAGATGGGAAAGAACTCAGAGATGGCCAGTAAGGGTACAGCAAGAACACGGGGTGGTATAAAATGAGGCTGGAGAGGGAAGGAGGGGCAGGTCACATAGGATTTTGTGTGCTGTGTTGAGAAAGTGAAAATGCTGTAGCAGAGGCTAAATGTAGAAATGACACAGGACATTGAATAAACAGGGTGGGAGGAAAGATGGTAAATAATGAACAGGAAGAGAGAAGGATCCACAGATCAGTTTCAAAAGTGCTGTGGAGGCCAAGTGCAGTGGCTCACACCCGTAATCTCAGCCTTTGAGAGGCTGAAGTGGCTGGATCACTTGAGGTCAGGAGTTCATGATCATCCTGGCCAACATGGTGAAACCCCATCTCTACTAAAAACACGAAAATTAGCTGGGCGTGGTGGCATGCGCCTGCAGTCCCAGCTACTTGGGAGTCTGAGGCAGGAGAATCAACTGAACACAGAAGGCGGAGGTTGCAGTGAGCCGAGATGGTACCACTGCACTCCAGCCTGGGCAACAGAGCAACACTTCGTCTCAAAAAAACAAAACATAAAAAGAAGTGCAATGGAGTGAGCTGCTCTTCTGGCCAGCAGTGGTGGCATCAATTCATGCCCAGAGTCCTGGCTCTAGGAGCAGGGGGTGAGACCAGAGGGCACCGCTGAGAGATTAGCATTTCCATTGCGTACTGTATTTGCAACTACCTTGTGATAATTAAAGTACCTAAGGCTTACAGAGTGAGCTGACAGATGGTGCAGTCCCATTGTAAGTTACAGAAAACAGAATCTTGCTCCAAGTACACAGCTGGTTAGTAGTAGCAGGTCAATAACTATGACTCTTGCGTCTCTTTCCCTGAAGGCCAGTGTCACAGATCTGCCAATCCCTGTAGTATAATGTCATGCTGCCCTGCAATTATATGGTACATTTCTAGAGCTCCCATAATCCTAAAAGTTGATGCTTAATAAGACCTCTTATACTTGGCTTTAGGGTAAAGAGGGGGCCCCAAAAGATATTAGTATTTTTTATTCCTGAAGATACTCAATTACAAAAGTAACTATGGATCATAAATAAATGTCAAGGATTGCTTCTTTTTTAAAATTTTTTTATTTTTTGAGACAGAGTTTCACTCTTGTTGCCCAGGCTGGAGTGCAATGGCACGATCGTGGCTCACTGCAACCTCTGCCTTCCGGATTCAAGCGATTCTCCTGCCTCAGCCTCCTGTGTAGCTAGGATTACAGGCACCTGCCACTACGCCTGGCTAATTTTTTTGTATTTTTAGTAGAAATGGGGTTTCATTATGTTGGCCAGGCTGGTCTCGAATTTCTGACCTCAAGGGATCCACCGGCTTTGGCCTCCCAAAATGCTGGGATTACAGGCATGAGCCACCGCACTCAGCCAAAGATTGCTTCTTATTTGGGTTTCTATCCTCTGCATAGTTGCTGGTTCACAATAGGTGTTCAATAAATGTCTGTCCAAGTGACTGAACTGAGCCTGATTCTAGTTTTAAATTTCATCCAACTCCAGAGGGGTCATCTTCAAAACAATGAATGCCAATAAGTGACAGTAAGGCTCAAATTTACATTCCAAACAATTCTTTGTAATTGAGTTTACTTTTTAAATCTCAATGATAGCCATACTTCTGATCCCAAGTAATTTGCAGACTTTGTTAGATTTCTAGTTAAAAAGGAAATTATCAAACAGGTCTCAGATACCCTGAAATAAATTTTTGAAAACCACATTAGGAAGCAGAACTAAGAAAACAGGGTGCTTTGGCTTAAAGGATAAATATCCTTTGACAAAAGTTTGCAGTAGTCTTTCCTACCACTCACTTCTATAAGTAAGAAAATACCGATTTGCGATATTTCAGTCAGTGAAATGTACTGTTTTTGTTTTGTTTTGTTTTTGAGACGAAGTCTTACTCTGTTGCCAGGCTGGAGTGCAGTGGTGTGATCTCAGTTCACTGCAACCTCCGCCTCCCAGGTTCAAGCAATTCTCCTGCCTCAGCCTCCTGAGTAGCTGGGATTACAGGCATGCACCACCACGCCCAGCTAATTTTTGTATTTTCAGTAGAGATGGGGTTTCACCATGTTGGCTAGGATGGTCTCGATCTCTTGATCTCATGATCCACCCGCCTTGGCCTCCCAAAGTGCTGGGATTACAGGCGTGAGCCACCTTACTCAGCAAAATGTACTGATTTAAAAAAAAAAAAAAAAAAAAGTGAGAAGTATCTCCCATGAACCTATGTACCTATGTTTTGGAAATTTCCTTCCATCCCTGCTTTTGCAATCAGATTAAAACTCTCTCAGAATTTCTTTTTTTCTCTCTCATGATTTCAACACCAAAATTTACACACAGGTATCTAAAGATTAGATTTAGAGGATTTCTGCTGCTTTCAAAAGTGTGCCTCAACCCTGGTCTTGATCCCAACTCCTTTCCCACATTTCTAAGGTCTTCAGTCCCTCACTCATCCGCCTTCACCTCCTGTGTTACCAGTTCTTCCTCTGTAAGGGATCCTGCTCCTCTACATGCACACCTGCGTGGAGAACTGCTGAAATGCCTCATTCCATTTCTAAGCTCCTCTTCACAGCCATCTAAGATGAAGCAGCCAAAATGAGGCCTGCCATGTTTACAGTCTGATCGTCAGGAAATATGGGCAGATTTCTCATTCTGTGAGTGTCATGATATGACAACTTCCTATACAAAAATGTTAGAATAACTTATTTTCTCTCACTTTCAAGAATCAAAGCATAATGTCACAAATAGAACAGTTTTCAAACTGTAGGTGAAACGATAGTTAGGAAAACTTGACCTCATGAGGAAGAAAGAATACAGACTTTAAGGTCAAAAGTAGATGTTTTTTTTTTTTTTTTTTTTTTTTGAGGCAGAGTCTCACTCTGTCACCCAGGCTGGAATGCAATGGTGCAATCTCGGCTCACTGCAACCTCTGCCTCCCGGGTTCAAGTAATTCTCCTGCCTCACCCTCCTCAGTAGCTGGGATTACAGGCACCCGACACCACGCCCGGCTAATTTTTGTATTTTTAGTAGAGACGGGGTTTTGCCATGTTGGACAGGCTGGTCTCGAACTCCTGATCTCAAGTGATCTGCCTGCCTCAGCCTCCCAAAGTGCTGGGATTAAAGGCATTAGCCACTGCACCTGGCCTCATTAACTATTTTAATAAGATACTTGTAAATTAATTTGGCATATGTGACCAGTAAGATACGTATACATTTTTTCATTGTTTCTCTATCCAGACATACACAAACAACACCCAGGTTTTTTCAGGCCCACTTACCATGTCTCACTCTGGTGCCACAGAGCCTAAAGACGTGCTTACATCAACAACGACAAAAAATATCATAGGGCTGGGTGTTGTGGCTCACGCCTGTGATCCCAGCACTTTGGAAGCGAGGCGGGTGGATCACCTGAGGTCAGGAGTTCAAGACCTGCCTGGCCAACATGGTGAAACCCCGTCTCCACTAAAAAATATAAAAATTAGCCAGACGTGGTCATGAGCACCTGTAATTCCAGCTACTTGGGAGGCTGAGGCAGGAGAATCACTTAAACCCAGGAGGCGGAGGTTGCAGTGAGCTAAGATCGCACCACTGCACTCCAGCCTGGACGACAAGAGCAAAACTCTGTCACACACACACACACACACACACACACACAGTATTTAACCTATTTAGATCTCCAAATACCCAGGGTTATAAAGTTTTTGCTCTGTCCTTGATGGCTTTATGCCAATTTCTTCAACCTCCCAAATACGTGAGTGTCTTCCTCCTTACAAATCAGCACAGGACTGCAGTCCCAAAGCCTCGATACACCACCTGTAAGTTTATATCAACTTATTCAACACCTGTGGCTAAACCTATACACCCACTATGCCTTCTATTTTCTATCCCATTCATTTCTAATCCCTCTGCTTGGTTTCATTTTTTTTTTCCTTTCCCCAATTACTAACAGCAAGAGAGTGTCAACTGAATTCTTTTTTTTTTTTTTACGACAGAGTCTTGCTCTGTTGCCCATGCTGGAGTGCAGCGGTACCATCTCGGCTCACTGCAACCTCCAGCCTTCTGGGTTCAAGCAATTCTCCTGTCTCAGCCTCCCGAGTAGCTGGGATTACAGGTGCCCACCACCATGTCCGGCTAATTTTTGTATTTTTAGTAGAGACGGGGTTTCACCATGTTGGCCAGTCTGGTCTCAAACTCCTGAACTCAGGTGATCCACCCACCTCGGCCTCCCAAAGTGCTGGGATTACAGGTGTGAGCCACTGTGCCCAGCCCCAGCTGGATTCTTAGAACTGAAATTTCTATGTTTGCCTAAAAGGTACACAGGGAAGTGTGTTACGGATCCATCTTTTGCGGGCAATCCAGTCTCAACCTTTTCTCTTGTTTGCCATGCCCCATCTTCCCAACAAGCTTCTGGGAAATGGAGACTGTGTCTTGCTTCAGGAGACTTAGATGTGAAAAGCAAATCTTCCTCAGATAAACACTGTGGCCCACTCATGTGTTTAGAAAGTTATAAATGACCATGCCCACAAAAACACAAAAGAAAAAGATCATCTTCTCCCTGACTGGATTAAAGATGTATCTGTGCAGATACAGGATGATTTAAAAATGGATTCCCTTTTAGATTAAATTGAATTGAAACATTTCCTTTTCACTTGGATTTAGAGAAGAAAATGCTATTTGCAGGCACATGATAAACTCCCCACTGTCTGTCCAGATCTTTCTCCCAAGCTCCAGATTCATATGCCCAAGCGCCCATTAGGTGGATCAACTAAGATGTTTAACAGGCATCCTGCACTCAGCTCTCCATTCTCTACCTCCACACTCCTCTCCTCTTCTAATTTCCCTTTCTCAGCTAAAGTCACCACCGTTCACCCAGTTCCCAAGTCAAAACCTCAGATGCTGCCACTAATTCTTTCCACCAATCTACCCACAAGTCCTATTGGTTCCACTACCAAAATGTGTAGATTCTGCTCACTTGTACCTCTGCCACTTCCACTCTGGAACCAGCCATTTACATTACCCCATCCCATCTGGACATAAGCAGTGGCCTCTTAACCAGTGTCCTTGTCTCTCTGGAGTTCCCAGCATGCTCTTCTGAGCAGGCAGAATCTTTTAAAAATGTACACCAGATTGGCTGGGCATGGTGGCTCACGCCTGTAATCTCAGCACTTTGGGAGGCTGAGCCGGGCGGATCACAAGGTCAGGAGATTAAGACCATCTGGTTAACATGGTGAAACACCATCTCTACTAAAAATGCAAAAAATTAGCCAGGCATGGTGGCACATGCCTGTAGTCCCAGCTACTCAGGAGGCTGAGGCAGGAGAACTGCTTAAACCTGGGAGACAGAGGTTGCAGTGAGCTGAGGTCCCACCACTGCACTCCAGCCTGGACGACAGATCGAGAGTCTGTTTAAAAAAAAAAAAAAAAAGTACACCAGATCATTTAGGAAAGAGCATTTGAAAATCTATATTTTATTTATTTGTTTATTTATTTATTTATTTAATTTTGAGACGGAGTCTCGCTCTGTCGCCCAAGCTGGAGTGCAGTCGCCGGATCTCAGCTCACTGCAATCTCCACCTCCCGAGTTCACGCCATTCTCCTGCCTCAGCCTCCCAAGTAGCTGGGACTACAGGTGCCCGCCACCTTGCCCGGCTAGTTTTTTGTACTTTTTAGTAGATATGGGGTTTCACCGTGTTAGCCAGGATGGTCTCGATCTCCTGACCTTGTGATCCGCCCGCCTTCGGCCTCCCAAAGTGCTGGGATTACAGGCTTGAGCCACTGCGCCCGGCCTCTATATTTTATAAAAAGTTATAATGGGGGCACAGAATTAGTTTAATAAAATTTAGGATTTACTGAATGCATAGCTTTGGCGAGGGGTGGGGGTTCGTGTTTTCTGGAAGCATATTCATCATCTTGATTTTTGCTCCTAAGCATTTCTTGAGCAGAATTCTACTAGTGGTAGAAACAGGAGGTCCAGAAAAGTCCTTGGTGACAGACGGACGACTAAAGAGCTCTGTGATTAGGTTTTTCACTTCACTGGTGCCCTTTCTTCGCAGAGTCCAAGACACTTGAACCTGACCTAGCTATACTCTAGTTAGCAGCAAACATTTTCTTTGCTCCACTTACCTGGAAGATATCTTGATTGTTTCAAGTAGTACTGTTTAGAGGTTGGAGCAGTTGACAATTCGGAATCCGATTTTAGGGAAATAACCGCAGGTAAGCTCTTGTTTTCGCCTGTCGAGTGGTTGGCGCCTGAGGGTACTGGCTCTGGAAGCCTTGAAAGCCAATGAAAGGTAGCATTACAGCACGAACAGCAGGAGGATCTCGCCCACCCTCTGCACATCTTCCTAAGCCAGTCAATCTGACCTCTCTTAAATGGTTTCCATCAGTCTTTTGGCTAAATGACAACTTCCCCTCTACCCCCATAGATATCAGGTTGTGCACAGACTCATTTCTGATACCAGACAGTATGTGACAGGAGGCTTTATAACTGAGCAGCAATTTGCTTGTGTGTAATGTTTCTATCTGTCCTGCAACTGCTGCAGTTGGATTCATAACGTGGGAAGCTGGTGTGTGGAGATGGAAATAACAGCCATCTTCACCTGTTGACTAAAATAATTTATAATCAATGAGGTTGTTTGGGGCACGGTTTGAATGGCCTAAAAAACTGAAGTGGGGAAAGAAGTGCTAGAAAAGCTCCCATATACAATTTCTGGTTACCCTAGTGTCAGGCACAGAAACTAGGTATTTGTGGAGACATGCCTGTGTCTCAGTAGCCAGAACAGACTTGTGCAGTGGCAAAGCACCTAGCTGGCTGTTTGATGGTGTTAGTATTAAGACTGACTCTCTGCCTGTTGGTCACTGACTCCCACAGTCCTGTTTCTGTGTAGGGACTGAGGACTTTCTGCTTCAAGGCTTAGTTTTGTCTCATTCCCAAGGCCTGTTCCTGAGGCCTCTTTGACCAGGTAGCAGTGCGTGAGGCAGCCATTGCTTTGTTCTGCTGCCCATTCCTCTGTGCTGTAATGAGCCCTCCACGACCAACCTTCTCCCTGCCACCCTCCGAATGGGCTCCTTCTTTGCTGGGGCCTGAATATACTGCCCAACTTCCATCACTTGTTAACTCCAAGCATCCACAGTTTCCACCTAGAAATTCATGCTACCATACCCTACTCACCAAGTCGACTCCCTTGGAAATGGACACTCACTTGGGTGACCCTTTGAACTGCTGGCCACCTGCCTGGGGGCAGTTCTACGTCTGCTTCACTGGGAACAGTCCCGCCATTTCTGGCATCTTTCCCTTCCCCTGAGCCCATTGCTGTTGTACCACTAACTGAAATTCTACCCATTCTCAAAATTGCTCACTCTAAAAAGACTTTTCTCTCCTCATCAGAGGGATCTCTGCCCATAGACAGAACTCCCAGTGCTCCTTGCAGCTGTCACTAGTGGCACTAAACACACACACTTGTCATGTGTTATCGTCCTCTGGAGGTCTTATTTCTGTTGCTATATATTTGATGAGTTGAGAGAGGCTTAATTCCAACTAGGTATTCAGTAAACAGCTACTGAATATAAAAGCAAGTATAAATGTAAATATAAATATCGTGCTTTTTGTTCACTTTTAAGAAAACCAGGCCGGACGCAGTGGCTCACGCCTGTAATTCCAGCACTTTGAGAGGCCGAGGCGGGTGGATCACCTGAGGTCAGGAGTTTGAGACCAGCTTGGCCAACATGGTGAAACCCCGTCTCTACTAAAAATACAAAAATGAGCTGGGCATGGTGACGGTCACCTGTAATCCCAGCTACTTGGGAGGCTGAGACAGGAGGATTGCTTGAACCCAGGAGGCAGAGATTGCAGCGAGCCAAGATCACGCCATTGCACTCAGCCTGGGCGACAAGAGCAAAGCTCCATCTCAATAATAATAACAATAATTTAAAAAATAAGACAACCATTAAATAAAAGGTATACATGTTAGTATTTGGTACTCTGTGTTCTTTATGGGGAGGCCTTGGCTGCCTGAGAGACCTAGCAGGGGACGGCAGGGTCTGTTCAATTCACTAATTCACCTCCTATTCACAAATCCACCAAATTCACCTCCTATTCACAAATTCACCAATTCACCTCCTATTCACCAATCCACTAATTCACCAATTCACTTCCTATTCACCAATCCACTAATTCACCAATTCACCACTAATTCACCAATTCACCTCCTATTTACCAATCCACTAATTCACCAATTCACCTCCTATTCACAGATCCACTAATTCACCAATTCACCTCCTATTCACAAATCCACTAATTCACCAATTCACCTCCTATTCACAAATCTACCAACTCACCAATTCAGCTCCTATTGCTAAAGAGGCAGCATGGGGTAGAAGAGAGAAAGACCTGGATTTGAATTAACCCTCACCTGATCTTGGGCAAGAAACCCAGCCTATCTGAGTCTCAGCATCCTAGTCTGCAGTATTTTTACTGAAGTATGAAAATTATAAAGTTTAGGCAGGAGCTTAACAGATGGTAGTATATTAATAATAACCATATGCCAAGAATTGTACAGGACCATTGAAAGATGCCAAAAAATAAAAATGTAGAAGAAATGGCTGGGCGCGGTAGCTCACGCCTGTAATCCCAGCACTTTGGGAGGCCGAGGTGGGCGGATCAGGAGGTCAGGGGATCAAGACCATCCTGGCTAACACAGTGAAGCCCCGTCTCTACTAAAAATACAAAAAAATTGGCCAGGCGTGGTGGAGGGCACCTGTAGTCCCAGCTACACAGGAGGCTGAGGCAGGAGAATGGCATGAACCTGGGAGGCGGAGCTTGCAGTGAGCCGAGATCGCACCATTGCACTCCAGCCTGGACAACAGAGAGAGACTCCATCTCAAAAAAAAAAAAAAAAAAAAAAAGTAAAGAAATACCCACATGAAAAATTCATTGTCATACCACTTTTCTAAAGAATTTCAAAAGAAAAGGGATAATTAATGTTGAAGAAATTTACTAGTTGTACTACAACCTTGATCTTTGTTTGATTTTTTGAGACAGTGTCTTGCTCTGTTGCCCAGGCTGGGGTGCAGTGGCTCCACCTTCCCAGCTCAAGCAATCCTCTCACCTCAGCCTCCTGAGTAGCTCAAACTACAGGTGTGGGCTACTACATCTAGCTAATTTTTGTATTTTTTTTTTTTTTTTTTTTTGTAGAGATGGAGTTTTGCCATATTGCCCAGGCTGGTCTCAAACTCCTAAGCTCAATCAACCCACCTACCTCGGCCTCCTAAAGTGCTAGATTTATAGGCCCAAACCACCATGAACAGCCACAACCTTGATCTTAAATATAGGTTTTGATTCAAACCTCTACCATCCTCAAAAATATATGACTAAAATGTATGAATAAATTATGAATAATTATAAAAAATTATGAATAAAATTTAGCTGAAATCAGAATGACACGGGTTTTAAAAAATGTTTTCGGCCGGGCGCGGTGGCTCAAGCCTGTAATCCCAGCACTTTGGGAGGCCGAGACGGGCGGATCACGAGGTCAGGAGATCGAGACCATCCTGGCTAACACGGTGAAACCCCGTCTCTACTAAAAATACAAAAACTAGCCGGGCGAGGTGGCGGGCGCCTGTAGTCCCAGCTACTCGGGAGGCTGAGGCAGGAGAATGGCGTAAACCCGGGAGGCGGAGCTTGCAGTGAGCTGAGATCTGGCCACTGCACTCCAGTCCAGGCGACAGAGCGAGACTCCTGCCTCAAAAAAAAAAAAAAAATGTTTTCAAGTCGCCAGGTGCAGTGGCTCATGCCTGTAATCCCAACACTTTGGGAGGTCAAGGCCAGTGGATCACCTGAGGTCAGGAGTTCGAGACCAGCCTGGCCAACATGGTGAAACACTGTCTCTATTAAAAATACAAAAAATTAGCTGGGCGTGGTGGCACATGCCTATAACAATCTGAGCTACTAAGGAGGCTGAGGGAGGAGAATTGCTTGAACCCTGGAGGCGGAGGTTGCAGTGAGCCAAGATCACATTACTGCACTCCAGCCTGGGCAATGAAGTGACATTCTGACATTCCGTCTCAAAAACAGAAAAAAGAAAATAAAATGTTTCAAGTCTCCTATATACTACATCAACGGTCTTCAAACTCTTCTGTTCCTAGAGCCAAATAATTTTTTTTAACTACGTAACTCCCTGCACATCTTTAAATTGACATCTATAATTTTTCATCATAAATTTATTCCTTATTTCTTGTTAACAGCAGATAGAAACGGTATTTTATAAGATGAAATATTGTGAGGATTGACTGCAACTGGAGTGTTTCATGGTATGGTTTGATAAAATAAGTTTTAACTACCTTATCCATAATACACTCTGATCCTCAAAAAAATAAGTAAAATTTTAATCCACGTGTTTTGAAAACACGTGGATTAAACACATGGATTAGGAAAGAGTCTCTGTGGAATGTGAAGACCTGGAAATGGATTGCCTAAGAGTTATCCAAGCAAAAAAGAAAAAAAAAAAAAGAATTATCCAAGCATATGTACTCCTTAGAGATTCCCCGTGCCCCAAAGTGAAGACTTCCATACCATAGCATGCCAAATAGCTACGGGATAAGTTTTCCTGACTCATAACACAACTGTTCTTCCTATTCTTCTGTTTCAAAGAGAAAACAGAGCATTTTAGTATATTTGAAAGAATACACATCACTAAGCCCCGGTGCTTCAGTGCTTCCAAATCACCATGCTTTCCAACATGGGCTAAAATACAGTAGCCCCCATTATGTGTGGGGGATATGTTCTCAGACCCCCAGAGGATGCCTGAAACCACAGATAGTACTAAACCTTATATAGCCCGTCTTTTCCTATATGTATGTGCATACATACCTATGAGGAAATTTAATATATAAGTTGGGCACAGCAAGAGATTAACATTAATAACTAATACTAAAATAGAACAAGTATAACAATATATTGTAAGAAAAGTTACGTGAATGTGCTCTCAAAAATATCTTTTTTTTTTTTTCAGAGTCTTACTCTCACCCAGGCTGGAGTGCAGTGGCACGATCTCGGCTCACCACAACCTCTGCCTCCTGGGTCCAAGTGATTCTCCTGCCTCAGCCTCCTGAGTAGCTGGGATTACAGGCGCCTGTCACCACACCCGGCTAAGTTTTGTATTTTTAGTAGAGACGAGGTTTCACCATGTTGGACAGGTTGGTCTTAAACTCCTGAACTCAGGTGATCCACCGGCCTCAGCCTCCCAAAGTGCTAGGATTACAGGGGTGAGCCACTACACCCAGCCCAAAATATCTTATTGCACTGTACTGCAGGTAAATGAAACCATGGAAAATGAAACTGCAGGTTAGGGGGACTACTGTACCCGATTTCTATAAGACAAGAACCAACAGAAAGCCAGTTTTCTGATTTGTCCCTTTATTTAGTAACTCTATGCCATGTAAGAATTGAAATAACTGAGAGGTGTGACTTTCTTGCCTAAAGTAGAAGAGGACTTGAGTGGGCTTTTCCTCAAATTCATGTATTTTTAGGAGAGAGTACCTATGGAATGTGAAGACCTGGAAATGGATTGCCTAAAAGTCATCCAAGCAAAAAAGAAAAAAAGAAAAATTATCCAAGCATATGTACTCCTTAGAGATTCCCCACGCACCAAAGTGAAGACTTCCATACTATAGCATGCCAAATAGCTACGGGATAAGTTTTTCTGACTCATAACACAACTGTTCTTCCTATTCTTCTGTTTCAAAAAGGAAAAGAAAAAAAAAAAAAAAGAAAGAAAGTATCTTTCCAAAATATTCACCAAAACTTAACCCATCCTAACTTCAAAGTTGAATAATACACTGAGGATGGCCTCACTTATAAAAAGAAAAGGAACTGCTAGAGATATTAAACTTCCAGAAAAGACTCAGAAAATGATCGAAAAAAGTTTAGAACAGCAAGCAAGCAGATAAGGAAATCTTAACACCATCAGAAGAAGCCGTTAACTTGGCATGTGGTGCTCTGCTTTCTGCAACCAGGCATGTCAATTTCAAAGGGGAATAATGATGGTCATTCACAAGAGCATCGTGAAAATGGAACAAGATCCCCTCTGATATGTTTTGGACATCTGTCCTCTCTAAATCTCATGTTGAAATGTAATCCCCAGTTTTGGAGGTGGGGCCTGGTGGGAGGTGTCTGGATCATGGGAGCAGATCCCTCATGAATGGCTTGGTACCATCCTTGCGGTAATGAGTGAGTTCTCACTCTGAGTTCACGCGAGACTTGATTGTTTAAAAGAGTCTGGGACCTCCTTCCTCTCTCTCTTGCTCCCTCTCTTGCCATGTGACAGGCTGGATCCTCTTTCACCTTCCACCATGATTCTAAGTTTCCAGAAGCCCTCACCAGAAGCAGATGCTGGACACTATGCTTCCTGTACAACCTGCAGAACCATGGGCCAACACATTCTTTATAGCAATGCAAAAACAGACTGACACACTCTCTCTCTACACACACACACACACACCCCACTCATCTGTTAACACTGAGAATTGTTACTGTGAGAAGATTCTTACCTTTTCAGAGGTATGTGGAAAAATTTGCATTTTGTGGAAGGAACCAATATATTAAGCAAACTTTTTTTCTTTTTTGAAATGGAGTCTCACTTTGTTACCCAGGCTGGATTGCAATGGCGCAATCTTGGCTCACTGCAACATCCGCCTCCCAGGTTCCAGAAATTCTCATGTCTCAGCTTCCCGAGTAGCTGGGATTACAGGTGCACGCCACCATGCCCAGCTAATTTTTGTATTTTTAGTAGAGACGGGGTTTCACCACGTTGGCCAGGCTAGTTTCAAACTCCTGGCCTCAAGTGATCAACCCGCCTCCGCCTCCCAAAGTGTTGGGATTACAGGCCTGAGCCACTGCGCCCAGCCTATTAAGCAAACTTTTCTTCTTTTAAGGTCTACATGCATTTATATTTAATGAGTAAAATAAAGTGAATGCATGGCGAAAATAGTTTTCTGAGGAATTTGAAATCTTACCGAAATGGAGAATCTTTTTTCCTTTTTTCTTTAAAAACACCCATGCTTGGCTTCTTGGAATGGGAGGCTCCGAAATCATAGTCCTCCAACTCTTCCCAGCTATCTCCAGACTTGAAGACAGTCTGACCCCAACGCCTCCTACCACTTTTATGACTCAGTGTGCCATTTGGCTTCTGTGGTGGAAAATCAGTCATAATCTTTAATCATGTACTGAATGCCTTTCATGTACAAGCTACTACGTAAGACACTAACAGTCCCCATTCTCAAGGAGCGTTCCATACACTTAAGGGCCTAACATATATACACATTTAAAAGCATGAACAAAAATGGGCGGTACATGCCAAAAATATGACAGGTGTTCAGAGGAGAGATCTCTGTGAACTAGGTCGGTGGGAGACTTGAATATTTTGGATCTGAGTTGACTCTTCATTGACACGAAGGATCTGGAAACCCGAGACTTAGCTATGTCTCTTTGGGCAAGGGACTTAACTTCTTGAAGCCTTAGTGTCCTCTTTAACTGGGGACAGCCTTAATGAGAAGGACACTAAGGCTGGCATGTGCCAGCATCTTTTACTCTTCCCCCTCCTTGAATGTAGACACGACATCCAAAGGAACAACCAGTCATCCTGTGGTCACAGGCATGACAGCCACCTGCTCAGGGTGGTGGAGCAGGAAGCCAGCAGCAGCCTGCCTCCTCTGCAAGCTTCATGAGCTCCAGCTGCCCACCACCCAATTTCTTGTTATGTGAGAAAAACAGCCCCTATTGTTTAAGCCACAGTGGTCGAGTTTTTGTCCTAAGTCCCTGAATGTAATCCTAACGGAAACAGAGAGGGAAGTATGAGTCTGACTGTCACAGAATGGAGGCATCGTTAACAGAAATAAGGAACAGAAAAGAAGTCCTGGCTTGGAGCACACAATGAATTGGTTTTATACAAATTTACAGAGAGTGGTGTGGGGGCACATAAACAGAAAAATCCAAAAGGCAACTCAAAACTAGGGAACAGAGCATGGAAAATTTTCAGGAAATACAGCTATGTTGGGTGCAGGGAGATGCTTAAAGAACGGACATGCTATTGCTTGAAGCTGATGGTGTCACAGTGATGGTGATGGATGATAACAAAAAGCAGTATTTGCCAGCTTCTACACTAGTATTTTCTCTGCCAGGTAGAACAATCTCCAGAATAAAGAGAATAAAATAATGTTAAGCTCCAGATGAGTAGGGTTAATAAAAGGTTACCCTTAGTTGAGTTTGAGCTTCCCTTCTGTTGAATTGTATTTTAGGGTGCCAATGCTGAACGCTGCTGAACAATGTCAGTGATATCCAAGAATCCTGTATGTATGAGAAGACTGGAAAGTGGCAAATATAATACTCTTAATAAAGTAGAAGATTTATTTTTGCAAACTCCGCATCAGTAAGTTTGGTAGAGGATGAGGGCAAAGATTCTAAAATCAATTATTAAAGGGGACGTTTGTGAGCACTAAGGAAAAACAGTGATAGCTCATATAGAACACACTTTTTCATAAACGGCAAACAATGAATTCATTCAATGTAGTGTATGTGAACTTTAGCCCATTGGGTGAAGGCAGCAAAGGCGATCAGCACATAGTTGAAGAACTTGACCAAGAGTACTGATGAATGGATCAATGTCAACCTAGAAGAAGGTTGTAGTGGCCTGCCCAAGATCTCACGGTCGTTCTGTTCATCATGAAGATTCAGGAGGAAAACAGACAACTAAACAAATACATAGCTGGCAAGAAGCTGGGCAGAATGGGTAAACTGAGAAGAAAAAATAAAGATTCAAAAATAATTAGAAATTGGAGATGTAAAAGGTCTTGCAACTTTTTGAATCCTAGAGATGAAATACACAAGTCAGAGGTACAGAATATGCAATTTAGGAGAAGCATTTATGAAAAAATCGGTATACTTAGAAATTTTAGCTGACACAATACTGAATCCCTGGATTAAGTATTGGAACTTACCTATATAAAAATGTGTGTGTGGCGGGGCGGGGGGCTAGGTTATTCTCTTTAACTTGGAGAATACACACAGGGTCCCTAGCATATGCATGGCACTTAGTAGCTACTCCATAAATAGTAACTTCCTTTCCTTCCCTCACAGTATGAGTCAGCAATTGAGGCATCTTCTAAGGGGTTGTGGGGAGGAGTGTAATCATTGGTGGCACGAGTGCACATATGGTTTAGAGTGTCAGGAAGTGACTCGTCCTCCTCTACATTCCCTGCCTGCTGTCTGCCTCCAGTTCTGGCAGCCTCGTTCTAAGTGGGAAGCAGGATGAGAGGGGACTTAAAGGCATATTCATAATAGGAACTGAGAGTTATCAGTCATTGGTGAATGGCGTTATATGCAGAGCCCTTAAGGGAAATGGAGATGTTTCTCTAGAGAAAAGGGCAGATAATATAAGGGCTATTTTCAAATATCTAAAAGGCTGCCTTTCTAGAAAAGTGATTAGCCTTCATTAAAAGCTAGAAAACCAGATTTTACCCAGTATAAGGAAGAACTTTCTAATATTCAGAACTGTTCCAAAGATAAAGTGGACTCCTTGGGACCCCAGAGGTGGTTTGCAAGTCATGTGGGCAATTATTCAACCCTTCATTCACTGAACAAATATTTACTGAGAATCTACCATGTGGCAGGCGCTGGTCAGGGTGCTGAGGCTGTACTGATAAACAAACAAACATTCCTGACCTCACTGAGCTTGCTGCACTCCAGAGGAAGAGACAAATAAACAATAAACCTAAGAAATAAGTAACTAACAGTATGTTAGAATGTGATTAGTGCCACTGGGGGACGAGGAGGCCTTGCTTATACTGGGTTGGCAGGGCAGGTGGGGACTGGATAAAGAAATAGATACATGCTGTGTAAGACCAATTTCCATCCTAAAATGCCATAATGCAAACACATTTGGGAGTGTATACCCCAATGGGACAGCTAAAACACTACAGCAACTGAAGAGCTCCCGGAGTTGAACAAAAGATGGAAGAAAAAGTTTTATACTATGCCTGACACTTCAAAAACCCATTCTGGCTGGGCGCGGTGGCTCACGCCTATAATCTGAGCACTTTGAGAGGCCAAGGAGGGCAGATCACCTGAGGTCGGGAGTTCAAGACCAGCCTGACCAACATAGAGAAACCCTGTCTCTACCAAAAATACAAAATTAGCCAGGCGTGGTGGCACATGCCTGTAATCCCAGCTACTCGGGAGGCTGAGGCAGGAGAATAGCTTGAACCCGGGAGGCGGAGGTTGCTGTGAGTCAAGATCACGCCATTGCACTCCAGCCTGGGCAACAAGAGTGAAACTCCATCTCAAAATAATAATAATTATAACAATAAATAAAAACCCATTCTCTCCATGTTCCTTAGCATTTAAGAACACTGTAAAATGATAGTACTGTTGAAAATTCTTAAGATTTAGGATCAGTACTCTGGAGTACCCGATTCTTTTAAATTATTTCTTTGAATTCTTCTGCATTGAAAGAACTTTAGGCTGGGCTTGGTGGCTCACGCCTGTAATTCCAACACTTTGGGAGGCGGAGACGGATGGATCACCTGAGGTCAGGAGTTCAAGACCAGCCTGGCCAACATGGTCTCCACTAAAAATACAAATATTAGTCAGGTGTGGTGGTAGGCACCTGTAATCCCAGCTACTCAGGAGGCTGGGGCAAGAGAATTGCTTGAACCCAGGAGGTGGAGACTGCAGGACCCGAGATCGCACCACTGCACTCCAGCCTGGGCAAATAGAGTGAAACTCTGTCTCAAGAAAAAAAAAAGAGAAAAGCCCAGGCGCGGTGGTTCACGCCTGTAATCCCAGAACTTTGGGAGGCCAAGGAGGGTGGATTACTTGCAGTCAGGAATTCAAGACCAGCCTGGGCAACATGGTGAAACCCCATCTCTACTAAAAATATAAAAAATTAGCCAGGCATGGTGGTGCGTGCCTGTAATCCCAGCTACTCGGGAGGCTGAGGCAGGAGAATCCCTTGAATCCAGGAGGCAGAGATTGCAGTGAGCTGAGGTCGTGCCACTGCACTCCAGCCTCAGCAACAAGAGCAAACCTCCGTCTCAAAAAAAAAAAAAAAAAAAAAAGAAAGACTGAAGACTGTAGTATGTACACTTGGTTACTTTTATTCTGAAAGTTTTTCTTTTTATAAACCATATTAGAATTTTAAGTGATCTCATGTCAAGCTCCAATCAGAGGACTCAGGGTCTTTAACAAAGAATAATCTTTTCTATCTTTTCCAACATGATTAGAAATGCCTCGAAACAAAATCTTCATTGCACGAGTCAAACTACTTCATTGCAAGCGTCATGACTGGCTACTCACGGTTGGCACATTTTTGATGATGCTCGGGAATAGTGTTTGTGGCGGTTTCTGCTGACTCTGTTGCTTTGGAGGTTGCTGGACGCTCAGGTTCTGTGGTGGCTGAATGGGCTGCAGTGGCTGCTGGCTAGTTTTTGGCTGGGGTTGTCCAACAGTCTGATCAATTATATCCGGCAGAGGCTTAGGCTCTACTTCAACTAAAGATGGCTTTGATTCTAACGGTTGCAGTTGCTTATTTAAAGACTGTTTTGATTCCAGATGATTTGAGGAAGGACCTAATACCTGACCAACTTGAAAATATGGGTGTTTCAATGCCTGTAAAAACATAGAAAAAACAACAAATGGAAAGCGGTTCCACCTAAACATATTGCACATAAACTATGACTGGCCCTGTGCGAGGCATATATCATCAGCCCACATGAGCTTCAAAGATTTAGAAAGCAGCCATCATTCCCTATACAGTGTCTCTTTTAAAAGATAACCAGAAAAAAAGGATTTGAGAAATAAATTGCATTAAAAAATTAAAAGTGGCCAGGCATGGTGGCTCACGCCTGTAATCCTAGCACTTTGGGAGGACGAGGCAGGCGAATCACTTGCGGTCAGGAGTTCAAGACCAGCCTGGCCAACATGGTGAAACCCAGTCTCTACTAAAAATACAAAAATTAGCCAGGCATGTTGGTGGGTGCCTGTAACCCCAGTTATATGGGAGGCTGAGGCATTGGAATCACTTGAACCTAGGAGGAGGAGGTTGTAGTGAGCCAAGATTGTGCCACTGCACTCCTACCTGGGCAACAGAGCGAGACTCCGTCTCAAAAAGACAAACAAATAAAAAAAAAAACCGGTACAAGTAGGAAAAATAGAAAGCTCACTTGTTATTATAACATCTAAGCAAAACAACTGTTCTATTTATTTGATTTTTTAATGAAAATAAAATCTAATTTATAGGCATTGGCTAAATTAATGTGATTACTTCAAGCTAAAATACTACACATCAATAATGGTTTAGAGTACATTCAAAGACATTAAAAAGTGAATTAAGAAAATTTTCCATATAGATTATTTGAAATGATTAACCAGAGCTGTATATAAAATTCCGGGTTACTCTCAGCCTGAGTACAACAATATACCTACTAGTAACAGCAACAACAAAAAAAATCGAAAGAGGGGACGACAAAGGCATTCTGTTGAAGTTTATTTCATCAGTATACCAGCAAAGAGAAGACATTTATGGGAAGAAAGTATAAAAATACTAAGAAAAATGATCACTGCGTTTTCCCTAGACCAGTCACCCGACTGCTCGCATGAGAGGGAAGGGACCCCCTGGTGTACGGGTGGCACCGTCTAGGGCAGTGCTTCCCAACTGGGGGCAAGTTTGCCCCTTGGGAGATATCTGGCAATGTCTGGAGACATTTCTTCTCATAATGACAGGGGTAGGGGGATGCTACTGGTGTCTGGTGTCTAGAGGGCCAGGGACAATGCTAAATACCCTATAATGCACAGAATAGCACCCCACAGCCAAGAGTTATCTGGTTCAAAATGTCAATAAGGCTAAAACTGAAAAAATATTCTACAGAATGTCTAAAGCCTGTGTAGCTCAGCTATGGAAAAATTCCCTTATTGGCATCAAATACCTGGGCAAAGTAGCTGTTCTTTTTTTTGGGGGGTGGGTTCCTTAAGATGGTCAAGCTCTGTTCCCCTGAACCTCCTGCCTTTAGCCAGTCCCCACACACGTGGGAACACAGCCCTGACCAACAGTTAACTCCTCCCATGTGTAAGGTCAGTTTTTAGAGGAACAGAAGGCAGCTTGGTACTTTAAATGGTCTTCATATTCTACAACTTAACCAACCTCTCCCCCTAAATTAGGTCTTTCCATTTCCACTAAAAAGCAGGGCTGTGAAACAGAGCACCAGCAAGAGTTCGTTAAGGGTTACTTGCATTCTCAGTGGAATATACAAATATGCGTAATTTAAATACTTCAATACCTAGCACACTGAAGGTACTCAAATTCTGAATTAAGTAACATTAATTAATTAGTATGTCAATATTCCTAAATTACTTATGCATATTTTGGAGCTGGAAACTTTGAGGATGTGTTTTGTAATTTCAAGGCTTTATTTATAACAACTCTTCCTTTTTTTTTTGAGATGGAGTCTCACTCTGTCGCCCAGGCGGGAGTGCAGTGGCACCATCTCGGCTCACTGCATCTGCCTCGCGGGTTCAAACAATTCTCCTGCCTCAGCCTCCTGAGTAGCTGGGATTACAGGCACCCGCCACCACGCCCAGCTAATTTTTGTATTTTTAGTAGAGATGGGGGTTTCACCATGTTGGTCAGGCCAGTCTCGAACACCTGACCTCGTGATCCACCCACATCAGCCTCCCAAATTGCTAGGATTACAGGTGTGAGCCATCATGCCCGGCCAACTCTTCCCTTTTAAGATACTTTAAGATACCAGTTACTATCCTTCAAGAAGAGGGAAACTAAAAATTAATAGCATTTATTTTTTCCTATTTACTTAAGGGAAGCAGTGATCACTGTAGAGAATGAGAAACATGTAGAGTCCTCAAGATGAAAATAAAAATTTAACACCCAGAGACAACCAAGACTAACTTTTTTTATACTTTTCAGTATTTTTTCTCATATAAAATGTATTTTTCAAAGACAAAATCATATTATTTGTATAATAGTATTTTAGCATGAGATTTGTCCCAAATTGTTTAAAAATTTTATTTCACAAATTCACTGTTAATGCTGCAGTGTATTCCAAATTAAAGATGCACATAACTTAAGTTTAGAAACTTTATTTATTTATTTATTTATGACAGAGTCTCGCTCTGTCGCCCAGGCTGGAGAGCAGTGGCATGATCTCGGCTCATTGCAATCTCCACCTCTTGGGTTCAAGTTATTCTCCTGCCTCAGCCTCCCGAGTAGCTGAGATTACAGGTGCACACCACCATGCCTTGCTAATGTTTTGTATTTTTAGTAGAGACAGGGTTCTGCCATGTTGGCCAGACTCCTGGTCTCAAACTCCTGACCTCAAGTGATCCGCCCACCTCGGAAAGTGCTGGGATTATAGGCATTGGCACTGCAGAGCCACTGCATTCGGCTGGAAACATTTTGATTAGCTTTCAATGGACAGTTTTCTATTGGAATTGAACATCTTTGAACATAATTTCTGATCGTCTTTAAGGCTCTTTTTATTCTCTTACTAAGAGATAAATGAAAAATGGTATCTCATTTCTACTTGCATTTTATGAGAGTAAACAAAGACTGAACATTTAAAAAGCATTTTTGGTAATCTGTATTTCTTTTCCTGTGTTTCTTTTTCACGTCCCATGACTACTTTTCTTTTTAAAATACATTTGAAAAACTTATTGTGTCTTTATTATGAAGGTAATACATGTTTAGAAAAATTAGAAAATATGGGCGCCAGGTATGGTGGCTCGCGCCTACATTATTCTAGCACTTTGGGAGGTCAAGGCAGGACAATTGCATGAGGCCAGGAGTTTGAGACCAGTCAGGACAACTTAGTAAGACCCCATCTTTAAAGAAATGAAACTTTTTTTTTTTTTGAGACGGAGTCACTCTGTCGCCCAGGCTGGAGTGCAGTGGCCGGATCTCGGCTCACTGCAAGCTCTGCCTCCCGGGTTTACGCCATTCTCCTGCCTCAGCCTCCGGAGTAGCTGGGACTACAGGCACCCGCTACCTCGCCCGGCTAGTTTTTCTGTATTTTTTAGTAGAGACGGGGTTTCACCGTGTTAGCCAGGATGGTCTCGATCTCCTGATCTCGTGATCTGCCCATCTCGGCCTCCCAAAGTGCTGGGATTACAGGCTTGAGCCACCGTGCCCGGCCAGAAATGAAACTTTAAAACAATTTTAAAAAAGAAAAATTAGAAAATACACTTAAATGGCTGGGCATGGGGGTTCATGCCTGTAATGCCAGCATTTTGGGAGGCCAAGGCAGGCAAATCACCTGAGGTCAGGAGATCGAGAGCAGCCTGGGCAACATGGTAAAACTCCATCTCTGGCTGGGCGCAGTGGCTCACACCTGTAATCCCAAGCACTTTGAGAGGCTGGGGTGGGTGGATCACCTGAGGTCAGGAGTTCGAGATCAGCGTGACTAACAAGGTGAAACCTCATCTCTACTAAAAATACAAAAATTAGCCAGGCATGGTGGTAGGCACCTATAGTCCCAGCTACTCGGGAGGCTGAGACAGGAGAACAGATTGAACCTGGGAGGCAGAGTTTGCAGTGAGCCAAGATCGCGTTACTGCACTCCAGCCTGGGCGACAGAGTAAGACTCCATCGCAAATTAAAAGAAAAACAAAAACAAAAACAAAACACCTCCATCTCTACAAAAATACAAAAATTAGCCAGGCATGGTGGCGGGCACCTGTAATCCCAACTACTCGGGGAGAATCGCCTGAACCCACGAGGTGGAGGTTGCAGTGAGTCAAGATCATGCCACTGCACTCCAGCCTGGGCAACAGAGACTCCATCTCAAAAAAAAAAAGAAAATACACATAAACATTTCAGTATTTTTCTTATGTTTCTGTAGAGTATTATATTAAGAATTAACAATAATTTTCTGTCTTATCTTTCCATTTTAAGATTTTTACATAGAGAAAAATTTTAATTTGTATGTAATCAAATCGTTTGAGTTTTCCTTTTGTGGTTTCTTCTATTATTTTTATACCCATGTTTTTTTCACCTTGAGATCAAAGACACGTGTATGTTTTCCTTTTGTTTCTATCAGTTTAGGGGTGCTTTTTTCTTACACTTTGAAAATGTAATCCTAGTTGGGCGTGGTGGCTCACGCCTGTAAGCCCAGCACTATGGGAAGCCAAGGAGGGTGGATCACCTGAGGTCAGGAGTTTGAAACTAGCCTCACCAAGATGGAGAAACACCATCTCTACTGAAAATACAAAATTAGCCGGGTGTGGTGGCACAAGCCTGTAATCCTAGCTACTTGGGAGGCTGAGGCGGGAGAAATGCTTGAACCCTGGAGGCAGAGGTTGGGATGAGCCGAGATCACGCCATTGCACTCCAGCCTTGGCAACAAGAGTGAAACTCCATCTCAACAACAACAACAAAATGTAATCCTTCTGTGATTTGTAAAGTATGGTGAGCAGTAAGAACCTCAATTTATCTTTCTCCCTAAGAGCTAATGAATTTTCCCAGTATCACCCACCCACTGAGCCGTCCTCCCCTCTTTGTGATGCCACATTTGTTTACCTTATGCTGACTCATACGTTCTGCAACATCGAGCTATTTGTCAATTCTTATGCCAGTACTTCCACTGTTACCATCATCAATTTAAAGACTACTTTAATATCTGATGGGGCAAGCTGTCCATCCCTATCACCGCTCTATTTTTTCTTTTTTTTGAGACGGAGTCTCACTCTGCCGCCCAGGCTGGAGGTGCAGTGGTGCGATCTTGGCTCATTGCAAGCTCCGCCTCCCGGGTCCATGACATTCTCCTGCCTCAGTCTCCCAAGTAGCTGGGACTACAGGCGCCCACCACCACGCCTGGCTAATTTTTTTTTTTTTTTTTTAGTAGAGACGGGGTTTCACCTTGTTAGCCAGGATGGCCTCGATCTCCTGACTTGGTGATCCGCCCGCCTCGGCCTCCCAAAGTGCTGGGATTACAGGCGTGAGCCACCGCGCCCAGCCTCACCACTCTCTAATTACTTATTCTTGTTTTAACGTGTCTTGACTATCCTTTCCCATTTGTTCTTCCAGATGACATTTAGAAAACATTTTCTCAAGATTAATTTTTTTAAAAAGCAAAATAAATTTTTGTAATTGTCACACAGAATTTATATTTAAATGATGAGAATACAATAAAGATTATTATTGCCTTTTTATTGAAGCCTTGCAGACAAAAGAACTGGGTTTTAAAGGCCAGAGACTTGGAATACATCTGTGGATATGTCAGATGCAGTCACAAAGCAACAAAGCCTGGGTGCTACAAGGCTGCCCTCTTGTGGCAGCCAGAGGCTGCACACTCCAGTTCCAGCAAGGGATGATACTGTTGTATAGTGAACCAGAATCCCACCTCTAAACTGTAAAGACAGCATAGGAAGGTCTACTATGTGGAATGATTCATGAGATGCCTTTTTGCTACCCATGACAGATTCCTTCATAACTAGTCTGTCACATGTCTGAATTTTTATCATTGCAGATTGATTCCTTGTTGCAACCTCAGGGTTCTTCATTCGAACCACAAAACACAGAAAATCATTGGTGTGGCTATTTTTGCATTTCTCCCAATGATCTTATATGCCTAGAAATTAATTTGTTACATACGCTGGATGCCTAGGGCTTTGTGTTTAATTCTCTTAGTAAAATCCTGGTTGAGAATAGACCTGCCTTTGTAAATGAAAACATTCCTGATATTAAAAAACCTAAACATTTTAAAAGGTCTAACAGGAAGACTCCTCTTACCTGGCTTGCTGTTGGTCTTTTCTTTGGATCCCAATTCAACATTTCGGTCATGAGCTGAATAGCTTCATTACTGGCATTGGGAATAAGAGTTTTTAAGTTTATAGGAACACACTGGGGAAAACGGAAGTTCATAGAGGATGCCAGCTGGTATCCTTCTGGCCAGTCACTCTGTTTCAGGAATATATAAGTGTGGGTGGGGAGGGCAAAACAAATTGTTTTTAGTAATCCATTTAAAAAATACAGCAGTAATATAAACATCATTTATGTTTGAACATTTTCATGTTGATCCATATAAATAAAATGAGAATGAAATACCAGACCATGTCTACAATTCAGTGCTATGACAGTGTAGAAAGAACATTAAGCTGAGAGTTAGGAAACAATGTGAAAACCACTTTTATAACTTTTTTTTTTTTTTTTTTTTTGAGACAGGATCTGGCTCTGTCATCCAGGCTGGAGTGCAGTGGTGCAAATCATGGCTCACTACAGCCTCACCCTCCCGGGCTCAAGAGATCCTCCCACCTCAGCCTCCTGAGTAGCTGGGACTACAGGTGCATACCATCACACCTGGCATTTTTTTTTTTTTTTTTTTTTTTGTGGAGATGGGGTTTTACTATGTTTGCCAGGCTGGTCTTGAACTCATGGGCTCAAGTGATCCTCCTGCCTGGGCTTCCCAAAGTGCTAGGATTACAGGCACAAGCCACTGTGCCCAACCTCTATCAACTTCACAATATTAAACTCTTGTCTGGTTTTAGATCCTGATGGTGATGTTGCTGTGATGATATCTGGGTTAACTCTGAACAAATAAGGAAAAGTGCTTTACAAAGAGGCTAACTGCTAACAAAGATCCTTGTTGTATATATTACCCATCACATCCAATGTTAAAAATGCACATATGTGGGAAATGACAATTACATTAAAGCTTTAGTATCTACATTTACTTGTGTAATGTTAACTACAAGGCACATACTAATTTAATTAGGATGTCATTATATACACACTTATAAAGCACCTTTCAGAAAGAAAGGTATAGATGAAATATAATTATAGTTCATTGAAAAGTACTCAGTTCAAGAAGTCAAATATCCACAGGAGAGATATAAAAAAGGAAACAAGAAAGGGTAAAGAAAATAGAAGGTTCAAGACACCAGGGGTTAACAGGTGATGCCAATGGCCAGCCACAGAGTGAGTAGGAAAGGGCCCAAGCAAGGCTGTCCGTGCAGTGTCAGCTGCGTATCACCCCCAAGTTACACTCTAAACACACAGAATTTTTCCTGAAGTTCTTAAGGAAAGGCAAACACCTGTTTTTCTTCAGCTGGTGGGATTCTGGCTTCTGGCAATCCTTAACCCACTCCGATTAAAAAAATAAGGATTATGGCCGGGCACGGTGGCTCACGCCAAGCAACCCCAGCACTTTGGGAGGCTGGGGTGGGCAGATCACAGACCGCTTGAGCTCAGGAGTTCAAGACCAGCCTGGCCAACATGGTGAAATCCCCTCTCTACTAAAATTAGAAAAATTGACCAGGCGTGGTGGTGCACACCTGTAATCCCAGCTACTTGGGAGGCTGAGGCATGAGATTTGCTTGAACCTGGGAGGTGGAGGTTGCAGTGAGCTGAGATTGTGCCACTGCACTCCAACCTGGGCAACAGAATGAGACTCCATCTCAAAAAGAAAAAAAAGTATTATAAAAAAATTAGGCCGGGCGCGGTGGCTCACGCCTGTAATCCCAGCACTTTGGGAGGCTGAGACGGGCGGATCACGAGGTCAGGAGATCGAGACCATCCTGGCTAACACGGTGAAACCCCATCTCTACTAAAAAATACAAAAAACTAGCCAGGCGAGGTGGCGGGCGCCTGTAGTCCCAGCTACTTGGAGGCTGAGGCAGGAGAATGGCATAAACCCGGGAGGCGGAGCTTGCAGTGAGCTGAGAACCCGCCACTGCACTCCAGCCTGGGCAACAGAGCGAGACTCCGTCTCAAAAAAAAAAAAAAAAAAATTAATCATTAAAGTATGAGCGTATTTCAAAATGAAAATATCAGCTATCTAGGCAAAAGTTGTAAATAATCAAAAATTATAAAATTAAAAGCAAAGTGGCAAGATAGAAATACTCAAAAGTTGTAACAACCTAGGAACAAGGGTACTTACTTTTTTGGGAGTCCCTAAAACTTGGCAAATTTTAAAGATTTCATCGACCTCACTTGTCCCTGGGAAAAGTGGCCTTAACATATAGAGTTCAGCCATGATGCTTCCAACAGCCCACACATCAATGGGAGAACTATAAACTGAAGATCTCAGTAAAACCTCAGGGGCACGATACCTATGAGAACAGAAAACAAAAGAGGTGATTTTGATTGCAATTTCAAAGGTGATGGGCGGTAGCATTCTACGCCCTTTGGTCATGCATTTCCATCAAGGAACAGATATTCAGACCCCGTTCCATCTGTGTGTCAGGCACTTGTACAATGTTCTGGGGACAATAGGACATAACACATGTTCCCTGACCACAATGAGTGGGGCTGGAGACAAATAAATGTCTATGAAATGTCCACGAAGGCTAAGACAGGAACTCAACTGAATAGATATGGAAATAAGTGCCATCTGATATATCAAGGAAAAAAGTAGAAAAACCATGTGACAAAGCATTATATTCAGCATCTATCCACAAGGAAGCACAGAAAACAAAAGATGATCATGGATTATCCCTGAGTAGTGGAGTTTTTCCTTCTTTTTATCAGTTTGAAAGTACTGATATCCTCAACCGACTCCTCTTCTGTAGTCAACTATATTTACTGAGTGGAGTTTTGCTCTTTTTGCCCAGGCTGGAGTGCAGTGGCGGGATCTTGGTTCACTGCAACCTCTGCCTCCCGGGTTCAAGTGATTCTCCTGCCTCAGCCTCCCGAGTAGCTGGGATTACAGGGGTGCAACACTACGCCCGGCGAATTTTTGTATTTTTAGTAAAGATGGAGTGTCCCCATGTTGGCCAGGCTGGTCTCGAACTCCTGACCTCAGGTGATCAGCCAGCCTCAGCCTCCCAAAGTGCTGAGATTACAGGCGTGAGCCACCACACCCAGCCTAACAATATTTTTAATTGAGAAAAATACTCAATTTACAAGAGCAAAGTGAGCTGGTGAGTCCAACACAAAGTCTGCTAAGTGGAAGATACTCTCAACTCTCTTTTTTTCCAACCAAAATGTGTAAATATTTCAGTCCAAATGTTTGGCATAATGTCTTTCTGCGTTCATTGAGAATACATCAAGCCCTCAAATAAACTAGTTTTGTTCAATGTTGTTTTGCTCAATGTTGTTTCATTGTAATGTTGATGAGAAAGAAAAAAAGAAGGCATTTATGGCTGAGCCACTGTGTGGGGTCTGCACGTTCTCCCCAAGTCTACATGGGTTTTCTCCGGGACTCCAGCTTCCTCCCATATCCCAAACATGTGCATGTCAGGTGAACTGGGGTGTCCGTGTGGCCCCAGGAGGAGTCAGTGGGTGCATGTGTGTGTCGGGGTGGGGTGATGGGGAGTGCTGCCATGGGAGGCTGTCATATCCATGGTTGGTGCTCACCTTGCACCTCCAGCTTCCAGGACACGCTGTAGCCACCTGTGACCCTGAACTAGAATAACTGGGCAAATAATTATCTTCTTTGTTTTTATTAATCTTTCTTAAATGTATGTATGGCTCACATGTATTTCAATGTTCAATACTAGTGTTTTGGTTGCTGTTTAGAAGTTTGGTGGCCAGGCGCAGTGGCTCACGCCCATAATCCCAACACTTTGGGAAATCAAGGTGGGCGAATCACGAGGTCAGGAGTTAGAGACCGGCCTGGCCAACAAGGTGAAACCCCGTCTCTACTAAAAATACAAAAAATTAGCCAGGTGTAGTGATGGGCGTCTGTAATCCCAGCTACTCGGGAGGCTGAGGCAGGAGAATCACTTGAATCCGGGAGGCAGAGGTTGCAGGGAGCCAAGATCATGCCACTGCACTACAGCCTGGGTGACAGAAAAAAACAAAAAACAAAAACAAAAAAAAAACAACTTTTGTGATGTTTTTGTGACCAGAAATGTGCCATGAAATTGTATATTTTAATTAGCCTATGGTCGAATTGATTTCATCATACATTGTTTCACTTAAAGTCAGTTTCCAAGAACCTATTGATGATGTTAAGTGAGAACTTACTATACTTTCTTTGACGAATATTTTTACAAGCTTTATTGATATAGAATTCACATAATATACAGTTGATCCATTTACAGTGTACGTCACACTGCTTTCTCCCAAGGTGCCTTCACGTGTCTTCCCTCTTCCATCTCTGTGTCTGCTTTCTTCTTGTAAGGACATCAGTCTTATTGGATTAAGACCAGCCATGCTGTGGTCTGACCTCATCTTAGCCTGACTACATTTGCAAAGACCCTATTTCAAAATAAGGTCACATTTGCAGGTTATATAACCAGGGCGGATCCCTCATGAAAGGCTTGGTGCTGTTCTCTTGTAGTGAATGAGTTCTTTTTCAGACAAGATGAAATTAGTTCCTGAGACAGTGGGTTGCTCCACAGCAAGCTTCCTCCTCTTGTTTGTTCCCTTCTCGCACATGCCCATCTCCCCTTTGACCTTCCCCCTGCCACTTTTTTTTTTTTTTTAATTGAGATGGAGTTTTGCGCGTTACCCAGACTGGAGTGCAATGGCGCGATCTCAGCTCACTGCAACCTCCGCCTCCCGGGTTCAAGTGATTCTCCTGCCTCAGTCTCCTGAGTAACTGGGATTACAAGCATGCGCCACCACGCCCAGCTAATTTTTGTATTTTTAGTAGAGACGGGGTTTCACCATGTTGGCCAGGCTGGTCTTGAACTCCTGATCTCAGGTGATCCACCCACCATGGCCTCCCAAAGTGCTGGGATTACAGGTATGAGCCACCGTGCCCAGCCTGACTTTCTCCACCATGTTTTGATGCAGCATAAAAACCCTCACCAGAAGCCAAGCGGGTGCCAGTGCCAGGCTTCTTTTGCAGCCTGCAGAACCAGGAGCCAAATAAACCTCCTTTCTTTATCAACTTCCCAGCCTCAGGCGTTCCTTTACAGCAACACAAAACACACTAAGACACGGACTCCTTTCTTTCAGCCCCCACATCTGATTCATTAGAAAACATACCCAAAATTCCACACTTTCTCACTACCTGCATGTCCAGCAGGTCCAAGTCACTATCATTTCTGGCCACTCTACAAACTCTGCCCTTGTTTCCTATGACTGCCCTCCTCATTCATTCTGCGCTGTGCGGAATTCACGTGGGGCATGCACCTGTCTCAAAGCTTTTATATTTAGCATTTGCTCTGCCTAAAAAAATTCCTGCTGGCCGTGGCATCTCCTTCAGGGCTACTCTCAGTGAGGCCCTCCAGGTAAAACAGCAACATTCCTTTCCCCCCCATCTCCCCCAACTCCCTGCCCCCTTTCATATTTTATTTTTCTTTATTATAATGTATCAACATAATCAAATGTTTCAAATATATTTCTTTCTTTCTTTTTTTTTTTTTTTGAGAAAGAGTCTTGCTCTGTTGCCCAAGCTGGAGTTCAGTGGTGCAATATTGGCTCACTGCAACCTCTGCCTCCGAGGTTCAAGTGATTTTCATGTCTCAGCCTCCCAAGTAGGTGGCCCCAAGGCATGTGACACCACACCCAACTAATGTTGTATTTTTAGTAGAAACAGGGTTTAGCCATGTTGGCCAGGCTGGTCTTGAACTCCTGGCCTCAAGTGATCCCCCATCTCGGCCTCCCAAAGTGCTGAGATTACAGGCGTGAACTACCATGCCCGGCCTGATACACGTATGTTCTTGTTTTCACTGGAGTATAATATTCACACAGGCAGAGGCATGTATTGTAAGAGCAGAGCTTGATGAATTTTCACAAATACAACACATCCACGGACTCAGTACCCAGATCAAGAAAGATATGTTATCGGCCAGGCGCAGTGGCTCATGCCTGTAATCCCAGCACTATGGGAGGCTGAGGTGGGTGGATCACCTGAGGTCAGGAATTCAAGAACAGCCTGGATAACATGGTGAAACTCCGTCTCTACTA
Source organism: Rhinopithecus roxellana (assembly GCF_007565055.1). Taxonomy (NCBI): domain Eukaryota; kingdom Metazoa; phylum Chordata; class Mammalia; order Primates; family Cercopithecidae; genus Rhinopithecus; species Rhinopithecus roxellana. The sequence goes on along the minus strand of NC_044552.1, from coordinate 9,042,027 downwards.
AAACACAAAAATTAGCCAGGCATGGTGGTGGGCACCTGTAATCCCAGCTACTAGGAAGGCTGAGAAAGGAGAATCACTTGAAACTGGGAGGCAGAGGTTGCAGTGAGCCAAGATCATGCCATTGCACTCCAGCCTGGATGAGAGAGTGAGACTGTCTCAAAAAAAGAGAGACATGTTACCAGCACCCAGAAGGCCCCTTGTGCACTTGTCCAGGCACCACACACACACACCTCATGGACCGCTTACTATCCCGACATTTATGGCACAGATTATTTTTCTCTGTTTTTGTACTTTACATAAACGAAATCACATGGTATGTGCTCTTTTTCTGTTTGGGCTCTTGCTTTCAACATTGTCTTAGATTCACCCATATTGCTGCATGCAGTCATAGACCATTCACTCTCATTGTTGCAAAGCATTCCTCTGGGTGATATACGATGCTACTGTTCATGGACATTTGGGTGGCGTGCAGTTGAGAGGATTCACGTCTTTTGGTGAACATGTGTATGTCTTTCCGTCGGTGACCCATAATATTTTTAACTTGTCTATCTGTGTATTGGCTGTCATATAAGCAGCATAAGGCAGATATTTTTCTTTTCTTTTTTTATTTTACTGCTGTGTTCTCTGTGCCTAAAATGATGTTTGGCACATAGTAGGTGTTCAATAAATTATTTGTTGAATGAATGATTGAATGAATAAATGAAATTCTTTTTCTTTATTTTTTCATTTTACTGCTATGTTCTGTGCCTAAAATGATGTTTGGCACATAGTAAGTGTTCAATAAATTATTTGTTGAATGAATGATTGAGTGAATAAATGAAATTCTTTTTCCTTATTTTTTCAGTGATCAGAAGAGCAATAAATCAATCCTTCGCTTTCTTTAAACAATATAAAATTCAATTCTATGTTTTAAATATTCAATACAGAACTTCCAGAAATATGTAACAATCCATCGTAGGAAAATTTCACCATAGGCTTATGCCTCAGGAGGGTTGCATAATCCTACTCACCATCTGGTAGAGACATAATCAGTGTACGGTGGCTGGGACCTTAATTCTCTCGCAAGTCCAAAATCAGCAATTTTCACAAGCTCTGGGCCCATACAAAGCAAGTTTTCTGGTTTCATGTCCCTATGAAAAAAACCTTGGTGATATATAGAGAAAAAAATAAAATCAATCATTAGGTTTGAAAATAGCTTTATCTGATTTATAAACAACATATAAATGAACCCCCTCTTTTGTAACTAGAAGCATCATCTTAGGAAAAAAGTAAACCATATTTATTGTCTAACAAGTAACGGGATGTAGGGACCCTGCTTTTAAAATGCTTTGGCAAGAAAGTTCACACAGTGTATGAGATAATTAAAAATAACTACCCATTTAACATTTATTTTTATTTGTGACTCCAGTGGGTGTTCAGGCGCTGGGCTAGGTATTACTACACTACGATTATCTCCATTCATTTGCACAACAACCTTAAGGAGGTACTGTTATCACTGTTGTGCAACAGAGGAGGAGGTTGAGGGCCAGAGTGAAGTCACCTAATTAACGTGTGAGAAGTTTTTGTTTTTGTTTTTGAGGTAAGTCTTGCTCTGTTGTCCAGGCCGGAGTGTAGTGGCTCGATCTTGGCTCACTGCAGCCTCAAATTCTTGGGCTCAAGCAATCCTCTCACCTCAGCCCACTAAGTAGCTGGGAGCACAGGTGCATGCCACCACTCCCAGCTAAGTTTTTGTATTTTTGATAGAGACAGAATTTTGCAACATCACCCAGGCTGAGAAGAGCACTTTTTAATCAGGTTTAAGTCAGTGCAGCTGACTCCTTGAGAAAAATCACTTGTTTAAAAAGTCCATTCAATAAAAATGTAACTCCACACATCAAAACTAATTTCTTCATTTAAAATTATTTTATCTAATGTTCAGTTTTACTCAATAGCTGTGTTATTGCAAAATCCCAATAATTATAATGTTTATATTAGCAATTCAATCTATAAAATAAATGGTTATGAAGCTAATGGGGAAACCAAAGAAAATGAGGCAGAAAGCCCAGCAGGGGCTGGGTTTGGTGGCTCACGCCTGTAATTCCAGCACTTGGGGAGGCCGAGGTGGGCAGATCATGAGGTCAGGAGTTTGAGACCAGCCTGGCCAATATTACGAAACCCCATCTATACTAAAAATATCAAAATTAGCCAGGCATGGTGGCGGGTGCCTGTAGTCCCAGCTACTCGGGAGGCTGAGGCAGAGGAATCGCTTGAACCTGGGAAGTAAAGGTTGCAGTGAGCCAAGATCGTGCCACCACACTCCAGCCTGGGCAACAGAGCAAGACTCCATCAAAAATAAATAAATAAATAAATAAATAAATAAATAAATAAATAAGAAGGAAACCCGGGGGAAAAGAAGAAACATTACAGCCCTCCTGGCAGATGAGTATTTGTCTTAAGGAAGGCTTTTCTAAGGGCCGTCTAAAGTATTCTGCTTATATCCAAATGGCTTGGGTTCCAGTGGCCTTGGGAGGCAGGAGAGTGCAGGTGATCACTTGAAGAGGCTTTTCATGTAGCTTTGGGGCTGAGAAGACTTTCTTTTATCTTTTTCTTTTCTTTTTTTTTTTTGTTTGTGTTTTTTTTGTTTTGTTTTGAGATCCAGTCTTGCTCTGTCACCCAGGTTGGAGTGAAGTGGTGTCATCTGGGCTCACTGCAACCTCCGCTTCCCAGGTTCAAGCAATTCTCCTGCCTCCGCCTCCAGAATAGCTGGGATTACAGGTGTCTGCCACCACACCTGGCTAATTTTTTGTATTTTTAGTCGAGACTGGATTTCGCCATGTTGGCCAGGCTGGTCTCAAACTCCTGACCTCGTGATCCACCTGCTTCGCCCTCCCAAAGTGCTGGGATTACAGGCGTGAGCCACCGCGCCCAGCTGGGGTTGGGAAGACTTTTTAAGCCTAAATGTTTTTAATCACTTCAAAGCCAGAGTGGGCTCTGTTTGTGACATCTGTTTAACAGTTTTGTAATCCAAGTTTATCCGGTACTTCTTACTCTAAATAGTTGGTAACATCCATTTCACTGTGTCCAAGAGACATTCATTGCACTTTTGTAACAAATGTAACGACAGGAATGGGACCATGTGAGGCAGAGCAGAGGGACACTAATTCATAAGGTCTCAGAGAACTAAACCAATTACACATTTGTGCAGCTGAGGCTTTCCCCATCCTAATATACATATATTGGTAATTCAGTCCTATTTGAACTAAATATTAGTTTCTTTTTTTTTAAAGCAACTATTTTATTTTATTTATTTATTTGAGACAGAGTCTTGCTGTGTCACCCAGGCTGGACTGCAGTGGCACGATCTCAACTCACTAACCTCCGCCTGCCAGGTTCAAGCGATTCTTCTGCCTCAGCCTCCCAAGTAGCTGGGATTACAGGCACGTGCCATGACACTCAGCTAATTTTTGTATTTTTAGTAGAGACAGGTTTTTGCCATGTTGGCCAGGCTGGTCTCGAACTCCTCACTTCAAGTGATCTGCATCTGCCTGTCTTGGCCTCCCAAAGTGCTGGGATTACAGGTGTGAGCCACCATGCACGGCCAAACAACTATTTTAAAATATCTATTTTATTGAAGTATTACATCTGAGATGCTTAACAGCAAGAATTATGTGGCTTTTGTAAAAATGTGTAATTGTCCTTATAGCCTGGTTTCCCAAATTACTATGTAGCCAACTCTATAGTCAACTCTTGATTATTCATATGTTATTTCTTTCAGTCAGTTTTAAAATCCTAATCGAACTTCCTCCTTCAATGCCTTACGCTTTAGATGTTGCTAACAGCATAAATCAACCCAGGCAAATATCAAGTGTTACCACGCTGACCAGAGTTTAAAACAATTAAAAATCAGGAATTCATTACGAATAATTAAAATAGCAGATGTCTCTTATTTCCATATAGTTAATACATTACTGTTCTTTGCCAATAAAGTGTAGTATATCATTACAGAATTTAGACTTTTAAAAGACCCCAACAGTTTATATGGTACAAATAAAAAGTTTTTTTAATGTTCTTAAAACATTTTTAAAATATTAGTTTTATAAGTTTAAGAAGTATTCTTAAAATATTTACATGGAGCCGGGTGCGGTGGCTCAAGCCTGTAATCCCAGCACTTTGGGAGGCCGAGACGGGCGGATCACGAGGTCAGGAGATCGAGACCATCCTGGCTAACACGGTGAAACCTCGTCTCTACTAAAAATACAAAAAAAACTAGCCGGGCAACGTGGCGGGCGCCTGTAGTCCCAGCTACTCGGGAGGCTGAGGCAGGAGAATGGCCTAAATCTGGGAGGCGGAGCTTGCAGTGAGCTGAGATCCAGCCACTGCACTCCAGCCCGGGCGACAGAGCGAGACTCTGCCTCAAAAAAAAAATATATATATATATATATTTACATGGAATCCCGCAGAGCATTTTTGGAAGGTAAATAATTCCTGTAGTAGTTAGAGAAGAAAATAAAAAAAACAAAATATAAACTACAGGATAAGGCTGGGCGTGATGGCTCCTGCCTGTAATCCCAGCACTTTGGGAGGCTGAGGCTGGAGGATCACTTGAGTCCAGAAGTTCAAGACCAGCCTGGGAAAAATTCATCTCTACAAAAAATAAAAAATTAGCTGGGTGTGGAAGCATGCATCTGTAGTCCCAGCTACTAGGGAGGCTGAGGTGGGAGGATCACCTGCGCTGAGGAAGTCGAGGCTGCAGTGAGCCATGATGGCACCACTGGACTCCAGCCTGGGCATCAGAGTGAGATCCTGTCTCAAATAATAACAATAATAATAAAAAAAAAAATACAGGAAGAGACATGAAAGGAAACTAATGGTGATTTTTGAGTGCCTATGTTCAGAACACAGCAATGGTACAGGACAAACATTCTAATTTAATATCTAAACATCCAGTGATTCTAAACAAATGTTTTAAAAAAAAATCATATTAACTTTTTGGACTAATAATTATTTTGGTTTGATAGATATGAAAAACTACATTAATCAAAGTACATAATTCATAGAAAATAGAACAAGTATTAATGCTTTCTTTAATTTCCATTCACAGAATAGAAACAAAAATAAAAGTAAATACTAAGGAAAACTATAAAACACTGCTCCACGGGTGCTACAAACGATTTAAATGTTAACAGTTGGTCATGCTAGATGAAAACAGTAGAATCTTTTCCAAAACAGGTCCTTTGTTTTTTTTCATTTCCATGATAAAATTAGGGGGATGAGGTTACAGAATGGGTATATGATGATTGAGACTAAAGGCTGACGATGATTAAACTGTTAAAAAATTCTGCTATGGTGGAAGATAATTGTAGATTACAGAAATTCTATTTTACTTATTTATTTATTTTTTGAGATGGAGCTTCATTCTTTTTGCCCAGGCTGGAGTGCAATGGCACGATTTCAGCTCACTGCAATCTCCCCCTCCTGGTTTCAAGCGATCCTCCTGCCTCAGACTCTCAAGTAGCCAGGATTATAGGCGCGAGCCACCAATCTGGCTAATTGTTTATATTTTTAGTAAAGATGGGGTGACCTTAGGTGATCCACCCGCCTCAGCCTCCCAAAGTGCTGGGATTACAGGTGTGAGCCCGGCCCGATATGTGTGTGTGTGTGTGTGTGTGTGTGTGTATTTTTTTTTTTTTTAGATGGAGCCTCGCTCTGTTGCCGAGGCTGGAGTGCAATGGCGTGATCTCAGCTCACTGCAACCTCCGCCTCCTGGGTTCAAGCAATTCTCCTGCCTCGGCCTCCTGAGTAGCTGGGATTACAGGCGCCCGCCACCATGCCTGGCTAATTTTTGTATTTTTTTAGAAGAGACGGGGTTTCACCATGTTGGCCAGGCTGGTCTCAAACTCATGACCTCAGGTGATCTGCCTGCCTTGGCCTCTGAAAGTGCTGAGATTACAGACGTGAGCCACCATGCCCAGCCAGAAATTCCATTTTATATAGAATCACAGAAATTATAAAGTTTTAAAATTAAAATGTCAGTGTGTATAGGCACATACCCCAAATTCATAGCTATCCAATATAAAGTTATTTAACAGTTTTATAAGTAATTCCTATGCACAATCTCCACAGTAATCTAAAGAGGCAGGAAAATGAAACTTAAAAGAAACCTACCATGTTTATGGATAAAAGCCAGCCCTTGCAATATTTGATACATAATATTTCTGATGACTGACTCAGGGAACAACTTGTTTCTGTAAAGAAATGAACAGTCACATGATTCTGTTAAGCAACCAGCCAACCAATCCAAAGAAGGATTATATTCCCCCTGCCTTGGAGCCTCTACTGGCCTCACCATACTGGTTAAAGGTGTGCTTCACAGATTTATAGTGTGAAAGCTCATACATTTAAAACATGAAAATTAGATTTTTTTTTGTTTTGATGTGAGGTGAAAACTCAAATCCAAAACTGAATATATTGTACACATATAAAATATATATGTGTATACGTATATATTTTTTGAGACAGAGTTTTGCTCTCTGTTACCCAGGTTGGCATGCAATGGCACAATCTAGGCTCACTGCAACCTCCGCCTCCCGGGTTCAAGCAATTCTCCTGCCTCAGTCTCCTGAGTAGCTGGGATTATAGGCATGCACCATGATGCCTGGTTTTGTATTTTTAGTAGAGATGGGGTTTTGCCATGTTGGTCAGGCTGGTCTTGAACTCCTGACCTTAGGTGATCTGCCTACCTCGGCCTCCCAAAGTGCTGGGATTACAGGCGTGAGCCACCGTGCCCGGCCTAACTAGCTGAATTTTAAACTGTTCCAAGAAGAGCAAAGCAAGTTGAAAAACTGAATTACTAACAGATAAGCCAAGCATGCGAATCTGTATTACGTAGGCTTCAAGAATTTTAGAGGTGGCCGGGTGCAGTGGCTCACGCCTATAATCCCAAGCACTTTGGGAGGCCAAGGTGGGAGGATCGCTTAAGTCCAAGAGTTCAAGACCAGCCTGGGTAACATGGTGAAACCTTGTCTCTACAAAAAATACAAAAATTAGCCAGGTGTGGTGGTGCAGGCCTATAGTCCAACTGCTGGAGAGGCTGAGGTGGGAGGATCACTTGAGCCTGGGAGTTCGAGGCTGCAGTGAGCTGTGATTGTGCCACTCCACTCCAGCATGGTGACAGAGTGAGATCCTGTCTCAAAAAAAAAAAAAAAAAAAAAGGAAAAAATAAATAAAGTTAGAGATATAAATAAACGTTTCAGTTATATTCTGCATATCGGTGTTGTCCAATAAAAATGTAAGAGCTGGCTGGGCACAGTGGCTCATGCCTGTAATCCTAGCACTTTGGGAGGCCGAGGTGGGTGGATCACCTGAGGTCAGGAGTTCAAGAGCAGCCTGGCCAACATGGTGAAACCCCATCTCTACTAAAAATATAAAAATTAGCTGGGCGTGACGGCACATGTCTGTAATCCTAGCTACTCAGGAAGCTAAGGCAGAAGAATCGCTTGAACCCGGTGGGCGGAGGTTGCAGTGAGCTGAGATCACACCACTTCATTCCAGCCTGGGCGGAAGAGTAAGATTCCATCCCTCGTGAAAAAAAGAAAGAAATATATATGAGAGCTACTTGTGTACTTAACATCATTTTTCTAGCAGCCATGTTAAAAGAAATCAAACAGGTAAAATTAATTTTTAACAATATATTTAACCTAATATGTGCCAAATATTATTTCAACATGTAATCAATATAAAAATGAGCTGACTGCACCACTGTACTCCAGCTTGGGTGACAGAGCAAGACCATGCCTCTAAAAAAATTTTTTTTAAATTATTTATTTATTTTCAAAATTTACCTTTTTTTGTCTTTTGAAAAAGAGACACGGGCTGGGTGCAGTGGCTCCCGCCTGTAATCCCAGCACTCTGGGAGGCCAAGGCAGGTGGATCCCTTGAGTTCAAGAGTTCGAGACCAGTCTGGGCAACATGGTGAGACCGTCTCTACTAAAAATATAAAAATCAGCCAGGCATGGTGGCGCATGCCTGTAGTCCCAGCTACTTGGGGCCTCACTGAGGCAGGGGAATTGCTGGAGCCGGAGAGGTCGAGTCTACAGTGAGCATGTTTGCACCACTGCACTCCGGCCCTCCAGCCAGGGTAAAAGAGCGAGACTCTGTCTCTGAAAAGAAGAGAGACACGTGGTCTCATTATGTTGCCTAGACTGGTCTCAAATTCCTGAGGCTCAAGCAATCCTCCCGCCTTGGCCTCTCAAAGTGCTGGGATTACAAGTGTGAGTCACCAACCCTGGAGTAAAAAAAAATACAAAAATTATTAAGACATTTTCTCTTTTGTACCAAGTTTTCAAAATCTGATGTGTAATTTATTTTACATTTACAACACTCCTCAATGCAAACATTTCAGGAGCTAAATAGCCGTATCTGACTAGTGGCTACTGTATTAGTATAGCTCTATACTATATATACACACACACACACATAATGCATATATAATACATATATATATATATATATATATATATATATTTTTTTTTTTTTTTTTTTTTTTTTTTTGAGATAGAGTCTTGCCCTGTTGCCCAGGCTGCAGTGCAGTGGTGCGATCTTGGCTCACTGCAACCTCTGCCTCCTGGCCAACATGGTGAAACTCTGTCTCTACTAAAAATACAAAAATTAGCTGGCTTCCCGGGTTCAAGCAACTCTCCTGTCTCACCTTCCTGAGTGGCTGGGATTATGGGTGGCCTCAACCTCCTGGGCTCAAGCAATCTTCTCACCTCAGCCTCCAAGTAGCTAGGACTACAGGTGTGTGCCACCATGCCTGGCTAATTTTTTAATTTTTTTGTAGAGACGGAGTCTCACTATGTTGCCCAGGCTGGTCTCAAATTCCTGGGCTCAAGTGATCCTCCCACCTCAGTCTCCCAAAGTACTGGATTAAAGACAGGAACTACCGCATCCAGCCAGATTTATATATATTTCAAAAATAGACGAAAATTTAATATTTCATGCATTTATGTATTTCCTTTTTTTCTTCAACAAGTGTATCTTAATATTTCATGTATGTATATATCATTTCAATATTTTACAGGACAAAATTTATTAGAGGCTGAAAATTAAGATTACTCATAATTCCACGTGATTAAGAAACTTTTAATTTTTCAGTATTCTAATCCAGTCCTAATTCATTTGCATGCATAACTTTTATATTAGGAATGAATGTCACATACACGCAATTTCGTTTGTTTTTTCCACTTGGAAGCATTTTCACAATCCTTATAATTATCACCTTTAATGGTAATAATTCCATCAATATTATATAATAATTACCAACCTATTTTTGCACTGATATTTATTTTAAATAGTTCAAAAAGTAAAGCTTAGTACAGACATTTAACAGAATATATTATTTATAGTAACTATAAAGACTACATATCCACATAAAAAATACTTGTAAGTAAATGAGTCAAATTAAAAATTTTGTCCCACTGAAATTACAACTAAGTAAAAAGGCGTGCATGTCTATAGACAAGGCCTAGAAGGGACTTCAGAAAAGTAAAAACTGATTTGAGGGGCAGAAATTTACTTTTATTTTAATTGATATTAATATTATAATGATTTCGGCCTGGAACATAAGAGGCATTCAATAAATATGTTTTGAGAAAGGGAAAAATACGATTAAAGAAGAATTCACGTAACATCTTCAGACCTTGAGTGAGTGAGTGTATGCGTGTGTGTGTGTGAAAGAAACAGAGAGAAATCAACATCATTACTTTGGAAAATTATTTCTGAGTATTTCAGGGTTCTTTGTTGAACATTTCTCACTTTACAAGCAGGCAAAATGGATGTTAATCTCCCAGATGTGACCAGAACAACCATCAAAACATTATCTCCCCAAGCCCAGGGCGGAAGACCGAAGCTCTCCTTATACAGATTCTGTCCACACATATTTAAAAATTGTGAACTTCCTTGGAATTGGTAACACATCAAGTCTTATCATTGACTTGTGCATTCTAGTGAATGAATTTTTTAGATCCTTTCTTGAAAGCAACTTCATTCCTTTCTCCATTCTTTCATTAACCTTCACAAGATGCTTGGGAGAGCAACCAAGATAATTTTCTCAACAGTGCCCAAGGCCAGCTTTATTACTGAATACTAAACTATACATAAATTTGTATTTTAAAAAGCATAAATAGATAGTATGTGTATTTATATAAGATACTGGACTTCACTTTCAAGGATTTACAACAGGAAGATGCTGGCTATGTCACAGCTGGTTCTTCTTCAGTGTTAAATGTTACCCTTTGATAAAGGTAACAGAACTAGTTAATTTAAATTTACCTTTTGGAGTGATCAATTTTTATCTCGTAAAGTATGACATATTGAAAGGATCAAAAGAACTCATGGAGGGAATAACGGGAAAATGTGAATAAAAACATACCTGTCTTTCATTAATTGATAGAGGTTTTCTTTCATATATTCAAATATAAAATAAAGATGGTCATTTTCTCTGATAACTTCTTTCAATTTAATAACATTGGCATGATTAAGTTTCTTCAGAGACTGAAAAATAACAAATACGCATTAACATTTCTGTAAAAAACTTATAAAAGTTGGCAAAATCGTATCAATGCTAAGTATGATAATTATGTAATTTTCCATTTCTCCTGGGTTCATTAATTAATTATATTTTAATATCTCCATAATTGCTTTAAGTAATGAACATTAAGTGCAAACAATAAATCAAGCCAGCAATAGCTATTAAACATTTCAATCTGTTACATTTTTCCCTTGGTTTATAAATAGGTCTAACTTTTGTCTGACTTAACCATGCAAAGGTATCCAAAATTATATCCAAATCTTTAAGCATAAAATCTAAGGAAATAGTATGTAGTTATTTAAAAAGATGTCTTTGGTGGCTGAGCGCGGTGGCTCATGCCTGCTATCTCAGCACTTTGGGAGGCTGAGGTGGGCGGATCACCTGAGGTCAGGAGTTCTGAGACCAGCCTGGCCAACATGGTGAGACCTTGTGTCTACTAAAAATACAAAAATTACCTGGGCATGGTGACACACACCTGTAGTCCCAGCTACTCGGGAAGCTGAGGCAGGAGAATCGTTTGAACCCAGGAGGTGGAGGTTGCAGTGAGCCGAGATCATGCCACTGCATTCCAGCCTGGGTGACAGAGTAAGACTCTGTCTCAAAAAAAAAGAAAAGAAAAGTTGTCTTTGCGTAATATGATTTTAAGATGCTCTCTTAAAAGTGAAAGTGAACTTTCAAATGTGAGGATATAATTATATGCTGTTCTCCACTGACATCAGAACCAAAAGAAATGAGAAATGAATATAAAGGAAAAACAAACACAATTATCTTCAGAATGCTTCCCACAGAGAATAAAATAATCTTAACTACTATCCTCAGGTAGCATGAGGCCTTCCAGGTTCTTTTCATCTTTAGGATTTTACCTTAACTTCTCTCAAGTTCATGCACTCATCCCAAGAATAGAACTTTCTCTTCATCCTAAAATAAATTAGGGAAAGTTTAGTGTTCAGGGATTGAGAATTCAAAGACACACATTACGCTGCCGGCTTTCTTACTCCAGCATTGGTTCACTTTGGACGAGCTCTCTCTCCCTTTCCTCATCCTTACAAGGAAATCACCTCCTATATCTCAAGGCTACTTGTTAGGCCTATGTCACATCCAAACATCAGCTTTAACGCAAAAGTGAAAAAATTACCATTAATCTTCCTTTCTGGGTGAGTTCTTAACATTTCTCTAATCAGTTTAATTGTGCCTTTCTTAAACGGTCAAGTTTAAGAACTTTCAAGTTCCTCTCTTTTTAGAACTTAAGAGATAAATACAAAACATTATACTTCAGAGGGAGTTAGGAAAAGAAACCACAAATTTTGAGCAAATGTAGTCAAATAATCTGATCTGATAACTCTCATATCATTACATCAGCTTTAGACAAGAGGCCCATAGTTAAATGTCTCCTTACTTAAATTATTTAAGTCGGCAAAAATTCAGAAGTAACTCTAAACGTTAGAAATGGCTTTCTTGACCATCCTGGCTAACACGGTGAAACCCCATCTCTACTAAAAAAAACAAAAAACTAGCCGGGCAAGGTGGCGGGCGCCTGTAGTCCCAGCTACTCGGAGGCTGAGGCAGGAGAATGGCATAAACCCGGGAGGCGGAGCTTGCAGTGAGCTGAGATCAGGCCACTGCACTCCAGCCCGGGCGACAGAGTGAGACTCCGTTTCAAAAAAAAAAAAAAAAAAAAAAAAAAAAAAAAAGAAATGGCTTTCAGGAGCAGTGGCTCATGCCTGTAATCCCAGCACTCTGAGAGGGTGAGGCGGGCGGATCACAAGGTCAGGAGTTCAAGACCATCCTGGCTAACATGGTGAAACCGCGTCTCTACTAAAAATACAAAAAAATTAGCTGGGCGTGGTGGCAGGCACCTGTAGTCCCAGCTACTAGGGAGGCTGAGGCAGGAGAATCTCTGGAATCCAGGAGGCAGAGTTTGTAGTGAGCTGAGATTGCACCACCGCACTCCAGCCTGGGCGACAGATGAGACTCTGTCTCAAAAAAAGAAATGGCTTTCTTGAATTTTGTTCTTTACTTCCCCTCTTTCATCCCAATGTTGGTTTCTACTAGAGATAAATATACCAAAAGTGTATTTAGGGTAAAAAGTATTTCCACTATATACACCATAGTTCGTTGTTGTGTTTTTACATGAACATGTGTTTTTATATGAACAGATTTTTAGTCACCATACAAAACACGGGATAAAAAACAGGATTCATATTCTAAAAAATGTTTCTTCAGGTATGGGAATTATAAGGCTGGGCTGTGAAAAAGAAAAACCAAATACGCCATGCTGCTTTCATTTAGTAATATAATCTCCTACCGAGATGTTCCAGAAGATCCTTGGGAAGCTTAGCATTGTCTTTATTAATTACAATAATCCTTATGATCCAGAGGCTCTATGGGGTATAACACACAGGTGAGGAAATGAGTAAAAATTGGCAGCACAACATCATGGCCAAGAACAGAGGCGTTGGAACCACACTGCCTGGATTCAAATCCTGGCCCAGTCACTCACTGTAGGACTTTGGACAAGTTACCCAATGACCAGTCTATGCCTCAAATTTCTTAGTTAGCCATACAGTAGAAACTACTGCATAAGAAGAGCTTCTTGCAAACTGCTTAGTTCAGCACTCAATAACTACTAGATGTTTTCATTTTTACCAATATCTGTTATTGACTGTAAGATGACATAAAGGACATCACGAAGATGACATAAAGGTCATCACTGCTATTATTTCCAAAATATCCTTAGTGAATGAGAATTTCATTTGCAGTTACTCAGGTACTAGACATTTATGAAGAAGTGTGATGAAATGGGGGTTTACTAGCTTATTAAAAGATACCTTTCAGTGCTACAGATTTATAAAATGTCCTGCTGAAGCATAATGTGCCCATGCCCGGCCAGATTTGATTTTTTTTGTTGTTGTTTTTAGACAGGGTCTTGCTCTGTCACCCAGGCTGGAGTGCAGTGGTACAATCTCGGGTCACTGCAAGCTCTGTCTCCTGAGTTCACGCCATTCTCCTGCCTCAGTATACCAACTAGCTGGGACTATAGGCGCCAGCCACCACGCCTGGCGGATTTTTTGTATTTTCAGCAGAGACGGGGTTTCACCCTGTTACCCAGGATGGTCTCCATCTCCTGACCTCGTGATCCGCCCGCCTCAGTCTCCCAAAGTGCTGGGATTACAGGTGTGAGCCACTGCTCCTTGCCTCAGATTTTTTTTTTTTTAGAGACAAAGTCTCCCTGTGTTGCCCAGGCTGGAGTGCAGTGGCTATTCACAGGCTCGGTCATAGCGCGCCACAGCCTCTAACTTTTGAGCTCAAGCAGTCCGCCTGCCTCAGCCTCCGGAGTAGCTGGGACTACAGGCGCACACCAGCATGCCCAGTGAGAGTGCAGATCTTACAGGTAGAATGAAAGTTTCAATTATCACTGAACTGTGAAAAGTAACTTGAACATATTTTTATTTGGCTTCTAAAAGATTGGATACTTTTAAAATTCTGGGCCTGGCGTGGTGGCCCATGCCTGTAATCTCAGCACTTTGGGAGGCCAAGGTGGGTAGATCACCTGAGGTCAGGAATTTGAGACCAGCCTGGCCAACATGGAGAAACCCCGTCTCTACTAAAAATACAAAAATTAGCTGGGCGTGGTGGCGCATGCTTATAATCCCAGCTACTTGGGAGACTGAGGCAGGAGAATCGCTTGGACCTGGGAGGCAGAGGTTGCAGTGAGCCGAGATCATGCCATTGCACTCCAGCCGGGGCAACAAGAGCGAAACTCCGTCTCAAAAAAAAAAAAAAAAAAAAAAAAAAAAATTTGTGTTCTCTTCACCCATCCAGATGTACTCTCTTCATCTCTTCTTCTTTCCAGCAAATACCACTTCTCAGCAGTACTTCCCTAAGGCAATGCATGTATCTATCTACAACAGAAGTTTCCTTGCAAAATGACTATCCTAAAGGTAAACCAATTGCTTAGAATAGCTAAGAAAAGGCATTTCCTTTTAGGGTCCTTGCCATCTTTCGTTATTTATTAATTCGTCAATATCTACTCCATGCCAGGGCAATGAACAAATCAGAGATGGTACCATGGTGTTCCCATCTGACACAGGAAATCAACTTCAGAAATGGAACTACCTCTCAGGTTCTTAAAGGGCAGAGGGCTTAATAGATATTTATTAACTTAATGAAGTGAGGGAATCTTTCTACCATCCTCTAACATAAAGTATATAACTTTAAAAAAATGGCAGCAGAAAAGACAAGATATCAGTGATCTAAATTAAAACTCCCCAAAGGAAATAGTCAAAAAGGAACCTCTTATTTTGTTCAGTCTAGCGTTCTCTCAACTTCTAACCATTCCCCCTCCAACATATCCTAGCCAGTTTTGACTGCATTTCTAGACCGCTCAAAAGATTTGCCTGCTGAATTAGGCACAGATTTTCTTCTCCATGTTCACATGAGCAGATTACACCACCCTATCCGTCATCTACCAACTGTCATGCCAAGCCCTTGCTTCTTCAGGCCAACTCCGGAAAAGCAGAGGGCTAGCATTCAGCTTCTTCTCTGCTTCTCAACGTAATTCTGAACTGGTTTAATTCCTATTTGTTGAATTCCATATGGAACGTGTTAAACGCTGTAACTAGTAACACACGGAACTTATTAAATTCCATAGCTGAACTTGTCTAATTTCAACAGAAACCCCCCACTCCCAGCCCCCAACTCTGGCTCTTTTGTTTAAAAGGTTTTTAAAATGAAAACACCTTCTTCCAGGTAATCAGTTTCCCTTCAAGGGGACATGTTTACCGCCCACTCTGAAAATTAAGGCTAGGCAGCTCTTCTTCAGCTACTCCACAAAATGTATTCAATGTAGAATTTACTTATTATTTATTTATTTATTTTGAGACAGAGTCTCACTCTGTTGCCCGGGCTGGAGTGCAGTGGCATGATCTCGGCTCACTGCAACCTCCACCTCCTGGGTTCCAGTGATTCTCCTGCCTCAGCCTCCTGAGTAGCTGGGATTACAGGCACACGCCACCACAACCAGCTAATTTTTGTATTTTTAGTAGAAATGGGGTTTCATCATGTTGGTCAGGCTGGTCTGTAACTCCTGACTTCAAGTGATCTGCCTCCCAAAGTGTTCGGATTACAGGTGTCAGCCACCACACCCGGCCTGGAATTTATTTTTAATTTTAGGGGAAAAGTATCAATGGATCTCAAAGTGTTACCCAACAAGATACACCTAGAATATTTAAGTCTAAATTGGAAATGCCTAAAATTTTCTATCTCCAAGCAAAAGATTGATTGGTTATTATGGGATGTGAATTGTTTTGGTAACAAACAAAAACAATAAGAAGGGAGAATGAGGACTCTAGTATCTGTAATTTTCAGATAAAGTTTATCCCTGTATATCAGGCTTTAAAGAGATGGCAAAGCCTGCTTGTATGACTCTATTGTAGATAACATAACTATCTCATTCAGACTTGAGGAGTAACGGCTATAGAGAATCGTCAGTGTAGGTTAAACTGTTAACCTTGCCAGTAGCCTGCCTTCACAGTTGCTTAACTCCTAAGAGATGTTCACCTCTGTCCTACCACAGTTACTCATAAACGCCTTGTTACGAGGAACGGTCCTGCTGTCCAAGACCTAACAACCTTTCCAACTTCAGACTCTTGATCATAACCTCCTATCCTTTTCACCGTCATTACCCTCGAAACTTCTTTATACAACCTCTTTCTTGTTCAACTTGTGGCTATTCCTACAACCACCTGAGTGGCAAGGCTTGCCTCCTCATCCTGCTTGGCCCCACCATCAGCCTTTCATCCACTATGTTCTCAAGATCACACACACATTCTGAACATCCCCTTCTCCCATCGTTCCACTGCTCCTGCCTTGTCATCCTCCGGTCTCCCCTCTCCATACAGATGGGTGGAGGTGGAAAGAAAAGTCATGAAAATGCTCCCAGCAGCTCCACTTTCACATTCATCCCATGTATTTTCAGGCGGACTCTTCCTGACACTGGGAAACCCTTTTGTGTCTTTCTTAGCAACTCAGTAACTCATCCTTCACAGCTCTCCAAAGCTCCACGCCTCCACTGCCCTACTTCCCGCTACTCCTTGTCCCACTACGGTCTGGCTTCTACTATTCCACTGGAACAATGCTCACCACGGCCGCCAGTTATGTCATATTCCCCAAACCCAAGGAACACCACAGGAGATGATATTGTTGAAATATCACAGGGCCATTTCCAGCCCCTTTCCTTCTGCCTCCTAAAACAGAGACTGGAAGAGTAAATACTCTCTCAGCCTCCTTTGGAAGTAAGAGAGGCCACGTGACCCAGTGCTAGCCAGTAAGATGTAAGGGGATGTCCTTGAGGACTTCCTGGGAAAGAATTATTACTTCTTCATAAAAGATGAGAAGAGTTTGCCGGTATTATTCTCTTTTCTTCCCTCCTTGAGCATGGATGTAATGCCTGGAGGTGAAGTAGCCATAAGGTGGTCATTAGATGACACATTTGAGGACAAAAACAATGCTAACCACTCAGCATGAAAATCATAGAAAACATCTGCATTTCTTGGGTAAATGTTGAGCCATTGAAAGAGCTCTGGAATCACCACACTCAAGACTTCTTGATACACGTTTCTGCTTCTTTAGATCTTTCCCTCGGTTTCAGATATTTTCTACACTCTCCTGGTTTCTCCCCTATTTCTCTGGTAGTTCCTTAGACTTTTTTGTAAGATCCTATTCCAGGGCCCATCCTTTATATGCCATGGTTTCTCAGTGCTTCAAATGAGGACCTCTCTTTTCTTCTCCCTCTAGAGAGTTTCAATTACCATCTGTAGACTAACCATTCCAAATCATTAGCTTGCACCTCTGTTTTGAGATTTAAATACAAATATTCAATTGACTAAAAGTCATCTTAAAGTCATTGTGCCCCAGACTGAATTCAGCTTTACCCCTAAAGCCTGTGATTTTCCCCTCCTTGACATGGTACATGGCACCACCACCATACATTTAAGCCAGAATCCCAGGAGTTAGCCTGGATTCTTCCCCATCTTTTACTCCACCCTCCACCCTCATGCCCAGTCACCAGTTTCTATACAGCCTGCTTCCTAAATGTCCCTTGACTGTATCCACTTACATCCATCCCCAAAGTTATTTTCCTGTCAGGCCACCACCACTTCTAACCAAGATGACTGCACTGACCTTCTAACTCTAACCAAGATGACTGTACCAATCTTCTAACTGGCTACCCTGTGTCCAGTCTTGACCTCTTCAATCAAGTCTCCAGTCTTCTGCTAACCAGCCATTTCTAAAAATTTGATCACATGAACAATTCTGCTTAAAATCCTTCATGACCTTCTAGTCCTCAAGATATACAGACTCCTTCATCTGGCTTCACGACTTCACCTGTTAGCCTCACGTCCCTCCTCTGCCCCACTTGTAATCCACATTCCAGTCACCTACGCTTCTTTCAGTTACTCAGCCCCAGTTAGGCCCTCACACACTCTCTCTTGCCTCCAGGGCTTCATACATACTATTTCTTACTCCCTGGAGCATTTCCCCATCCACCCCCCACTTTAAAAAAAAATAATTTTCTCTCATTCTTGAGGTCTCATTGATTTAGGAAGCCTTTTATGATACCTTTCCAGTGTGGCTTCTCTAGGCTCCCATGGGACCCAATATTCCCCCATCATAGGACGTAGCAAACTTGATGTTGTAACTTCTTGAATCTGTTGGTCTTTCTGAGTATACTGTAAGACATCTATCTTGTCCCCATTTTGTCCTGATCATGAAACACAGTAGTAGTTTAACAATTCTGTGATAAATGAATTTTTCAATTTTCTTCAAGTCTTCCATGGGACTCCTCTTCTCATTCACTTTTGCTCCATCCTTGCCTAAGGTGGAGCACTGCTCAGCACACAGTAGATGCTGCATGTGGCAGACACATGGTAAGCCGACTAGCCGAAAGCCCTCCTTCTCTTCCTCTTCATTCAGAGTCAGCTTTTACACAGGGATATAAAATGCTCAGCTAAGTAATCAGTTTCCCATCCTCTCTGCAGCTAGGGATGCCATGTGGTACACTTCTGATCAATGAGAAGAAACCTGATGCATTCTGGATGGGATGTGGGAAAGCTTTTGCTTTCCCATTTAAAAAAGAGTACAGTAGGCTGGGCACGGTGGCTCGCGCCTGTAATCCCAGCACTTTGGGAGGCTGAGGCTGGTGAATCACCTGAGGTTGTGAGTTCAAGACCAGCCTGACCGACATGGAGAAACCCTGTCCCTACTAAAAATGCAAAATTAGCCGGGCGTGGAAGCACATACCTATAATTCAGCTACTCGGGAGGCTGAGGCAGGAGAATTGTTTGAACCCGGGAGGCGGAGGTTGTGGTGAGCTGAGATAGCGCCACTGCACTCCAGCCTGGGCAACAGAGCGAGACTCCATCTCAAAACAAAACAAAACAACACAAAATACCATATTTTTGAAGAATAAAACAAATACCATATTTTGCCACTCAGAAAAAAATGATGAACATTTTGTCATATAAAACCAGACAGTAATAACCATCTGTGGGACCACACCCAAGACCCAGCGCCCCTTCTGATTCTCCTTCCCTTCTCCCCAGAAACCACGGCTATCATGGATTTTTGGGTGTATCTTTCCATGCCTTTAAAAATATTTTTCTATATGGATGTATTTGTGTATAATAAAGTATTTTTTTGTGTGAATTTATATAACCATTTAATCTACAAATGAGGGCTATTTCAGCTCATTTTGTCTAATAACACTCATTTCTTAGGTTTCTGTCTTATTGCAATAGTGAGTATCCCCAATGCAATTCTAATCAGCAGGACTGCTAGCAGGCATTTGGGGTTTTCAAACTAAATGTACTGATATTACTTCTGATATTTCATATTAATATGAATTATATAGGTTTTCTCAGGTTAGGGAAGTTTCTTTTTGTTCCTATTTGCTAAGAGTTTTGTTTTTTTTTTTAAGATAGGGTCTCACTAGGTCACCTAGGCTGAAGTGCAGTAGTGGTGGCACTATCTTGGCTCACTGCAGCCTCGACCTCCTGGGCTCAAGCAATCGTCCCACCTCAGCCTCCCAAGTGGCTGGGACTGCAGGTGCGTGCTACCATGCCCAATTAATTTTTGTATTTTCTGTAGAGGTGGGGTTTCACCATGTTGCCAAGCTGGTCTCAAACTCCTAGGTTCAAGTGATCCTCCTGCCTCACCCTCCTAAAGTGCTGGGATTATAGGTGTGAGCCACTGTGTTCAGCCAAGAGGCTTTTTTTAATCAAAAGGTTTTTAAGAAACCAAGGATTTTTTTAAATTCATCAAATCACAAATGAGTATTGAATTTTATTAAGCCTATTCAATAAATTTTTCATTTCCAATATTGTATATTATATATTTACTTATCTGATGATAATGACTGTTTAAAAATATTTTATGAAGTTATTTACTTGTACATGTGATGGTTTAGATCATAGTATTTTAAAACTCTTGCTAAAGCATTTAAATTTTAGATTGTTATAATTTGGTTGATGTGGTGATGTGGAGATTTGTATCCGATGAGTCTGAGACAGGTTCTGGGGGAAGCCGACCACCGTGTCCCGGGGCTATTCAAACAACCCTCTGGAAAGGCCCAAGGAAGGAGCCTCTGGAAAAGGGAACTGAGGTGCCTCTTGCCAAAAGCCAGTACAAATATGCCAACCCTGTGAGTGAGTGTGATGGGTTGAACTGTGTCCCCCAAAACTCCTATATTGAAGTCCTAGCCCCTAGACTTTCACAGTGTGACAGTATCTGAAGATAGGGTCTTTAAAAAGGTAATTAAGGTTACCTGAGGTTTTTCAGGTAGGCCCAAATCTGATATGACTGGTGTCCTTATAAGAGGAGCCTGGGCAACATGGCAAGACCCCATCTCTACAAAAATATTTTTAAAAAATTAGCCAAGTGTGGTGGTACATACCTATAGTCCCAACTAGTCTGGAGGCTGAGGCAGGAGGACGGTTCAGGCTCTGGAGGCTGAGGCTATACTGAGCTATGTTTGCACCACCATACCTCAGCCTGGGTGACAGAGTGAAACTCTGTCTTGAAAAAAAAATAGGGGGGAAATGTGGACACAGACATGCACAATGAGAAGAACATATAAAGACCTAGAGAGGATGTGGCTGTCTACAAGCCCAGGAGAGAGGCCTCAGAAGAAACCAAACTGCAGATACCTTGATCTTGCCCTTCTTGCCTCCAGAACTGTGAGGAAATAAATCTCTGTTGTTTAAGCCACCCAGTCTGTGGTACTTTGTTACAGCAGCCCTAGCAAACCAAGAGTGAGCCACCTTGGAAGTAGATCCTCCAGCCCCAGTCAAGCCTTCGGATAACTGCAACTTTGGCCAATTATCTGACTGCCATGAGAGAACCCAAGCCAGAACTACCCAGCTAAGCTACTTCCAAATTCCTGACCCACAGAAACTATATGAATTAATAAATGTATCTTCTTTTAAATCACTAAGCTTTGGGGGTATTTTGTTATGCAGCAATAGAAAAACACAGTGGATTAAAAACAAGTTAAAAACAATTAATTCTATTTCATAAGTTCAGGAATATAACATATATCATTCAGAACTCAATTTGACATTGTGAATACCATCTGATTTTGAGACCTTGTTTTAAAGAAATTATAAGCCCTACTCTGCACTCAACTTTAAATGTGAAAAACAGGTCAGGAATGGTGGTTCACGCCTGTAATTCCAGCACTTTGGGAGGCCGAGGTAGGTAGATCGCTTGAGCCTGGTAGGTCAAGACTGCAGTGAGCCATGATCACGCCACAGCACCCCAGCCTGGGCAACAGAGGGTGACCCCCATCTCAAAAAACACAAACAAAAGTGAAAAACAACAAATAAATTTGGAAGAACATCCCAAAGATTACCTATAGTTTTGGTCCAAATGTATTATATATATGAAAAAGGAGGCACTCATATGTTTTGGTTTTTCAGTGTAGCTGGACAAGCCTGGCAATTAAAATAATATACACGAAAAACAGCAGAATTCCTCTTTGGCAATGTTCTTTTCCAAGAATGACATTCCACGTGAGCCAAATGCTATTTGATCTAAACTAGACCTCCTTCTGTGCTTGTGTGTGTGTATGTGTGTATGTGTGTATATATATACATATGTATTTTTTTTTTTTTTTTTGAGATGGAGTCTCCTTCTGTTGCCCAGGCTGGAGTGCAGTGGTGCAATCTCAGCTCACTGCAACCTCTGCCTCCCGGGTTCAAGTGATTCTCGTGCCTCAGCCTCCCGAGTAGCTGGGATTACAGGTGTGCACCACCATGCCTGGCTAAATTTTGTATTTTTAGTAGAGATAGGGTTTCACCATGTTGGCCAAACTGGTCTCAAACTCCTGACCTCAACCCAAAGTGCTGGGATTACAGGCATGAGCCACTGCACCCAGCCTGTGCTTGTGTGTGTGTATGTGTGTGTGTGTGTATATATATATTTTCTTTTTCTTTTTTTTTAGACGGAGTCTCACTCTGTCATCCAGGTTGGAGTGTGGTGGCATGATCTCAGCTCACTGCAACCTCCACCTCCCGGGTTCAAGCAATTCTCCTGCCTCAGCCTCCTGAGTAGCTGGGATTACAGGTGCACGCCACCATGCCCGGCTAATTTTTGCATTTTTAGTAGAGACAGGGTTTCACCATGTTGGCCAGGCTGGTCTCAAACTCCTAACCTCATGATCCACCCACCTCGGCCTCCCAAAGTGCTGGCATTACAGGCGTGAGCCACCGCACCTGGCCTGTCCTGGTATATATTCTTAAGTGAGGACAGGAAAACAAAGAGCAGAGTTTTCAAAGGTGAAGTTGGCAGTGTCACACACAGTACCTTTTGATGGCCACCAGCTCCCCGGATTCATTACTCTTGCCCATAAGCACACTCCCATACGTGCCGTCCCCCAACTGTCTCATGGTTGTGTATCGGTTCATCTTGGAAAAATAATGCAGCAGAAGTTGTTGATTGAAATGACTTCCTTGTTGAATGTAAATTTGAACGCTTCTTAATTTTTATTTGTTTTTGCTCTCACACTGTTGTTGCTACACTGGTGACAGGTTTGTCATCATTCAATACAGGCTCCTCCCCAAGATTACAAAGGTTCACGAGATACAGCATGAAGGAATCTGGCAAGGAAACAGTGCTTCCATTCTTATAGACACCCTAAAGAAAGAAAACAAGGATATCATGAATTTTCATTAACAAGTCTCTTCAAAAATTGTACTGGCAACTTAGAGCAAAGGGAAAAATTATAAATAATATAAATACTATTGTGTTAACTATTTGTCAGTAACTCATTTGTCTATCTAAAATGAAGTTCACATATAACTCACTGGTAATACTCACTTGGTAAATGCCTCATTTACATGGTACTGTGCTATTTATGTTCGATAATGGCATAATGGCTTGTATGATTCCTTTGTTACTAAATATAATCTATATTATTCCAAATCAGATCTTGGAAGATTGATGTCTATATTATATCCATTCTTTGAATCAATTTTTGTATCGTATTTAATTTGGCATATTATTTAAAACTGTATTATTTGTAAATTTTCTGTGGAATATAAGTACCCCAATTGGGTAAGGTAAGTATAAAGCAAACTTTTGTTTTGTATGAAAGGAATAGCATTATTTTAAAATTTCGTATTCTATTTAAATAACATGCTACTTTATTTTACACCAAACTAAGAAAAATTTAAATACTAATTAGAATTTAGTGTCACACTAGATTCATACAAAGAAATAAGAAACAGCTGGGCGTGGTGGCTGATGCCTGTAATCCCATTGATTTGGGAGGCCAAGACAGGAGGATTGTTGAGGCCAGGAGTTTGAGACCAGCCTGGGCACCATATCATACCCTTCATTACATAAACTAAAAAATTAGCTGGGCTTGGTGGCACGCTTGTAGTCCCAGCTACTTGGGAGGCTGAGGCACGAGGATTGCTTGAGCCCAGGAGTTCAAGGTTACAGTGAGCTATGACCACACCACTAAACTCCATCCTGGGTGACAGAGTAAGACTCTGTCTCTAAATATAATTTTTTTTAATAAATAAAAAAGGGAAGTGGAGCCTGAAGATGTGACTGAAATGTTGTAATCTCATAATCAAACTTGAATGAGTGAGGAATTGTTTCTTATGGATAAACAAAGAAAATGTTTTATTGAGATGGAATCTACTTCTAGTAGAGCTGCTATTAACACCGCTAAAAAGACAAAAAAGAATGTGTTGTTTTGTGTTTTTTTTGAGACAGAGTGAGACTCTGGTTGGAGTGCAGTGGCACAATCTTGGCTCACTGCAACCTCCGCCTCCCAGGATCAAGTGATTTTCGTCCCTCAGACCTCACCCATCACCATCACTCCCCCAGTAGCTGGGATTACAGGTGCGTACCAACACACCTGGCTAATTTTTATGCTTTTAGTAGAGATGGGGTTTTGCCATGTTGGCCAAGCTGGTCTCGAACTCCTGGCCTCAGTGATCCACCTGCCTTGGCCTCCCAAAGTACTGGGATTACAGGCATGAACCAGTGCCCAGTCAAGAACAAAGGATTTAGAATATTACATACACTGAGTTGGCAAAGCAGTGGCAGGATTTGAGAAGACTGACTTCAATCTTGAAAGAAGTTCTACTGTAGGTAAAATGCTATCAAACAGTCTCACATATTACAGATAAACCTTTTATGAAAGGAAAAGTCTGTCAATGTAGCAAATATCATTGTTGTCTTATTTTGAGAAACGGTCACAGCCATCCCAACCTTCAGCAGCCACCACCCTGATCGGTCAGCAGCCATCAACAAAGAGGCAAAAAACCTCCACTAGCAAAATGATTATGACTCACTGAAGGCTCAGATAATGAGCATTTTTTAGCAATAAGATTTTTTTTTTTTTTTTTTTTGGACAGCCTCTTGAGTAGCTGGGACTATAGGCACAAGCTACCACGCCCAGTTATTTTTTGTATTTTTAGTAGAAACAGGGTTTCACCATGGTGGCCAGGCTTGTCTCAAACTCCTGACCTCAAGTGATCCACCTGCCTCCACCTCCCAATGTGTTGGGATTACAGGTGTGAGCCACTGCACCCGGCTGCAATAAGATATTTTTAAATTAAGGTATATATATTATTTTTCTAGACAAAATGCTATTGTATACTAAATAGACTACAGTATAATGTAAACATAATTTGTATATGTACTTTGAAACCCAAAAACATGTGTGACTTGCTTTATTGCAATATTCACTTTATTGCCGTGGTCTGGAGCTAAACTACCACAGTATCTCCGAAGTGTGTCTGTAGTTTGTTTTAAAGTACCTTTTATCACTTAGTTCTTCATTCAAAGAATATTTTTCTCTCACTGTAGCACTTTCATTTACATCATAGAAACTGCTTCTCTATTATATGCAGGAATCTAAGACCAACAAGGACATATTATATTTGTCAAAATACTTAAGATTTCCCAACACAGCCTTTCCAGGAAAAGAAACATAAACATGAGCAGACATAAGCGTGCAGAGAGGCATAGTAAAGCTATGTTGTTTCCTATTTACAGGAATGTATCTGTTCACAGAAAACTTGAGAAGAATCCTGTGGGGCTTTTAATAACAGGGAGTGTGGGCCGGGCACCGTGGCTCATGCCTGTAATCCCAACACTTTGGGAGGCCAAGGCAGGTGGATCTCCTGAGATCAGGTGTTTGAGACCAGCCTGGCCAACATGGTGAAACTTCGTCTCTACTGAAAATACAAAAATTAGCTGGGTGTGGTGGTGCAGTCCTGTAGCCCCAGTTACTAAGGAGGCTGAGGCAGGAGAATCACTTGAACCCGGGAGGCAGAGGTTACAGTGAGCCAAGATTGCACCACTGCACTCTGGCCTGGGCAACAGAGCGAGACTCTGTCTCAAAATAATAATAATGATAATAGGGAGTATGTATTTAACATTTCTCTTATTTCATGTAGGTAACAATCCCTTCAAAGGCACATATAAAATAATTTAGGCTATGCTAACTCCATGGCGAGGATCTTGAAAAAGAGACCATGACAGCAGATTCCATTTCTATTTAGGATTTTCTTCATTTTTGTCAGATTAAGCCCGAGCTAATAATCATAAATACCAGCAAATGGTTCCCCATTTGCCTGAGAAAGAATAGTTTTTGTAAGTCATTGTCACCTTATGCATAGAACTGATTCCAAATATTAAGGCATTAATGTAGAGAAAGGCAATCTCTCTCTCTACATGGTTTCTGATCAAAACATGAATTTGCTTTTCTTCATTTTGCCTTTATCTCTATAAGCAAATATAATTTGGAAAAATCTTTAGGGTTGTTTTGTTTTGTACTACGTTAAACAAAACATGGACTAAAGTATATTTCTTCTCATTTAGGATTTTATTAAATCAGTATTTTGCAACTGTACACTCTTTTCTAGCTACCCTATTTAAGGTGGCATATAGCTATCTCTTTTAGGAAATATGTTCACTCTAGGTTTACTGATTCTTTCTGATTAAGTAAGCATATAGAGAATATATTTGCACAAAAGGCCATCATGTTCCTCATGACAGTAAGATCGTAAAATAAAAACATGGAAGGATTAAATGACCTGTCTAGGATCAACTAGAGAATCAACGATGGAGTCAATCCAATAGGCGCATTTGGCTTGAAGCTGTTGGTTTTCCAGGCCCGTCTACAACTTTTAAACAAGCCATTCTTAGGAATTGGTGCCAGCTCTTACTATCCCTAATGAGGCTAAATAAAACATCCTCTTTGCTCCACAACCATGCAGACTAAGCTCCACAACTCAAGCCACCTACCCCAACCTCCACCTTAAGATTCCTAATGCAGCTCCTCACTCAAACACTAAGATATTGCTGATTAACTGGAAAGTGAAGTGGGACTACTCCATAACCTGACTAAACCCTAGGGCTACCTCTGGGTCATTCAGACCAGTGAAAAATAATAAAAA
This sequence comes from Rhinopithecus roxellana, assembly GCF_007565055.1. Lineage (NCBI taxonomy): Eukaryota > Metazoa > Chordata > Mammalia > Primates > Cercopithecidae > Rhinopithecus > Rhinopithecus roxellana. The sequence goes on along the minus strand of NC_044552.1, from coordinate 9,015,483 downwards.
CAGTAAAGGGAAAGAGTGAGACCTTAGAACTTGAATGGTTAAGGGAGAAAGAATCTAGGTGGAGCTCCTCTCATGAAAATTATTATTATAATTATTATTATTTGAGACAGATATGGTGTCTCATGGTGAAACCCTCTGTGCTGGGACCGACCTGCAGACCCTGGCTGAATGACAGATCAAAGAATGCACTCAGGTACAGGTATCCAGTGAAAGAGCAGGCTAGGGGACCGGGCAGCACACAGACCACAGCAGGGTGCTGTAAACCATGGCCCTGACCAGCTGGTGCTGTGGGCATTTATTCAGCACAGATTTAATGACAAAGGCTTTGAGTTAACACACTTGTGGGTAATCAACATGGTCCCCCCCCCCCCCCGCCCCCACCACCCCCAAGAGAGCAGTCCTGCCCACAGATGATTAAATGCCAGGTTCTGAGGCCTAAGTAAACTAACTTAACTTTACCTTCCCTTGTTATCTAACCTAAGCTCTTAAGAGAATTCAGCTGCCTTCGGTCAAATTTTCTTTCGAAGCTTTGCAAACCCCTGGCCTTCCAAGAAGGTTTGCATCTTTCTACGATTTTTCCTACCACCCTGACCGATCTCCTACAGCTCTGTTGCCTAGGCTGGAGTGCAGTGGTGCTATCTCTGCTCACTGCAACCTCCACCTCCTGGGTTCAAGCGACTCTCCTGCCTCAGCCTCCCAAGTAGTTGGGCTTACAGGCACCTGCCACCATGCCCAGCTAATTTCTGTATTTTTAATAGAGACAGGGTTTCACCATGTTGGCCAGGCTGGTCTTGAACTCCTGACCTCATGTGATCCACCTGCCTTGGCCTCCAAAGTGCTGGGATTTACAGGCATGAACCACTGCACCCGGACATGAAAATTATTTAATTCAGAAACATAATGGTACGATAGCATCATCTTTTTTTTTAACCAAATTATTTTCATGTTAACACCTAACCAAGGACAAGCATTTGAGGGTATGAAGGGTAGAAAAGTAATGTAGGCAATTCTGAAAAAGGACATATTACTTGAGAAGGGAATGGAAGAGGGAGCTGCCTCTAGTAGCATGGTAATGATGGTAGCGAGTGTTATTCAGGGAAGTGGAAACAGAGTGACAAAAATATTTACCTTCATTGGCCCAACAATCTAAAAAATAAGAATTAATTACACCTCTCTCTTCCACTGTTAAGGCCATCAGCCACCCCATTGCCACCGCCCTGGGGTGGGAGGGTGACCTGAAGCTGTACCAGCACTATCAACACAATAGAGCATTCAGTCACCGATGACTTTTGGACCAGACGGGGGCACGCACAGCGTCTTTGCGAGTAGCTATTGTGGCAACTTCATTCCAAGCCTAACCAATCAACTTCTGAATAAACACTGGCAACACCAATTGTCTGTCCACTGATGATGGCTATAGGATAGGGTGTACTTATATTGAGGGAAGAATAAGCAAGGAACAAGACCATTTCCCAGCTCCTTTCTGTTGGAGGGGTGGAGTGGTGAGGATTATGGACATGACATAGATTTTTAAAAGGTCAGATTAGTGGTTCTGTGAGGATCTGTCCCATTTAAGCCCTAGCTAACCTTTAAGTAAAACGAGTTTACATACTACGCTCCCTAAGAAAAAACTTTGGAAAGCCTCCTTTTGAACTGTATTAATTACAAAATCAACAGCTGCCCAGGGTGAGAAGCTGATCATTGCAACTGTTTCTTCTATCCCCTGAACATACAAGGACAATGGTCTAATCTAGAGACACAGATATAAAGGTAAAGCTTTTAAAAAAAATCATGATTTCCACGTCCCTGTTCCCTGATAGCACATAAGCAACTACTTTTATCAACGTAGCATAGTAACTACTGATTACTAATCAAAAAGCAGTCTATGTTCCTTAAACACAGGCTTCCCATGATTCTACAGTTCACGCACAATAATATTTCTCTACAAGTTACATATATTCTTCTCTGTTGATCCATGGAAAACTAATTCTACAAAATAGGGATATATTAACACAGTTTCTTATGTACATGAATATATATAGATATGATACATATGCAACAACACAAAACCCAAGTAAATTTAACTATCATCCTCAATTTAACAGAATTGTTGAAAACCTGGAATTTTCTACAATCAAGCTATAATAGTTATTGACTTTCCTATGGGTTAAAGAAAAAGATGCTTATTTAGAGGTTTAATTATAGACCTACACAAAAATAAATACCCTTATAATTTATCTCTCATTCCAGTTTTCAACTTTTTCATCTAAGTTCATAATTACCGTTTATTTAAGTGCACAGTTGTTGTAAATCTGGCCTTTATTCTCAACAGCTTTTGCCAGCTAATAAGAGATTTAGATAAGATTAAAGAAGATGAACATAGAGGGCAAATGAAGGGTAAAACTAGTGTCTGCCAATCACTGAACAGATAAGACTTGGATGTCTTCAACTTGGCTTTCTAGCACATACTATAATTATGCCACTCCGAGGCTGGCATTAACGCTTCTAATACATAACAAAAGAGTAATTAACGTTTTAAAAGTAACCAAATTCTTTAAAAAGCAACACAGGAAAAAAGATCCCAAACTAACCAAGTCGAAGGTTTACAGAAATTAAATAAAGCTATTACGATGGAAAAACAAAGACTATATCTTAAAATACAAAAGCACAGTTCTCTGTGCTGATATTCACAAATTATTTCAAAGCTTACACACAAATAAACAAACTCCACCCCGACGAAAAGATTAAACGTCCTGCCTGGCGCCTGCAGTGGAAGCAGGCGGTGACACGGTCGGGGGAACTCTCTCCCTGCGGGTCAAGCCTCGGGAATCGAAGGGCCGGGGAGGCGGGGCCCCACCGAAAAGCTGGAAAGTAACTTTTGTCTTCACCATTATTTCACTTAGTGGGTTGTCTTTCTGAATAAATTAAGTCCGATAACTTTGGCTTCCCTCTTTGAGAATTCCGTTACCATTAGAACAAATGTCTGTGTCTTTTAAACGATTATCTAAACATAATTGCATACAGCTCTTTCCTTGTAGGGTTGAGATTACTAACCACTAAAAACCAGTTTTATTGCTCTCGACACCGCACTCTTGACCTGTCCCTAAATTAAAACGTATTATTTGCAGAAAAGGGACAGGTTTCGTCACACGCTTTCTGATCCCACTCTGCAAACCAGGGCCCTTAAAAGGCTCCGGGGACCGCGTGGTGGAAGAAGGTGGCGTCCCCCGGCTCCTGCAGTCCGGCGCCGTCGGGGGGACGCGGGTGTGAGGGATACTACTTTCATCTGAGCGTCCTTTGGAATGCACCAGCGAGGGCTGAAGTCGGACCTAGTTCCCGTTTTTCTCCCTTCTTTTAGATTTTGCAACAGTTCTGAACTCAATTCCGCGTCCTCCCTGAGACCCAATCCTGCCTCTCTGTCCTAAAAGCAGTTTCCACCGCCAGCCCAAGCAGCAGGGGAGAGGAGGAGGGCGCAGAGGTGGGAGGCCCCGGAGGAGAGGTTCGGCTAGGGGGTCTCTCAGGCTAAGGGACGCCCCGCCGTCATCCTCCCACGACAGGCCGGCCCCCGTGGTCCAGGAGGCGGGAAGCGGTCCGGAGGTCTGGGAGACACCCACTGCCTTCCCTCGGGCGGACCACTCCCGCCCGCTCCGCCCCTCTGGGGACCCTCCTCCCTCCAGTACTTCTCCTACCGGCGTCAGGGACCCGTCTCCCGGCGGAGATTGGCCCTGGTAGCACAGGGCGCCGAGGGGACATGCCTGGCCAGCCTCGCAAGTCGGGCTCGGGCTGGGTCGGACAGAGGGTGGTGGCCCCGCAGCCCGCTCGGGATTACCTGCACGCAGCGGCCACTTACCTAGTTCGCTCACTTGGGAAGCTTCGGCGTCTTGTGTGTTTCATCTCCTAGGAAACGGCGGGGGCAGCAGGCGGTCCTACGGCCCGCCCAGAGAGGGCGTGGCCTCGCGGGAAATCCCCGCCAATCCCACAGGCCCCGCCTTCTCGGGGGGGGCTTCAGGGAGCAGGGGAACCGTCGGCTGAGCTGCAGCAAGTGTGCCATTTAGACTTGGGGTTTAGAGGAGTTGATTACCTTTTCAGTCAGTTCTTTATCAGAAGTTGGTTTGTTTACCCTTTATTTTGTTTTGGTTTTGTTACGATTCATTCTACAAAGTCTTAATTAATTAAAATGTTTCCCAGACCGGGCAGAGCAAGAGAAGGACGTCTGTCTGCCTCTTACTTGCACTTGTTTATGCCTGGGGAAAAACTGTTCTCGTATGCAGTTCCTTATATTGGTCAATTCCTCGGGTATGTATTATCGCTTGGGCTGCACTTCTAAGTTTGTTTCCATTCATTCATTCAGAGAACCTGCCTAGTATCAGCCACAGGGTTAGATAGTGGTAATTCGAAGAAAAATGAATAAATGTGTGAATAAATGGATAAATTTATTTATAGAATTTAGAGAGGAGGAGACACTTGCGTTACTGCAAATAGTTCAGATTGGCTGGCAAAAAGGGTCTATGAAACAGAAACATAAGCGATGAAGCAGTGGTGCAGCCAGTTAGTAATTATTAGGTGTCAGGCTGTGGGCTTGGGACCAAGAATAGTGCCAAGGTAGACACGATAGACATGCTTGTGGCCCTCACAGCTTAAAGTGAAGTAGGCTTTCTCGAGTATGTTTATGGCAGCACAATTCACAATTGCAATGATGTGGAACCAACCTAAGTGCCCATTGACTAATGAGTGGATAAAGAAAATGTGGTGTATATACACCATGGGATGCTACTCAGCCACAAAAAAAGAATGAAATAATGTCTTCTACAACAACTTGGAAGAGTGGGAGGTCATTATTCTATGCGAAGTTATACAGGAGTGGAAAACCAAAAACTATATGTTCTCACTTGTAAGCAAAAGCTAAGCTATGAGTATGCAAAGACGTACAGAGTGAAATAACAGACTTTGGAGACTCAGAAAGGGGAGGATGGGAGAGGAGATAGGGATAAAAAAAACTATGCACTAGGTACAATATACACTACTCGGATGATGGGTGCATGAAAATCTCAGAATTCACCACTATATAATTCATCTATGTAACAAAAAACTACTTGTACCCCAAGAGCTATTGAAATAAAAATTTAAAAACAGGCTGGGCTCAGTGGCTCATGTCTGTAATTCCAGCATTTTGGGAGGCTGAGGTGGGTGGATTACCTGAGGTCAGGAGTTCAAGAACAGCCTGGCCAACATGGTGAAACCCCATCTCTACTAAAAGTACAAAAAACATCTGGGTGTGGTGGCACGTGCCTGTAATCCCAGCTACTCAGGAGGCTGAGGCAGGAGAATCACTTGAACCCAGGAGACAGAGATTGCAGTGAGCTGAGATCATACCACTGCACTCCAGCCTGGGTGACTGAGCAAGACTCTATCTCAAAATAATAATGATAATAATAAATGGCCGGCGCGGTGGCTCATGCCAGCACTTTGGGAGGCTGAGGCAGGCGGATCACCTGAGGTCGGGAGTTTGAGACCAGTCTGACCAACGTGGAGAAACCCCATCTCTACTGAAAATACAAAAAATTAGCCAGGTGTGGTGGCGCATGCCTGTAATCCCAGCTACTCAGGAGGTTGAGGTAGGAGAATAACTTGAACCCAGGAGGCAGAGGTTGCAGTGAGCTGAGATCACACCATTGCACTCCAGCCTGGGCAGCAAGAGTGAAACTCCATCTCAAAAATAATAATAATAAATAAAAGATTCATTGCTCTCCAATAAATGAGTGAAGTAGGCAGGCAAAGTAAAAAGCATAAGTTTGATAGGTCCTAGCGGCTTTATACACCCAGTTATGAAGCCTAAGCTTTAACATGTGTCAATGAGGAAAACCGGTGAAGAATCTCTCACAGAAGAGTGACATGCTCACATTTGCATTTTAGGAAGATCCCAAGAGCAGCAGTGGGTAGGGTGGATTTGAGCTGCGAGTCTGGAGGCAAGAGAAAGATTGGGAGTCTACTGCAACTGATTGGGAAGAAATGATGAGGTTCCAACTCTAGTAGTGATGATGGAAATAGGACAGAGAAAGAATTCAAGGGATGTTTAGGAGTTAAAATTGGCAGGACCATCAGCCTTGGATGAATGGTGGATAGTGGCATCCATGACCAAGGTGTAGAATAATGGAGGAGGAGCTGATTTAGGGATGGAGGATGTGAAAGATAACAAGCCTGGTTTTGAAATTTTCAAATTGAGGAAAATCCTAATGCAGATTACAAGAAGGGAGTTTGAAATATAGATTTGTGACTTAGGGTTCTTTTAGAGCTAGAAATGCAGATATGTTGGGATACTGTGGATGAAATCACGGATATAGATGAAATAAACTGTAAGAAGAGAAAAGGGATGGGATTCTGGAAAACTCCATCCTCTAAAGAGTGGAGGAAGAAAGAGTAGAGGTGAGGAAGAGACAGACTGAAAAAAGAAAAGTCAGGGAAGTAGTAGGAGATCGCTCAGAAAAATGGTATTTCAGAATGAGGAAAGGTAGGTTTCCCAAAAGAAAGATAAAGAGAAAGGAAAGAAGGAAAGAGGGAGAAAAACAAGAACAGAACAAATGGCATTTATTCCGTCTGAAGAGCTCTTCTGTTTCAAAACAAGTAGAGCATGCACAAAACATATTTTTTCATCACGTTTCACAACAGGAAGAATGGAAATTCTCTAAGCACTCCTAACCCCTTCTAAAAGGTACCTAATATCTGAGCAGAGCAGTGAACGTATCTGAAAGGCAAAGGTGGCCCAAAGGCAAATCCCATTTCAGCATTTCAAGCAGCTGATGAAGCCTTGGACCCGTCGCAATAGGGCTGAGCTGGACCCGGCACTAGAAAATCAACCAGGGGAGCTTAGAAGGGGTCGAAGTGGTCCCAGATCAGGAGCACCATCTGGATCCCAAAGGAAACAAACACAGTCATCTCTGAAGAAGGCATCCTCAGCTTAGGCCTCTAGGTTTTTCAAAAAATATGAGCTCATGAATACAGAGGAATGAACACCGTCAAATGAGAATCTAGAAAAAGCAACAGTTATTCAGACTTTCCAGGATTTCTGAAATTGGAAAAATCAGCTTGAATGCAAAATAGCTATATATGAAATATATAGAGAAATGGAAGAAGGAATAGCAAAAATGAACAGAAATCAGTCAGGAATATTAGAAAAGGAATTAAATAAACTGTTAGAAAGAAACATAACTATTGAAACTTTAAAAATGAGTTACATGTTGTATTAGAAGAAAAGAAAGAATTAGGGGATTGACATAAAATCTGCAGAAAGTACCTAGAATATAGCATATAAAAGATAAGAAGATGAGAAATACTAATGAGAAATTAAGAGATATGATGGATAAAATAAGAAAGTCTAACATGACATGGGTCTAAATAAATTCTAAGAAGTAGATTTGTTGTTGATAATGCATTGCTACAGCAGTTGTTGTTGTTGTTTGTTTGTTTGTTTGTTTGTTTGTTTGTTTTGAGACGGAGCATTGCTCTGTCGCCCAGGCTGGAGTGCAGTGGAGCGATTTCGGCTCACTGCAACCTTCACCTCCTGGGTTCAACTGATTATCCTGCCTCAACCTTCCCGAGTAGCTGGGACTACAGGCGCACGCCATCATGCCCCACTAATTTTGTATTTTTAGTAGAGACGGGGTTTCACCATATCAGTCAGGTTGGTCTTGAACTCCTGACCTCAGGTGATCCACCCGCCTCAGCCTCCCAAAGTGCTGGCATTAAAGGGGTGAGTCACTGTGCCAGACCAGCTGCAGTAGTTCTAATAAAATTTATCTATATGGTAGAATCAAGCAAATATTGATACTGTTGAAAATCAGAGTTCTTATTTGGGAAAAGAGAGATAAAGATATACAATGGAGAAAGAAGAGGAAGAATCTGTGGTGTCAGTTTTGACTTGGAGGTAGCAAGATGAACACATGACTTACTGAAAAATACTTCCTAGCTCTGTTCACTGAAAGGATCTAGAAACAATGACAGTACAGTGACATGAACAGATTAACACCCAAGTCCTGGTTTTATAATACTATTATTTACTTAAAGGAAACAGGACTCCTTGGAGAAGTGGCTGATTCCATGCCTGGGCAAGGAAAGTCCAAGGTAGTCTTAAAATGTATCATGCCCACCTAACAAAGGTTAAAGATTCTATTTTACCAAGCCACCGAACACTACAAGGACTTTATAGTTCTTTAATTCAGATTACCCATTCAATGTATGTGTTAATGTCATCTAATATTTTAGTTTATATTTATAACCCTATGGATTGGTCTGTTATTTTACATTCAAATTATTTTTACATTGATACATATGATGATTTCTTTGCTCATCTTATCTTTTTGTTCCTCAGACCTTCCTTCTGAGAGATTACCTTCCTTCATCCTAAAGTATAGCTTTTAGAAGTTCCTTTACAGTAGGTCTGTTGGTGGTAAAATGCTGCAGTTGCTTTTTGTTTTTATTTTTTATTTTTTTGATGGAGTCTCAGACTGTCATCCAATCTGGAGTGCAGTGGCGTGATCTTGGCTCACTGCAAGCTCTGCCTCCCGGGTTCACGCCATTCTCCTGCCTCAGCCTGCCGAGTAGCTGGGACTACAGGCACCTGCCACCACGCCTGGCTAATTTTTTGTATTTTTAGTAGAGACGAGGTTTCACCATGTTGGCCAGGATGGTCTCAATCTCCTGACCTCGTGATCCGCCCACCTCGGCCTCCCAAAGTGCTGGGATTACAGGCATGAGCCACTGCGCCCGGCTTTGTTTTTATTTTTTAAAAATCTCTCTTTGTCCTTGCTCTTGCAGCATGGTTTTCTTAGGTACAATTCTAGTAGTTTGAGACTTATTACTTCTCAGTACCATGAGGGGAAATTTTCGTGTGAACAGAAATGTTCATTTCATCTTCCAGTATCCATTTTTACTGTTAAGAAGTCTGCTGTCAGTTTAATTGCCACTCCTTTGTATGTCATCTCTCTTTTCTCTCTGGTACTTTTAAGTCTGCTTTGTTCCAGCACTCTACAGTTTTACTACTTTGTGTCTAGATGTGAATATCTTTTTACTTGCCCTGCTTGGTATTATCTGTGCTTCTTATATCTGTGGATTTATGTCTTTAACCTGTTGTAGAAAATAGCCATGATTTTGCAAAAATTGTCTCCCCTTTATTCTTTCTACAGCTTAGAATTTCTTTAGACCTATGTTAGGCTTTCTCATTTTATCCTAAATTCAAGATTTCTTTTCAGTTTAATTTGTCCTTAGATTATATGCCACTGAGGGTGTACTGTCAGAATATTGTTTTCAGGCTGGGTGCGGTGGCTCATGCCTGTAATCCCAGCACTTTGGGAGGCCGAGACTGGTGGATCACCTGAGGTCAGGAGTTTGAGACCAGCCTGGCCAACATGGTGAAATCCTGTCTCTACTAAAAATCCAAAAATTAGCCAGGTGCGGTGGCAGGTGCCTGTAATCCCAGCTACTTGGGAGGCTGAGGCAGGAGAATCTCTTGAACCTCGGAGGTAGAGATTGCAGTGAGCCAAGAACATGCCATTGTACTCCAGCTTAGGGGACAAGAGCAAAACTCCATCTCCAGGAAGAAAATAAAAAAAGAAAAATATTGTTTTCTAACACTACTTCAAATTTTGCACTGGGAAAAATACTGACTATTTGACAAATGGCATAATGAGTAACCATATGAAAAAATTAAAATTTGACCTTTTTTTCCTTCTAAGTTTAAAGATGTATCTACTAGCTCAATTTGGAATAAATTGAACATCAAAAAGAATAATGATGGTAATAAATTATACTACATTTAGATTTCTAAAAATTTTTTTCAAAAAAGTAAAAAACAAATAAATATAAAAAAGAAGTAAAAAACAAAGAAAATAATTTTTAAAATTGATAAGTAAAAATTGTATATGTTTGTGTTATACCATATAATATTTTGATACATGTATACATTGTATAACGGTTAAATCAAGTTACTTAACATAAGCATTACTTCACATACTTACCATTTTTGTGTGTGTGCTGAGAACAAAAAAATCTACTGTTTCAGTACTTTTCAGGTATATAGTATACTGTTATCAATTATAGTCACCATGATGAACAATAAATCTCTTCAATTTATTCTCCTATCTAACTGAAATTTTGTGTCCTTTGACCAACATTTCCCCAGTCTTCCATTGCATCCCCCAGCCTCTGGTAACCACTATTTTACTATCTATTTCTATGAGTTTAACTTTTTCACACTCCACATATAAATGAGATGATGTGGTGATTGTCTTTTTTTTTTTTTTTTTGAGATGGAGCCTCGCTTTGTTGCTCAGGCTGGAGTGCAGTGGCACGATCTTGGTTCACTGCAAGCCCCACCTCCCAGGTTCAAGTGATTCTCAAACCTCAGCCTCCTGAGTAGCTGGGATTACAGGCTCTCATCACCACGCCCTGATGATTTTTGTATTTTTAGTAGAGATGGGGTTTCACCATGTTGGCCAAGTTGGTCTTGAACTCCTGACCTCAAGTGATCCGCCCCCCCGGGCCTCGCAAAGTGCTGGGATTACAGGTCTGAGCCACTGCGCCTGGCCTGATATTTGTCTTTCTATATCTGGTTTATTATCGCTTAACATAATGCCCTCCAGGTTCATACATTTTGCAAATGACAAGATATACATAATACATAATGGAACACAATTCAGCCTTAAATGATACCACATTGAACAAAAAATTGTTGCACTCAACATGTAGCTCAATTCTTCACTTCCTTTTGGTCTTTATTCAAAACATCACTTTCTCAGTGAAGCCTTTTCTAACCACCTTCTACTACTCCACTGTTGACACTTCACGCATGCCCCTTGGCTTAATTTTCTTCTTAATATATACTACATTTTACCAATTTCTGTTTATTTTCTGCTTCCCCCACTGGAATGTAAGCTCCCTGAAGGCAGAGATTTATGTCTGTCTTGGTCGCTGATATATCTATCCCTGAAACAGTGCCCAGCATATACCAGGTGCTCAATAAATATTTATTGAATGAATAAATGTCTGTTTCCTCCATCTGCTCTCTGGAGAATGAATTGTAGAGAGGCAAGTGGGAGGCAGGCAGTGAGACAAGTTAGGGGGCATGTCCAGTTGCACAGTTAAGCTGTGATGGTGAATTGGAGAAGTGGACAGCAGTGGAGACAGAGAAAAGCATTGTGGTGTCCAATCACAAACCAATCCTTAGACTCCATCGGCAGTTTCAATTCTTAGAAACTTTAGAAGTGCGAGTGTTTGCCTGGAACCTCCTATGACAGAACTTACTACCTCCTCCAATCCCAGCTTGAGATGGGTCTGATTGTTTAAATTGCCCTCCTTCTATTGAATGGTAATATGTCACTTTGCAGTTCCTGAATTTTACCGACTGTGATCTGTAGTGGACCTCTTATTTTTGCCTGACCAGCGTCTACCTGCCCTATCAGGTATTTCCCCAGTTTTCCGTTTGTTTGTTTGTTTTTGAGAGGGAGTCTCTGTCACTCAGGCTGGAGTGCAGTGGCACGATATCGGCCCACTGCAGCCACCGTCTCCCTGGTTCAAATGATTCTTCTGCCTCAGCCTCCCAAGCAGCTGGGATCACAGGTGTGCACCACTATGCCCGGCAAATTTTTGTGTTTTTAGTAGAGATGAGGTCTCACCATATTGGCCAGACTGGTTTCAAACTCCTGATCTCAAATGATCTGCCTGCCTCTTGGCCTCCCATAGTGCTGGGATTACAACGTGAGCCACCATGCCTGGCCCTTGCCCCCAGTTTTCTTTGGGCAGACACCCCTGACCCACTTGGCCATGTGGTTCAGTTTCAGACATGGGCATGTGAGCCACTCAGAGTCTCAGTGTGGCTTACTTACACAGATGGCGACATGATTCCAAGCTACTGGGAAAGACAAACTACCCTTCTGCTGGGGACACTTAGCAGTACTATGAAGGCCCAGAGTGGCTGGGGGCCAGCTTTGCTGCACAAGGACAGCCTTCCTGAGAAGGAACAAGGAAGAACACAGAGCTGGGAGGGACTGACATCGCTTCCAGATGTCAGCATTGGAACATCTGGACAGAGCCACGCAGATATCTATTCGCAGTCTCTTCAATGACAAGGGTTAGAAAATTCCTCTTTTTTCTTAGTCCTTTGATTTTCATTTCAACTTGCAATTGAAAGTGTTTCTGGCCAGGTGCAGAGGCTCACACCTATAATCCCAGCACTTTGGGAGGCTGAGGCAGGCGGATCATCTGAGGTCAGGAGTTCGAGACCAGCCTGGCCAACATGGTGAAACCCCCGTCTCTACTAAAACTACAATAATTAGCTGGGCATGGTGGCAACACACCTATAATCCCAGCTGCTCAGGAGGCTGAGTCAGGAGGATTGCTTGAGCCCAGGAGATGGAGGTTGCAGTGAACCGAGATTGTGCCACTGCACTCCATTCTGGCTGACAGAGCAAGACTCTGTCTCAAAACAAACAAGCAAACAAACAAACCAACAAACAAAAAAGGCCTTTCTGACTTCTATAGGGCCGTAGAGAAGATTCACTTTTTCCTCCCACATGTTAACCCTTCCAGTATTTGAAGTCAGCTGTCCCATCTCGCCACTTAAGGACTGATTTGTGATTGGATACCATCCCAGAACTGCAGGGTGAAGGGTCATTCCTTAGCCAGTCCAGCCTTCCATCTCATGCTTGAATTCCTCCCCGAGCCTCAATGTCAAGTGTGTGGACCTGACACTCAGTCAGTGACTGAAGGACCAGAACATTCATGGTTCAATCCATTTTCTAGTATGCTATATTCTCTTGCTTTTTCCTCAGCTCCCAACTCCGATCCAACTACCATCAAATGATGTGTTGGTGGGTTAAATTAGTTTCTAAAGAAACGTATCAACTATTATATAAGCTCATGTTCAAATTTTCCTCCTAAATTCAAAACACATTTATTCTAAGAATAAACCTCCGCATACTCATATAATAGTTTACCTGGGTGAGAACTCTCATCTCCTTTGCAGTGAATTCTGTAGAGTAGCCAGTCATTGGTGTTTTTTGTTTTTTTAAACTAATGTTGGTTCAGGCTAAATACATTTGTCACAATTATTACTTAGAAGATATAGTAATAATCTTTTTTCTTATATCAGTATAAGAAAAATCCTTTTGAAAAAGTAAAAAAAAAAAAAAAAAGAATCTGAGCATGATTTATCTGCTATACCATGAATCATCACAAGGTAGCAGTGTTCTATGATAATGCCATTCTGAAAACAATTTACAATAGCCTGTCTTCTTAAGAAAGTCAGTGTTTGGACAATTTATGGTTTCCTTGATTAGGAAATTAGGAATTTGAATTCCACTTGACCGTTTGTTTTGTTTTGTTTTGTTTTGTTTTGTTTTGTTTTGTTTTGTTTTTTGAACCGGAGTCTCACTTTTTTGCCCAAGCTGGAGTGCAGTGGCACTCTCTCGGCTCACTGCAACCTCCACCTCCCAGGTTCAAGCAATTCTCCTGCCTCAGCCTCTTGAGTAGCTGGGATCACAGGAACCCACCACCATGACCGACTGATTTTTGTATTTTTAGTAGAGACGAAGTTTCACCATGTTGACCAGGCTGTTCTTGAACTCCTGACCTCAGGTGATCAGCCTGCCTCGGCCTCCCAAAGTGCTGGGATTACAGGTGTGAGCCACTGAGCCTGGTCTTTTTTTATTTTTCTTGAGGTGGAGTCTCGCTCTGTTGCCCAGGTTGGAGTGCAGTGGCACCGTCTCGGCTCACTGCAACCTCCACCTCCCAGGTTCAAGCGATTCTCCTGCCTCAGCCTCCTGAATAGCTGGGATTACAAGCACCTGCCACCACGCCTGGCTAATTTTTAGTTGTATTTTTAGTTGTGACGAGATTTCACCATGTTGGCCAGGCTGGTCTCGAGCTCCTGACCTCAAGTTATCCACCCACCTAGGCCTCCCAAAGTGCTGGGATTACAGGCGTCAGCGACTGCACCCAGCCATTGAGCTCTTATTAATACCTAATCACTTGTGAGCAATGTTAACAATGAACAGCTAAGTAAATACTAAAGAAAATATTAAAGCATATCAGGTAATGTTTTCTTTACTGATCCACTTTATCATTTCATTTTATAAGTAATACATAACAACATAATATTAGAAGTCATAATAAAAATCACATATTTCACCACTGCTAACATTTTAGTGTATGCCATTTAAAAATTTGAAATAAACTTGTTAATTTTAGAATAGTTTTAGATTTACAGAAAAATTGCAAAGATAGTACAGAGAATTGCCCTGTATCCTGCAGCCAGTTTCCCCATTGTCAAGCATTTTACATTCCTATGCTACACTGGTCCCAACAAATGAAGCAATATCAATACATTATCATTAACTAAAATCCATACTTTATTCAGATTTCCTTAGTATTTGCCTTATGTCCAATTTCTTTTCCAGTATCTCACTTAGAATATTACATCATGTTTAGTTGTCTGTATGGAGGTTTCTTAAAAAAATTACACTGGGCACGGTGGCTCACACCTGTAATCCCAGCACTTTGGGAGGCTGAGGTGGGTGGATCACCTGAGGTCAGGAGTTCAAGAACAGCCTGGTCAACATGGTGAAACCTCATCACAACTAAAAATACAACTAAAAAGTAGCCAGACGTGGTGGCAGGTGCCTGTAATCCCAGCTACTCAGGAGGCTGAAGCAGGAGAATCGCTTGAACCCAGGAGGCGGAGGTTGCAGTGAGCCGAGATCGTGCCATTGCACTCCAGCCTGGGCCACAGAGTGAGACACCATCTCAAAGGAAAAAAAATTAAAAACAGAACTACTATATGATCTGGCAATCCCACTTCTGGGCACATATCCAAAAGAATTGAAATCAGGATGTTGAAGCGATACCTGTGCTCCCATGCTCACTGCATCATTATTCACAATATCCAAGATATGGAAACAACCTAAATGTCCATTAACGGATACATGGATAAATAAAATGTGGTATATACGTAAATGGAATCAGCCATAAAAAGAAGGAAATCCTGCCATATGCCACATAGGAATGAACCTGGAGAACATTATGCTAACTGAAATGAGCCAGTCACAGAAGGACAAATACTGCATAATTCCATTTACATGAGGTAACTACAATACGGGGTGGCTGAGGGTGGCTCACATATGTTATCCCAGCACTTTGAGAGGCTGAAGGGGGAGGATCACTTGAGCCCAGGAGTTCAAGACCAGTCTAAGCAACATAGTGAGACCCCCGTCTCTACAAAAAATTTTTAAAAATTAGCCTGGTATGGTTGTGCATGTGTACAGTCCCAGCTACTTGGGAGGCTGAGACTGGAGGATCACTTGAGCCCAGGAGGTTGAGACTGCAGTGAACCTCGATTGTGCCAATGCACTCCAGCCTAGGTGACAGAGTGAGACCTTGTCTCTAAAAATAAAAAAATAGTTGAACTCATAGAAGCAGAGAGTAGAATGGTGGTTGTCAGGGATTTCAGGGTAGGATAAGTGGGGAGTTTGTTATTCAGTGGGCATAAAGTTTCAAAAAAATATGCAGAGCTTTTCTAAACAGCCCACTCTAAGCAAAAGAAATTGCTTCTTATCACTCTGCCAATAGCTTTTCAACTAAAGCAAGAATATGTGTGGATGTGTTGGTTTTTACCTGTGTTCATAGTGTGTTGCTTTTTTTTTTTTTTTTTGGAGATGGAGTCTGGCTCTTGTTGCCCAGGCTGCAGTGCAGTGGTGTGATCTCGCCTCACTGCAATCTCCAGCTCCCGGGTTCAAGTGATTCTCCTGCCTCAGCCTCCCAAGTAACTGGGATTACAGGCACGCTCCTCCACATCCAGATAATTTTGTATTTTTAGTAGAGACGGGGTTTCTCCATGTTGGTCAGGCTAGTCTTGAACTCCCAGCCTCAGGTGATCTGCCCGCCTTGGCCTCCCAAAGTGCTGGGATTATAGGCGTGAGCCACCGCGCCTGACCAGTTTGTTGCTTTTTACAAGAATGAGAATGTTGATGCTATACAATGATATGACAACATCTTGGCTAGGTGGCATCGCAGTACTGGGACCGTCTGCATCTAACCCATGGAGGTCCCAGAGGTGTAGGCAGAAGTTAGGGAGGCCCATATCTAAGGCATCAAGACAGTGAACCCAAAACACTGCATTGGAACTTCAGGCACAAACATCCTTATGGATGACCGTAACAGTCTGGGAGGGCCATAGGGCAGGCCTGGACACCTGAGACCCGGGTTGTCTGTCAGTAAGCAGCTTCTTCACCATATTATGCTTAAACAGCCTGCCTAGTTCACTTCATTCCTTTCACCAGCATGTCTTGAAGTTGTCCTGCTTAGGAGGAAGTAATAAATTATATCACCTCAAGTATGTTTGCTTCTGTCAAAATGACTTTGTGGAACTGATCTTTATCAATATGTTTCTACTAGCTCCAGCAACTTTGTTTATGTGTTTTATTCACTGACTTAGAAGATTTTATGGTAATATGATATATTATCAAGTTCCTGCCCAAAATAAAGTTCAAGAACTCTGAAACAACATTTTAAAAATATTAGAGGGTCAAAATAAAGACCAATGAAATTCCGATTTTTATTCCAATTAAAAAATACATTATAATGCATAATTTTTCATTTTGGTCACAGTGGGACATCTGGGGAAGGCTGTCTTAAAAAAACTCAGGAAATACATGCATTTCTTTTCAGCACAGAAAGTAAATATAAGCTTCACATTTTTAAAATGCTACATAAGCCTTTGGTAAGTGTGGATTTTAAACAGTTTCATACTGAGATTTGGAGGTATTTATTATTATATCTATTTTTATTTAAATGTCAAGATTTATAACTTTTCTAATAGAGGAAAATTTTCTCTTTACCAGAAAATTCAGATTACCAGTTATACATATTAAAAATTAGACTCAGTTCAATCCAGTATGTTATTTTGTTTTGTTTTTTTTTAGACGGAGTCTTGCTCTGTCGCCAGGCTGGACAGGCTGGAATGCAGTGGTGCGATCTCGGGTCACTACAACCTCCGCCACCTGGGTTCTGGTGATTTTCCTGCCTCAGCCTCCCGAGTAGCTGGGATTACAGGTGCTTGTCACCACACCCAGATAATTTTTTTTATTTTTAGTAGACACGGAGTTTCACCATGTTGGCGAGGATGATCTCCATCTCTTGACCTCGTGATCCACCCGCCTTGGCCTTCCGGAGTGCTGGGATTATAGGCGTGAGCCACGGCACCTGGCCCAGATTGGATAATTTCTGAAAACACTGTTTGCGAGTGCATGGACACTTTCTTCTACCATTTCCAATCTGCTGGTAAGCCTATTCCATTGTGTTTTATTTTATTTTAAATACTTCAATTTTCAGTTCTAGACTTTTAAACTTGAATCATTTAAATAGTTTCCATATTCTGTTGAAATTCTCTATATCTTTATTTATGATGACAATATTTTCCTCAAGTCTTTGAATATTTATAATAGCTGTTTTAAAGTTCTTGTCAGCTATTTCCAACATCTGAGCCATCTCACATGTTTTTCTATTGACTGCTTCTCCTCTTAATCTCATGGTACTAGTTTTACTTACTTAAATAGCTACTATTTTGTCTTTATATTGTACATTATGAATAATATATTGAAGAGCTTTTGGATTTTATCTTTCTTAATTGAGTGTTGCTTTCTGTTTTAAGTAATCAATTGCTTTTTAGACAAATCACCTTAAATTTGTGGATGCTTAGTATTACACTTTCTAAAGATGCATTTATTTTAGCTTTGCCACTAGTTTTCGGGCGAATTTCTTAGATGTAGAACATACTCTTTACTCTTAGAGCATGACCTTATGATATGCAAACTCCAAATTCCATCTCCCTTGCAGTGCGCAGATGATAAGGTAGTTGCTCTGTTTTTGGCACTTTCCAGCTGTTGCTTTACGTTGACATCTTTAGAGTCTCATCTCCTTAAGCCCTGTTCAGGGATCAGCCAAGAATTTAAAGTGAGTTTAAACACAGATTTTGGGGCTTCCTCTTTCTGATTCCCTCTTTTCTAAGTTTCCTCCCCTCGATTTCCAGGTCTTTTGGCAGCCCCAGACTCCATCCTCTGACAAGTCAAAAGCACTGTGATTTCTGCTCAGTCCTAGCCACTCCATGCAGTGTGCACTGGGGAGTGCCCTCAGGGAGCAGCTGTATAAACGTGAATCTCATTCAGTGTGGGTGGTTTTCTTATTTCAAGTGTCAAATGCCCTCCTTCTCTTCTTTTTTTTTGAAATGAAGTCTCGCTGTGTTGCCTAGGCTGGAGTGCAGTGGCGTGGAGTGCAGTGGCCTCCGGGTTCATGCAGTTCTCCTTCCTCAGCCTCCCTAGTAACTGGGATTATAGACATGTGCCAGTACACCCAACTAATTTTTTGTATTTTTAGTAAAGACAAGGTTTCGCCATGTTGGCCAGGCTTGTCTCTAACTCCTGACCTCAGATGATCCACCCGCCTCAGCCTCCCAAAGTGTTGGGATTACAGGTATAAGCCACCGCGCCCAGCCTTCCCTCCACTTTCTACCTAACTTTGGTGATTTTTTTTTCCAGGGCCTTCAAATAATTAAATTTTATATTTGTCTAGAGTTTTATAATAACTACCTGAAGAAGAGTTAGTCCAACACAAGCCACTCCACCATTTCTAGAACTAGAAATTTAAGAATTTATTTTTAAGTACTGATACCCCAAATATTTCCAAAGATTCCATTTTATGACCCCAAATATTTCTATTTGTGTATTTATGACTTGACATGTAGAAATGTAACAGCAAAACAGATACTCTGATCTTTGCCATAACTTCAAGATTTTCAGTAGCTTCATATTAATTGTTGCAGGAAGTCAGGGATGCCAAATAGAGGGACTGGCTGGAGTCGTGGCAGAGGAACATGAATTGTGAAGATTTCATGGACATTTCCCAAATAATACTTTTATAATTTCTTATGTCTGTCTTTAATCTCTTAATCTTGTTATCTTTGTAAGCTGAGGATGTATGTCACCTCAGGACCACTGTGATAATTGTGTTAACTGTATAAATTGATTGTAAAACATGTGTGTTTGAACAATATGAAATGAGTGCACCTTGAAAAAGAACAGAATAACAGCGATTTTTAGGGAACAAGGGAAGACAACCATAAGGTCTGACTGCCTGCGGGGTCGGGCAAAAAGAGTCATATTTTTCTTCTTGCAGAGAGCCTATAAATGGATGTGCAAGTAGGGAAGTTCTTTTCCTAGCAAGGAATATTAATATTAATACCCTGGGGAAGGAATTCATTCCTGGGGGGAGGTCTATAAATGGCTTCTCTGGGAGTGTCTGTCTTATGCAGTTGAGATAAGGACTGAGATACGCCCTGGTATCCTGCAGTACCCTCAGGCTTACTGGGGTGGGGAAAAACTCTGCCCTGGTAAATTTGTGGTCAGACCAGTTCTCTGCTCTTGAACCCTGTTTTCTGTTGTTTAAGATATTTATCAAGACAATCAAGACAATACATGCACCGCTGAACATAGACCCTTATCAGTAGTTCTGCTTTTGCCCTTTGCCTTGTGATCTTTGTTGGACCCTTATCAGTAGTTCTGCTTTTGCCTTTTGTCCCATTCTCTCAGAAGCATGTGATTTTTGTTCTGCTTTTTGCCCTTTGAAACATGTGATCTTTGTACCTACTCTCTGTTCTTACACCACTGCCCCTTTTGAAACCCTTAATAAAAAACTTGCTGGTTTGAGGCTCAGGTCGGCATCACAGTCCTGCCAATATGTGATGTCACAACAGCTGTAAAATTCCTCTGCTTGTACTCTTTCTCTTTATTTATCAGCCAGCTGACACTTACGGAAAATAGAAAGAACCCACGTTGATATATCGGGGGCAGGTTCCCCCAATAATTAATCTTGGGATTTCCCCCATGCCTTCATCTTTTGTTTTTCATTGTTTCATCCTCAGATAATCAGTTTTTCAGTAGTTCAATCTTACTGGTGATTTCTTCCAATTCTCCTTCCAAGGTGGAGTGTTTGTGTGTATATTTTAAGACTACCAGCATGTTTCTTGTCAAAGACTGGCAGAATATCCTTTGGTAAACGATTATTATCAGGACAGGGCTGACCTAGCAGCTGCATGCTTCTTTAAGACTGTGCATTTCACATTTGAGCTTTTCAGTTTCTGGGAAGATAAGCATTCTCAAAGAAGATATAATTACATGGCCTTCTTAGAATTTCCAATTGATAGTATTTCATAAGCCTATAATAAATTAAGAATTTCAGAACTTTGTTATATTTAAAGTCAGCAATAAAATAAGAAGTACAACAGGAAAAACGTAAAAGACCTGCATATCCCATGCTTTTCTGAAAAACAAAAAAGTGTTCTGCTAAAAGTATCTTTCAAAAAGGATCTTTAGTGTACTAATCAGAGAATTTAAGTGGGCCAATGTTTGCTATTGTGTTATATTCATGAGCAATTGCTAGGTGATGAAGCTTTGTATTTGAATAGCATTTGACAATCTAAAAATGCCAGGTATTATTATGTGTTAATGAATCTTGACTTTTCATCTCCAAGTCTGTGCCTCTGTCCTGAACTGTAAACTTACATATCCAACTGCCTACTCAACACTTCACATAGAAATCTTACAGTTTGAACTTATCCTGTTCAAAACTGAGCTCCCAATATTTTTTCTTCTTCCTTCAGTTTCCCCAAGCTGCTCCTTCCTTAACTTTCACCATTTTAGTTAATAGCAACTCCTGGGTGGGGCTACAGCCTCCCAAACTGCAGCTGTGGATCAGAACCTCCCTATGCTCTTGGAGGAGGGCAGGGAGCAGGCAGTATCCACCTTCCCTGTGCAGCTAAAGCCGCCCTCCTAGGTGCAGGACCCAGGAGTATCTGCAGCCTGCACCCTCAGGGGCCCCAAGAAAGACTCCCCCTGCCCCCCAGCACCACCCTCAACCTCCCTCCCAACCCCCCACCTCCCCACCCCCACTCTCAACCTCCCTCCCTCCTCTCCAAACCTTCCTCCCACCCCCCACCCCTACCCTCACCCTCAACCTCCCTCCCACACCCCCATCCTCAACCTCCCTCCCACGCCCCCACCCTCACCCTCAACCTCCCTCCCGCAACCCCCCCCAACCTCCCTTCCACACCCCCACCTCCACTACCTAGGAAAGACTCCCTCACCCACTCCCCCACCCCACTGTAGAGCAGTGGGACACCATGGAAATATCTCCAAATACAGAATCATAAATCTTGCACTTGATTGTTGTCTTTGAAATTGACTATGTGTGGCCGGGCATGGTGGCTCACACCTGTAATCCCAGCACTGTGAGAGGTTGAGGTGAGTGGATCACATGAGGTCATGAGTTTGAGACCAGCCTGGTCAATACAGCGAAACCCTGTCTCATCCAAAAATACAAAAACTGGCTAGGCACAGTGGCTCACGCCTGTAACCCCAGCACTTTGGGAGGCCGAGGTGGGTGGATCACAAGGTCAGGAGTTCAAGACCAACCTGGCCAAGATGGTGAAACCCCGTCTCTACTAAAAATACAAAAATTAGCCGGGCATGGTGGCGGGTGCCTGTAATCCCAGCTACTAGGGAGGCTGAGGCAGAGAATTGCTTGAACCCGGGAGGCGGAGCTTGTAGTGAGCTGAGATCACATTACAGCACTCCGGTCTGGGCGACAGAGCAAGACTCAGTCTCAAAAAAAAAAAAAAAAAAATTAGCTGGGCATGGTGGTGGGGGCCTGTAATCCCAGCTATTTGGGAGGCTGAGGCAGAAGGATTGCTTGAACCTGGGAGGCGGAGGTTGCAGTGAGCCAAGATTGCGCCATTGCACTCCAGCCTGATTAGTGAGACCCTGTCTCAACAAACAAACAAAAATAAAAAACTAATAGAATTTTGCTGTTCAGGACTTGGAAGTGGTAGGCTGGCTTCTTGCACTGGTGACAACACACCCCAAATTTTGTGTTTCCCTCTGGCAGGCTCATTTTGAGAGAGAGTTTTCAACTGGGTACAAACAAGGTAGAGTAGATCTTGGAAACCATAATATAGAGGAATTGAAGGCACTTGGCCATGAGAAGAAAGGAGTCATTGCAGGCAAGAGCACTGTGTTCCAATGCTTAGGGATATAGAATGAAGAACAGAATTATTTCATGTGGTCCAGAAGACAAATCAAGGACAAATAGTTGACTTTTCATATAGGGATGATTTCAGCTTAGAATAAGGAAAAACAATGTCTTCAATTTCTCATCATTTGAGCTAGTTAGCAATAGAATGAGGCACCTGCCTCATTGGGCTTATTAATTAATTCTGCAAATATGTATTGAATGCCTACTATATGCCAAGCCCTGTTCTGGACATGAGCAAGTGATCAGTGAGATAGTCATGGATTTGCCGTAATAGAATTTACATTCTAGTGGGGCAGATAATCAATAAGCAAAAAAAAAAAAAATTAATTTCCATGAAGAAAATGAGATTATCATGAAGAAAACAAAGCAGGGTGCATGATAGAGAGAACGGGGTGGGTGGGAAGGGAGCTGAGTAAGAGATAGGGTGGTCAGGGAAAGCCCTGTGAAGACAGCATTTGAGTTCAGACATAAATATTTAACCGAAATAATCAGCTCTGCAAATATCTGAGGGAAAGGTATTCCAGGAAGGAGGTACATGAGTAGGGGGCTCTCAGCCGATGACCCTGTGATGGCTAAAATTATATGTCCACTTGGCTAGGCTATGGCACCCGCTTGTTTGGTCAAACACGAATCTATATGCTGCTATGAAGGAGTTTTATGGATATGATGAACATTTACAATCAGTTCACTTAAGTATGTTACCCTCCATAACGCAGGTGGGCCACATCCAATTCAGTGGACGGTCTTAAGAGCAAAAACTGAGGTTCCTCAGACAAGAAGGAAATGTTTTAAGACTTTAGTATCAGATCCTGCCTGAGTTTCTAGCCTGCTGGCCTGCTCTATGAATTTCACACTTGCCAGCCCTCACAATCACATGAATAAATTCCTTAAAATAAATCTTGTGTGTGTGTATACATATATATCCTATTGGTTCTATTTCTCTGAAGAATCCTGACTATTTTGGACCCCTTCCTGAGGGGCTCTCACACTCCTTGGCATGAAATGTCTGTGATACTACAGCCAATTAAGTGGGTATGGAGAATAGATTTTAACGGGTTAGGATGCTAGAATTATTTAGATAAAAATGCTGACAATGAGGTTTTCAGAAGGCATTTCTACTTCACAAATATTTCTGCTGATTACTGAATCCTAGAGTGTAGTGGGGTTTCCTACCACTCTGAATGTCCAATCCAAAGTGGAAAATTCAGCGGGGGAAGGTGGCTAACGCCTGTAATCCCTCAAGATGGGCGGATCACGAGGTCAGGAGATCGAGACTATCCTGGCCAACACAGTGAAACCCCACCTCCACTAAAAATACAAAAATTAGCTGGGTGTGGCAGCACGTGCCTGTAATCCGAGCTACTCAGGAGGCTGAGGCAGGAGAATCGCTTGAACCCAGGAGGTGGAGGTTGCAGTGAGCCGAGATCGTGCCATTGCATGCCAGCCTGGTGATAGAGCTAGACTCCATCTCAAAAAGAAAAGAAAAGAAAAGAAAGAAAAATGGAAAATTCGATTGGGCACGGTGGCTCACACCTGTAATCCCAGCACTTTGGGAGGCCGAGGAGGGTGGATCATCTGAGGTCAGGAATTCCAGACCAGCCCGACCAACATGGAGAAACCCCATCGCTACTAAAAATACAAAATTAGCCGAGTATGGTGGCGCATGCTTGTAATCCCAGCTATTCGGGAGGCTGAGCCAGGAGAATCGCTTGAACCTAGGAGGTGGAGGTTGTGGTGAGCCGAGATCGTGCCATTGTGTTCCAGCCTGGGCAACAATAACGAAACTCCTTCTCAAAAAAAAAAAAAAAAAAAAAAAAAAAAACAAGGAAAATTCATCCTTGACTCCATTTCTACATTTTAGAATGGATTTCTTACGAAATTTAGACTTTCTCTTGGATAACATTTAAAAAGTAAGAAGTAACTGTGGGAATTCAAATTTTTTGTCCGGTCTTTGCTGGATTATTTAAAATAGACATATTTATATTTTTGAGAAAAACTTTTAACTTATATTTATAATCCAAGGAATACTCTAGATAGTCAAGTTGGAGTGAAAGGTGTTATCAGTGAGCAACCATTTTTGATTTATGATCTATTACAAATACCTGAGAAATCACCTTGAAATGATTTTCCTGGCAATTGCACAACTGATACAGCTCAGTGATAATATTTATTACTCTGTCACTGCTTACTGCTCCCTTCAAGTTCAGCAAATGCCTGGTATAACATTTCACAGACTCAGGGCAAGCTGACCTCATCAGGGAATTGAATCTCCAGGGTCTTATGGCCACAGCTGGCAATTATGGGTGTTTTCCATCAGCAGTACAGAGTGTAGAAAAATGTTGTCAGCCACTGAATAACTGGTGATAGATTAAGAGTTACAGATTACTATGGTTAATTTATCATATTGAGGAGTAGATATAACGTCTTACGTATATTGTCCTTGGATACGATTAGTCTTCTTCTCCATGTAGAATGTGTTTGGCTTTTTATATACATAACCTTGTCTAATCTTAAATTATGCTATTTAAATTTTGTTGATTCTCAGTAAAGCAAATTATCCTCCATAACTTGGATGGGGCTTGCCCACCCACTCAGTTGAAGACCTTAAGTGTCAAGACTGAGGCTTCCCAGAGAAGGAGGAATTCTCAGTCAGTAACATAGAAACCTTGCCCGTGTTTCCAGCCTACTGCCCTCCAAAATTTGGATTCTCAGTCAGTAACATAGAAACCTTGCCCGTGTTTCCAGCCTACTGCCCTCCAAAATTTGGACTCAAGACTGAAACCATGACTGGCTGCCCTGCATATTTCTGACTTGCCAGTTCCAACGACTGTGTAAGCCAATTCCTTAAACTAAATGTCTCTCTATATCTGCATCTACGTCTATGTCTATCTCTATCTCACCTGTATATCCCCTATATATCTGTTTCTCTGGAGAACTCTAATACATCAAGCAACACTATTTTTTTTTTCATTTTCTCATCCTCCTCCTTATTGTTTTTTGAGTATGTTCCAGTTTACTAACATCTAATATACTCAAGGCATGGTGAGTGCAGGGTAGAGCCATACTGTTACCATCTTATCCTCACCCCAGTATAACTTAGCTCTTAAGGACAAGGGTCTGGGATACAGAGAGAAGATTTAAGCCCCCATCCCACAATTTTATGACTTGAGCAAGTTACTTAACTTCTTTCCACTTTGGTTTCTCTAAGTCTGGTTGGAGATGATAGTAACCACATGACAGTATTCTGTGATGTGAGAGTAAAAGGTACTCTACTCAAAGGAAAAAAAAAAAAATCACTTATTCTTTGGCTTTGGCAACAAGCAATTACCAGATCTAGGTTTAAACCCATGTGTTTTTGTTGTTGTTGTTGTTGTCATTGTTGTTGTTGTTGTCATTGTTGTTGTTGTTGTTGCCATTGTTGTTGTTGTTGCCATTGTTGTTGTTGTTGTTGTCATTGTTGTTGTTGTTGTCATTGTTGTTGTTGTTGTTGTCATTGTTGTTGTTGTTGTTGTCATTGTTGTTGTCATTGTTGTCATTGTTGTTGTTGTCATTGTTGTTGTTGTTGTTGCCATTGTTGTTGTTGTTGTTGTCATTGTTGTTGTTGTTGTTGCCATTGTTGTTGTTGTTGTTGCCATTGTTGTTGTTGTTTTGTTTGTTTTTTTTTAGACAGAGTCTCGCTCTGTCACCCAGGCTGAAGTGCAGTGGTATGATCTCAGCTCACCGCAAGCTCCACCTCCTGGGTTCAAGCACTTCTCCTGTCTCAGCCTCCAGAGTAGCTGGGATTACAGGCACGTGCTGCCAAGCTCAGCTAATTTTTGTATTTTTATTCAAGACAGGGTCTCACCACGTTGGCCAAGCTTGTCTTGAACTCCTGACCACAAATGATCTACCCGCCTCTGCCTCCCAGAGTGCTGGGATTACAGGCGTGAGCTACCGCACCCAGTCGGGTTTAAACCCACACTAATGGAGCAGTGACAACTTACTACTGTAACTAGGAAGACAGTTAGTGACAGCCCACATTTCCTAAAAATAGGCCACTAACAATAGTCTCATGGAATGACAATATTTCTTAAGGTCAGCCAACAAACAACTGCTTCACTTAAATAACTACACTCCCAGAGCTAAATATCAACTCACCCCAACACGTCAATTTCTGAAAATGTACCAGTCCCTGAACTCAAGGCTTATATAAATGCAGCTGTCTGCTTTGCTCAGAGACCCTGTGACTCATAAGTACTGCTCTTATTTAGCAATAATTTCAGCTTTTGATTTCAGGCATTGAAACATCATTTGACAGAGGATAAAATTAGATCATATATGGAAGTATTTAGCATAGTGCCTGGCATAGAATAAGAACTCAGTAATGTTAGCTATTCTCTTGAATATAAAATTATATCAGCGTCCTTTAGTTTGACAGCAAAGGCTGTCAGTCTGGGAAGACTGTTGAGGTGAGCACCCATACACAAAATGGGCATTATTGGGGCATAAAGTAGAGTAGCAGCAAACCAGGGAGGATGATCAAGACCAGAGTGGTGGCTCAGCATGCTGGCTCATGCCTGTAATTCCACCACTTTGGGAGGCCTGAGGTGGAAGGATCATTTGAGGCCGGGAGTTCAAGGCTGCAGTGCGCTATGATCACTGCACTCCAGGCTAGGTGATAGAGTGAGATGAGATCCTGACTCAAAACAACAACCACCACCCCCCCACAGAAAAACCCAGAGTGGCTCACTGGGAGTGCCTGTGACCAGGGCCACATCTTGTCTGGCCGTGCTTCTGTCTGCTCCATGAGCTGCTACCCGAGAGTGACCTCCTTACACTGTTGCATCTCAATGTCAGGTAAACCCCAGAGTTTTTTCCACAAGGGCTGTGGATTACTCATCTAGCTCCAGTTGTAGTTGCTGGACTCTAAAATATCAGTGTAGGATCTTTGAACCATCAAATTTCTTGTGGCTAGATTTGGATCAATGTACCAGTTTGGTCAATATCCTTTATAAGAAAATGCCTATAAACATATGTTGAAGCAGGACATAGCAGGCTTTAGATGTGGAGAGGAGGACATTTTTGCCTTTCTAATGAAAGCCTCTGCTCTATAATTTCTTTGTTCATGAGATTCTGCAGACAAAGATAAGACCTAGGAATGTGAAATATGTTTTTCACTTTAAACTTAATTAAAATTTTATTATTATGGGTACAGAATAGGTGCATAGGTTTACATGTGATTTTTTGATACAGGCATACACTGTGTAATGATTCAATCAGGGAAATTGGGGTATCTGTCACCTCCAGCATTTATCATTTCTTTGTGTTAGGAACATTCCAATTCCTAACTCCAATTCTAACAGTAAATTATTATTGATATGGTAGTCACCTTCTTGTGCTATCAAATACTAGATCTATTCATTCTAACTATATTTTTGTACCCATTATCCATCCCCACTTCACCCCTGCCTATTTGCTTTGCTTTCCAACCTCTGGTAACCATCATTCTATCCTATATCTCCATGAGTCCGATTGTTTTAATTTTTAGCTCCCACAAATGAGTGACAGCACAAGAAATGTGTCTTTCTGTGTCTGGCTTATTTCGCTTCACGTAATGTCCTCCTCTTCCACCTATGTTGTCGCAAATAACAGAATTTCCTTCTTTTTTAATCACTAAATAGTGTTGTTTAAATGTTTTATTTATTTATTTACGAGCTGGAGTTTCGCTCTTATTGCCCAGACTGGAGTTCAGTGGCACGGTCTCGGTTCACTGCAACCTCCGCCTTCCGGGTTCAAGCGATTCTCCTGTCTCAGCCTCCCAAGTAGCTGGGATTACAGGTGCCCACCACCACGCCCAGCTAATTTTTTGTATTTTTAGTAGAGACGGGGTTTCACCATATTGGCCAAGATGGTCGCGAACTCCTGACCTCAGGAAATCCATCCACCTCAGCCTCCCACAGTGCTGGGATTACAAGTGTGAGCCACTGTGCCCGACCTAAATGTTATTTTTTGGAACAGTTTTAGATTTACAAAAAATTAGGATGACAATACAGAGTTCACAAAAGCCTAGCACCCGGTTTCTTTTATTATTATTATTTATTATTTATTTATTTTTTTGAGGTGGAGTCTCGCTCTGTCCCCCAGGCTGGAGTGCAGTAGCGCGATCTTGGCTCACTGCGAGCTCTGCCTCCTGGGTTCACACCATTCTCCTGCCTCAGCCTCCCGAGTAGCTGGGACTACAGGCGCTGGCCACCACGCCCGGCTAATTTTTTTGTATTTTTATTAGAGATGGGGTTTCACCATATTAGCCAGGATGGTCTCGATCTCCCTCATGATCCGCCCACCTTGGCCTCCCAAAGTGCTGGGATTACTTAGACTGGGATTCTGTGTTTTTTGGGGAGGAAGATCACAGAGGTAAAGTGTGCGCCACCACACCCAGCGTTTTCCTTTATTATTAACTGTGTTAGGCCTTTCTTGCATTGTTATTTACACCTGGGGCTGGGTAATTTATAAAGAAAACAGGTTTAATTGGCTCACAGTTCTGCAGGCTTTACAAAGAAGCTTAGTGCTGGCATCTGCTCAGCTTCTGGGAAGGCCTCAGAAAGGTTACAATCACGGTGGAAGGTGAAGTGGAAGCAGGAGTCTCATATGGCCAGAGCGGGAGAGAGAGTTGCGGGAGGTGCCAAACACTTTTAAACAACCAGATCTCATGAGAACTCACTCACGAACATGAGGACAGCATCAAGGCATGAGGGATCTGTCCCCATGACCAAATCACCTCTCAGCTGGCCCCATCTCCAACACTGGATTACATTTCACCATGAGATGTGGTGGGCACACAGATCCAAACCATGTCATTAACATCTTACCTTAGCATGATACATTTGTTACAACTAATGCACCAATATTGATGCCTCATTATTAACCAAAGTCCCTGCTTTATTCAGATGTCCTTAGTTTTTACCTAATTTCCTTTTCTTTTCCAGTATCCTATCCAGGATATATGACATTTAGTCATCGTGTCTCTTTAGGTTCCTCTAGACTGTGAGTTTCTCAGACTTTCCTTGTTTTGACAGCTCTGACAATTTTGAGGTATACTGCTCAGGCATTTTGTACAATGCCCCTCAATTAGGATTCATCTGATGTTTTTCTCATGATTAGACTGGGATTCTGTGTTTTTTGGGGAGGAAGATCCCAGAGGTAAAGTGCCATTTTCATCACATCATATCAAGGGCACGTGCTAGCAGCATGACATCACTGTTGATGTTGACCTTGGTCACCTGGTCATCTGGTAGTGTTTGTCTAGTTTCCCCACTGGGAAGTTCCTCCCTCCACTCCCCACTTTCCACACTATGCTCTTTAGAAGGAAGTCACCATACATAGGCCATACTTAAGAAGTGAGGACTTAGCTTCTTGAGGGTAGAGTGGCTACATAGATTAGTTATAATTATTCTGCACAGGAGATTTTTCTATATTCCCCCATGATTGATATTTATTCAATTATGTACTTATATTGTGATGGACTCCTTCGTTTTTTAAATACTTTGGGTTGTACTCGAATACTAGGTTATCATTGTTTTTAAATAGTTCCCACTTTGGCCATAGGAGCTCTTTCCATTGGCTCTCATATCCTTTTGCTGTGACTCTGCAGTAGGAGGCGGAACTCAGTTCCAGAGGCAGGGCTTGGATACTGGACCAAACTGAGGACTAGCTAAAACAGAGATGGGGCAGAAGCACCTTTCTATAAGACATACCCACCAGTGTGCCATGGCAACATACAGAAGTTATCACCCCTTTCTATGGCTACAACTTGACAACCTGGAAGTTACCACCCCTTTTAAAGAATTGTCTGCATAATCTGCCCCTTAATTTGCATATAATTTAAAGTAGGCATAGATATAACTGCAGAACTGCCTCTGAGCTGTTACTCTGAGCACATTCGCTATGGGGTAGCCCTGCTCCACAAAGAGCAGTACCTCTGCTGCTGCTTATACATGCTGCTTCAACAAAAGTTACTGTCTAGGCCAGGTGCGGTGGCTCACACCTGTAATCCCAGCACATTGGGAGACCGAGGTGGGCGGATCATTTGAGGTCAGGGGTTCGAGACCAGCTTGACCAACACAGTGAACCGCCCCCCATCTCTACTAAATACAAAAATTAGCCGGGCATGGTAGCAGGCGCCTATAATCCCAGCTACTTGGGAGGCTGAGGCAGGAGAATCGCTTGAACCCAGGAGGTGGAGGTTGCAGTGAGCCGAGATCACACCATTGCACTATAGCCTGGGCGACAGAGCAACACTCACTGTCAAAAAAAAAAAAAAAAAAAAAAAAAAGTTGCTGTCTAACACCACTGGTTTGCCCTTGAATTCTTTTCTGAGCAGAGCCAAGAACTCTCCCAGGCTAAGCCTCAATTTTGAGACACACCTGCCCCGCATCAGCTCCGCTGTTTTTTTGTTGTTGTTGCTTGAAGCCCTTACTTTTTTGCACTACAAGGGGCTCCAGTCTCTCCTTGTTCACCTGGAAAGGATAGTAGAGGACAGCCACTTACTAAGACACTGGCGCACAAGCGGCCCTGCTGAGATTCCTCCTAGGTGAGTGTAGCACAAGCTGGTGGAGGGCCCTCCTCTGCTTCCACATTCTTTAGTGTTCTCTCACTCTTTACTCCCCTTCTCTTTTTTGCACCGTAAAGTCTCAAGTATCTCAGCTGACATGTGGTGCCCACTGGATGTCAGTGCCTGAGAGCAGAATGGTGGAGAACAATTTTTTTATGAAGGATATTCACTGGAAGCCATTTCCCAATACAGGTCTCTAAATTTTTTAATAAAAACAATTTATAAAGTTTACAGCAATTGCTATTAGCTAGGATGGGATGATGGGTACAAGTTTGTTTTCTCTTGTTTTAAGTTTTGAGGATTTCTGCAAAACTTTGATAGGCCGCTTTTCATTTTATGTTCATAATAGCATCTCAAGAATATTTGATTAACCTCTGCCTTGAATTTCTGCTACTGTGATACAGTCAATTGGGTAGAAATAAGACTTTTTGCTGGGGGAAAGATGGGGAACATTGAGTGGCAGAGACAGAAGGCACGTGAGTACATTCTTCACTAATACTCTTAGTTATAGGAATATACACAACACTTTTCCCTTGATTGAAAACATATCCTGGGCCAGGTGCCATGGCTCATGCCTGTAATCCCAGCACTTTGGGAGGCTGAGGTAGGCGGATCATCTGAGGTCAGGAGTTCGAGACCAGCCTGGCCAACACGGCAAAACCCTGTCTCTACTAAAAATACACAAATTAGCCGGGTGTGGTGGTGGGTGCCTGTAATCTTAGCTACTCAGGAGGCTGAGGCATGAGAAGAATCGTTTGAACCCAGGAGGTGGAGGTTGCAGTGAGCTGAGATTGTGCCACTGCACTCCAGCCTGGGGACAGAGTGAGACTCTGTCTCAAAAAAAAAAAAAAAAAAAAAAAAAAATTCCTCACAAAGAAGGTAAGCCCTATGAGGTCAAGAACTATGCCTACATTGTCCATCCCTTTATTGTCAGGTTTTAGAACATTGTAGGTGTTCAGAAAATTTGTTTGAATGTGGGCTCGATATGTTTATTATGTGCATGAACATATTCAACATCTATTGCTTCAAAAATAGATTCTTTACAAATAGAAACAGTGCTCTATTCATTCAAGTATATTATTCTTACAAATGTATTAAAGTATTCATAATCAAGAAGAATATATTCATAAAGATAGTTGTTGAATATTCATAAGGATGTTTCGTAAATAATATTTTACGAACAAATTTCATGAAGATTTTATGAACAAATTAAGAAGTAATTTGAGGAATGTGTACACGAAAAGTTTTTGAAGAACATCTGGAGAAGAAAGTACTAATAAGGAAAATATTTTAGTAAGAAAAGCTTCAAGATGAAGAAAATATTCATGATGAGTGTTCCTCACCTTCCCCTCTGCCTCTGCAGCTGGGCTGTTTTGCCTTCCCCGTTTCATTCTTTCCCTGAAGAAGTTTCCTCTGCCCAGTTCTTCTAGCTGCAGGGACAAGTTCAGCTGTCACAGTTTTAATGTTTCCAACAACCATAAAATTAGCAAGTAAAAATTCTTGAAATATCATTATATTTTCCTATGTATAAAATATAATGCATGCAATAATGTACTGCCTTGCCCTGCTATTTAACCTGTTATTTGGCATGTCTTATTTCTCTTGTTTACTACAAATTTCTTTTGAAATATTTTTTAGAGGCTGGGTATTGCTATGTCTCCAAGGCTGGAGGGCAGTGACTATTTACAGGTGCACACTCATGACCACACTGCAGCCTCGAATCATCCTTCTGCCTCAGCCTCCTGAGTAGCTAGGACTACAGATGTGCATCACTATGCCCGGCCTATTTGTTTTCATACCACACATTTCTTAAAAGCAGAGGCCTCATTTTATGCTTCTCTGTAATTCTCATAGTGAGCATTTAGCATCTAACAGGTGAATGCATACATACTGTTGATTACGTCATGAGTTTGTGTTTTTTTTTTTTTCAAATCATCTTTGCAGATATATTCTCTGAGGTAAACTTAAATTTTTTTTTGAATCACAAAACCAGATCATAAAGTTGTACCTTTATTCTAAAAGCTCTTTTTTAGCATTCCATGAGGACAGCGGCATTCTTGCAGAGGACAGTAGCACTCAAAGCAGAAATGGATGGGCATCTGTTTGGAAGCCCACAGGGCACTCAGTCCTGATAACAGAAGAGTGGCATAGATGACATCCATTCTGGTGTCACAATTCTGGGCATGTTTGAATTAAGGGGTTTTATTGCTGCATCTTGGCAATAGCCGGAAAGGATCTTTAAACGCGTAGTGCTTAAAGTGGTTAAGAGAAGGAATTCAGGTGGTTTATGGAAACCCGGAGCAGTACTGCCGTCCAATATATAGGCCCTCTTGAAGCAGAACACTTTTTCAACTGGGGTTTTTCAAACCTTGCCCTTAAGAAGCATTGGAAGAGAGAACGTTTATTTTCTGCAGGCGGAGGCCTCCAAAGGCAGGTGGTTGGCATTTTTACTCAGTAGTGTCCTTCTGCTGCAGCTGTCTGAGGAGCCACAGGTGGCTGCAGTTGGAGAGGGCTTCTCCTTCTTCCTCTTCTCCCCCATGCCCACAACCCTGACATGCCTCATGCTTGTCATTCAAATTTATCATTCAGACCATAACACAGTGCTATGTGGGTAGCTCAGCTGTCTGAGAAAGGATCAGAAAACCCAACTCTAATGGGCTGATGAATGGAAAATACATTACTGATGTAGCAGTCAAAGGACGCTCTTGCTTTATTTCACCCGAGTGGAATGGAAATGTGAGTAAATAGGATGATGAGCAGCTGATAGTGTCGTTTGTAAATGAAAATGTCAAAGGGTGATTTTTTTGCTTTTTAAAATCTTGTACTGTTTATCTTTGACGTGTATACTTTTAAAGGATAATAAAATATTTTTCTCCCACTAGAGTACACAGTTAAAATAAATATTATTTTTTTTGGCCGGGCGCGGTGGCTCAAGGCCTGTAATCCCAGCACTTTGGGAGGCCGAGACGGGCGGATCACGAGGTCAGGAGATTGAGACCATCCTGGCTAACACGGTGAAACCCCGTCTCTACTAAAAAAATACAAAAAAACTAGCCGGGCGATGTGGTGGGTGCCTGTAGTCCCAGTTACTCGGGAGGCTGAGGCAGGAGAATGGCGTGAACCCGGGAGGCGGAGCTTGCAGTGAGCCGAGATCGTGCCACTGCACTCCAGCCTGGGCGACAGAGTGAGACTCAGTCTCAAAAAATAAATAAATAAATAAAATAAATAAATATTATTTTTTCATAAGTGTTCAGTACCTGAATTGTTTTTATATAAATGTACTTTTAGTTTTTTAGTTTATTCAAATGTCATTTAGTACATTTTGGACAAGAATGAAATTAAATTATAATGTTCACATTAAGTAGAGTACCAGACAAAATGCAGGACACCTGACTTTGAATTTAAGAAAAATGATGAATAATTTTTGTTATGTCCATGCACTATTTGGGATATAAACTCAGGCACTACATAATGACATTTCAGTCAACTATCAACCGCATATATGATGGCGGTCCCGTAAGATTACAAGAGAGCTGAAAAATTCCTATTGCCTAGTGACATCATAGCCATCATAGTGTCATAGCGAAATGCATTCCTTATGTGTTTACGGTGATACTGGTGTAAATCAACCTACTGCATTGCAGTCATATAAAAGTCTAGCATATATAGTTATGTACAATATATAATACTTGATAATGATAATAAGCAACTATGTTACTGGTTTATGTATTTACTATACTTTACCTTTTATCCTTATTTTACAGTGTGCTCCTTCTATTTATAAATAAAAGTTAGCTGTAAAATAGCCTCAGGTGGGTCCTTCAGGAGGGATTCCAGAAGAATGCACTTGGTACCATAGGAGATGACAGCTCTGTGTATGTTATTGCTCCTGCAGACCTTCCAAAGAGACAAGTTGTGGAGGTGGAAGGCAGTGATATTGAGGATGCTGACCTCATGTACGCCTAGGCTAACGTGCGTGTTTGTGTCTTAGTTCTTAACAACAAAAAAGTTTAAAAAGCAAAAAATAAAATAAAAAATTAACAATAGAAAAAACGTATAGAAGGAAAGAAATATAAATAAGAAAATATTTTTGTGCAACTGTACAATGTGTTTGTGTTTTAAGCTGTTATTACAAGAGTCAAAAAGTTTTTAAAAATTCATTCTACTATAAAGATACATGCACACATATGTTTATTGCAGCACTATGCACAATAACAAAGACTTGGAACCAACCCCAATGTCCATCAATGATAGGTTGGATAAAGAAAATGTGGTACATATACACCGTGGAATACTATGCAGCCATAAAAGAGAATGAGATCATGTCCTTTGCAGGGACACTGGATGAAGCTGGAAGCCATCATCCTCAGCAAACTAACACAGGAACAGAAAACCAAACACTGCATGTTCTCACTCATAAGTGGGAGTTGAACAATGAGAACACATGGACACAGGGAGGAGGGAGGGGAACAACACACACTGGGGGCTGTCCGGAGGTGGGGGGCAAGGGGAGGGAGAGTATTAGGACAAATACCTAATGCATGTGGGGCTTAAAACCTAGATGAAGGGTTGATAGGTACAGCAAACCACCATGGCACGTGTATACCTATGTAACAAAGCCTGCACATTCTGCACATGTATCCCAGAACTTAAAGTAAAATTAATCTATCTATATATAAAATATTTTTAAATTAAAAAGTTTTATAAAGTAAAAATGTTATAGTAAGCTAAGGTTAATTTATTATTAAAGAAAGAATATTAAAAAATTTTAAAATAAATTTAATAAATCCTAAGTATGCATTGTTTATAGAGTCTATACTAGTATACAGTAAGGTCCTAGGCCTTCACATTCACTCATGACCCACTCACTGACTCAACCAGAGCAACTTCCAGTCCTGCAAGCTCTGTTCATGGTCAGTGTCCCACACAGATGGTACCATTTTTTATCTCTTTTTTTTTTTTTTTCTTTTTTAGCCAGAGTTTCACTCTTGTTGCCCAGGCTGGAGTGCAACAGCATGATCTCGGCTCACTGCATCCTCTGCCTCCCAGGTTCAAGCGATTCTCCTGTCTTAGCCTCCTGAGTAGCTGGGATTACAGGAGCATGCCACCACGCCTGGCCAATTTTTGTATTTTTAGAAGAGACAGGGTTTCATCATATTGGTCAGGCTGGTCTCGAACTACTGACCTCAGGTGATCCACCTGCCTCGACCTCCCAAAGTGCTGGGATTACAGGCATGAGCCACTGCACCCGGCCCATTTTTTATATTTTATACTATACGCTCACTGTACCTTTTCTATGTTTAGATACACAAATACTTATTATGTTATAATTGCATACAATATTCAGTACACTACTATGATGTCCAGGTTTGTGGCCTAGGAGCCATAGGTTCTACCATATTAGCGTAAGTGTATAGTGGGCTCTACCATCTAGGTTTGTGTAAATACAACCTGATTTCTCCACAAGGATGAAGTCACCTAAGGACACATTTCTTAGAACATATTCCCATTGCTAAGTGATGAATGGCTGTGCTTATACTCAAAAATTACTCATTGTTTATCCAAAATTCATAACTGGGTGGCCTGTATTTTTGTTTGCTAACTGTGGCAACCCTATCACCAAGGCAAATTTCACTGGAAGAAATTTGAAGCTGTCAATACAGTTTTTAATCAAGCACATAGACTTTTATTCACACTTGAAAATCAACCTTACATCATCCAGAGAGTACATATGCGGTCTCCAGCTCCTTGTTTCCCATTGGCCCTCAGCCCATTCCAATCGGCCTCACAGAGCCCCATCACCCCATGGAAACAGGTGTCTTCATGGTCACCAGCACGTTCTTTGTTGCCACACCCAATGGACACTTTTCTGTACTCATGTTAACATCTCAGCCGCATTCTGCAGTGTTGACCTTCTCTCTTTTGAAAGAATTAGGCTCTGGCTTCTGTGACCCCTTCTCTGTCCTGGTTTTCTACTTATCTAGCCACTAATTCTCATCTCCTCTATCAGATCCTTCTCCTCTAACTCCAAATTGGGAACTCCTCATGGCTTCATACAAGGTTTCCTCCATCCTCCTCTGTATCAACACTGTCCAATAGAACTCTCTGTGACGATGGACATGTCCTCTTTCTTTTTTTTTTTTTTTTTTTTTTTTTTGAGACAGAGTCTCGCTCTGTCACCCAGGCTGGAGTGCAGTGGCCGGACCTCAGCTCACTGCAAGCTCCGCCTCCTGGGTTTACGCCATTCTCCTGCCTCAGCCTCCGAAGTAGCTGGGACTACAGGCGCCCGCCACCTCGCCCGGCTAGTTTTTTGTATTTTTAGTAGAGACGGGGTTTCACCATGTTAGCCAGGATGGTCTCGATCTCCTGACCTCGTGATCCACCCGTCTCGGCCTCCCAAAGTGCTGGGATTACAGGCTTGAGCCACCGCGCCTGGCCGACATGTCCTCTTTCTGCACCATCCAATGCAGTAGCCACTAGCTACATATGGCGACTAGGCACTTGAAATGTGACTAGTGTGACTGAGGGATGGAATTTTAAATTTTATTTAATTTTTTAATTTTTTTATTGAGAGTTCCACTCTGTCACCCAGGCTGGAGTACAGTGGCACAATCTTGGCTCACTACAACCTCCACCTCCTGGGTTCAAGCGATCCTCTTGCCTCAGCCTCTGGAGTAGCTGGGATTACAGGCGTGTGCTATCACGCCTGGCTAATTTTTGTATTTTTTGTAGAGACTCGGTTTCACCATGTTGGCCAGGCAGGTCTTGAACTCCTGACCTCAAGTGAACCGCCCACCTTGGCTTCCCAAAGTGCTGGGATTACAGACATGAGCCACTGTGCCCAGCTAACTTTTATTTAATTTTGATTAATTTATATTACCACATATGGTGAGTGGCTACCATGTTAGACAGTACAGCTCTAGATTATCTTAGTAGGTAAGGTACTATTGGCTTTAAAAAGCAGCTTTATTCTTATGATCTCCTGATATTTATCCACATCTGTAACCCTCCACAGAGCTCCAGGATTGTGTCCATCTGATAGCTTCAACAACTCACAAGCATTAAGGGACCATAACTGTTCTTTTCTTAGCTGTCAATACTTCAGGAATGGTACCACCAGTTACTCAGTTTGTTGAAGCCAGAAAATGAGAGTAGTTCTTTATTTTTCCTTATTCCTTACTATCCACACCTAAATCATAAGTAAGTTCCACGGATGTTACCTCCAACTTACTTTTTTTTTTTTATAGGCACCCTATTTACTTTTATTACCTGGCAGGATTTGCAGGATAATTGCCCAGAACTGGCATATTGATCCAGATTTTTACATTACCCATGACTTTTTGTCTCTTCCAAGCTGCAGGAGATCACTACTTGATTCAGGGAAATAAGCAGGGTTAGTCACAGGTTAGGAAATCTGCATGGGGACTGTGTAGACAAAGTAGGAGGCCAGTCATCCCCAAGGGGCTTTTATTGGCTCTGCAAGTCAAGCTTGATTCCTTAAAGGGAAGCACACTTCTAGTCAAAGCTTGGGTAAGACAATCAAGTTTCTCCAATTGTGTCTTCAGACTTCTATTGGTGTAGTGCATGCAGTTAACTCCTGTTTGACATTCATGAACATTTCAGCTTTTCATGAGTCCTGCACGTTTTTTCTCTATTCCAATGTTGCACCCCTCAAAGCTATTAGAAACGATCCCAGATGGGGCCCTAAAATGAAGCAGCGTCATTATCTGGGGTAAATATCCGAGTTTCGTCGTCTCACACCTGAGGAAATTGAAGACGCGTACACACAAGAAGTGAGTTTAAGAGCTCAGGTTTAATAGGCGAAAGAGAGA
The DNA here is from genome assembly GCF_007565055.1 of Rhinopithecus roxellana. Lineage (NCBI taxonomy): Eukaryota > Metazoa > Chordata > Mammalia > Primates > Cercopithecidae > Rhinopithecus > Rhinopithecus roxellana. Next base: position 8,976,933 of record NC_044552.1, on the reverse strand, counting down.
AAGGAGAATAGTTCTCTCTCCTGCAGAGACAGAGGCGCTCCCGAGTGGGTCTTCCCCAATTACATTTTGAGTCTGTCTACTTCCTTCCATCTCCACCGCTACTACCATCTAGTCCAAGCCACCATTTCTTGCCTGGACTACTTGCAGTCATCTTCCTGCTTCCTAAACCCAGCTTTAATCCAGTATCCATACAGCGTCGGGATGATTCCTCTCAAAACATAAATTGGATCATGCCACTTTTCTGCTAAAAATTCTTCAGTGGTAGGCGGGCTCGGTGGCTCATGCCTGTAATCCCAGCACCTTGGGAGGCCAAGACAGGTGGATCACGAGGTCAGGAGTTCGAGACCAGCCTGGCCAAGATGGTGAAACCTCATCTACTAAAAATACAAAACTTAGCCGGGTGTGGTGGCATGCGCCTGTAATCCTAGCTACTCGGGAGGCTGAGGTAGGAGAACCGCTTGAACCTGGGAGGCGGAGGTTGCAGTGAGCCGAGATCGCGCCACTGCACTCCAGCCTGGACAACAAGAGTGAAACTCCGTCTTAAAAAAAAAATTCTTCAGTGGTTTGCCATGGTTCTTGGAATAAAATCTAGATGCCCTGTATTGGACTTCAAGGCTCTGAGGCCTGCTTTCCATTTCAACCCAATTCATGCCATACTTCTCCTATCAGTGATAAGTTGATCGCTTGTTAACTTGACACCCATATGCATCTCCTTAAACCATACTAAATTTCCAAATAAAGACATGGTAGCTCAGCCTAACATGATGCAAATAACACAATGTAACTATCTGCATGCAACTGAAAATGCATTAATCTCTTTTCCAGAATTCAGATTCCAGGATTTCAACATTTGGAATTTTAATCTTTTGGGATTGTAGTTTTTGAGATTTTAGACATTACGGATTTTGATCTTTCTGGATTTCAACATTTGGGATTATGGCATTCAGTATTGTGTCTTTTGGGATTATGATGGGCACCACCTAAAATCATGGGTTTGATGTGTTATTTATATCTTTCTCTATTATACATTAAAATAAGTCAGTAACTATTAAATATTTGTGGACTGTCTAGACTCGCTCTGTACCCCATGGGACCCTTTTACCACACATTGGGAAACGATTGTGTCAGGGCCTCCAGTATGTCTGCTTACTCCCATCCCCGGCCCTTCCTCCCCATCCTGCCGGGATTCCTCAAGTCCCACATTGGAACACTTAGAAGCAACAAAGCTTGCTCTGTGCCAAGAGCAATGCTTAAGTATAAATGCAATTTTATTGATAAAAGAGTAAAATCAAAGCCGATATAGTGTATTGGCTAAGAACAGGGAGATGACCTGGATTCAAATCTTGGTCTCCCACTCGCTCTATAACTAATTTCACCTCCTCGGGTAGCTCAGGGGACAGCTGTGAGGATTAAATCAATTACATCAATTAATGTATGTCCAGGGCTTACAATGTCTGACACGTGGTAAATGCTGATCTATATATTAGCATTTCTTAAATGTTCTTTATGTTTTGAGACAGGGTCTAGCTCTGTTGCTCAGGCTGGAGTGCAGTGGTGCTATTTCAGCTCACTGCAACCTCTACCTCCCGGGCTCAAGCCATCCTCCCACCTTAATCTTCTGAGTAGCTGGGACTACAAGCGTGCGCCATCACACCCGGCTAATCTTTGTATTTTTTTTGGTAGAGATACAGTTTTGCCATGTTGCCCACCCTGGGCTCAAGTGATCCACCTGCCTCAGCCCCGCAAAGTGCTAGGATTACAGGTGTGAGCCACCATGTTTGGCCAGTAAGTACTATATAAATGTTAGATATTATAACTTGTGAGTTTTGGCAATGGAAGTTCAAAGAAAAAAGTAACCAATGAGTGTACTAAGCATCTTTCCCTTTGAAAAAAATTGGTTGGTTAGAAACTCACAGGAGTGTACTCATACCTACTTAATCTTTTGGTAATACTGCATGCATTTGTGATGTTTGAGTATTAAGCTTTTATGAATTAGTTGGATAATATAGAATGCTCAATGATTTAAAATGGCATCTGACTTACTGCAATTTAGCTATACAAATTGATTATTCTATGCAAATTTGAGGATGATACTTCTAGGCACCCCCCCCTCAAAAATATATTGCTCATGTAGTTTATCTTTATTTGAAAACAGAATATTTTCACTAAACATTAGTGAATATTGGGAGCAGTGCAAAAGTGTCTGTATGTGCACACGCCAAATGTTTTAAAAAGCCTTTCTGTTATGACAGAATACAACAACAGGTATTTCGCAAATAAACTACAAAACAGTCAAACTAATACTTTTTTTTTTTTTTTTTTGAGACAGGGTCTTGCTCTGTTGCCCAAGCTGGAGTGCAGTAGCACAAAGATGGCTGACTGCAGCCTTGCAGCCTTGACCTCCTGGGTTCAAATTATACTCCCACCTTAGCTTCCCAAGTAGCTAGGACTACAGGCATAGTGCCATGCCCCGGGGTCTCTCTCTGTTGCCCAGAGATGAGGCCTCTCTCTACTGCCCAGGCTGGTCTCAAACTCCTGGGCTCAAGCAATCCTCCTGCCTTGGTCTCCCAAAGTGTTGGGATTACAGACATGAGTCACCTCTCTCGGCCTATTTAATATGTTTTCATGTTTCATAACAACTGTTTCCCAGATCATAATATGAACAATTTTTTTCCTATTTCTGTTTTGAAGTAAGTCAAGAGTTGGCTTCATTACTTTAAAATGTCCTTGTTACATTTAATTGAACATTATCAATTACCTTTATGAAGAATAACAGAGGAACCATAAAGCTATATTTTAGCAAAACATTTTAATTCTGATTCTGAAATCTAATCAGAAAAAAATGTATTTAGTACAATGATAATCCATTAAATACAAATCACTGTTAGGCTGTCTCTGTTATGGAAACTATCATGTTATGAAAAGGTATTCAGCTAATATGAATCTTTTAAAAACAACTGAACTTTACCATTGCTAGAGATTTTTTGAAAAGCTGCAGATATGTATGTTGGAGATAAACAATCAAAATTACTTCCTGAAGCTAGTTTAACAGGTTCTAAATGCTAAACAAAAATTTCATGAAATGACTCAGGAGATAAGACTCTAAAAATTTCTTCCTGAAGCTATTTTGGCAGCCTCTGGGGATGTGAAATTCCCTAAGGTGCTCTAATGGGAAAAACCCTAGAATAAGAACCAGAATCCTTGACTTCTACTCCCACTAGTAAGCTAAGTGAATTTAGGTCAGTATTTAACCTCCTCCAGTTTGGTTATTTGTTCGTTTGACAGACTCACACTTTCCTGAGTTACTTCTATGTTTTGTAGCCAGTTTCAAAATGCTGTGTGAAATTTCCCATATTATCTAAACATTTCCAACTGATTATTCTCTCAGCCACTCAGCCTTTTTACTACGATCTGTGTTTCTTTGCACATAAGGTGAATCTCCCCACTCAATAAGAGATCATTGCCATTTCACATTTCCCTGCCTCCTGCCTGCATGCACACTGCTATTATGTTGTCCCCTGGATTGTCTTTCAAAAATCCTCATTGTTATAGGTAAAGAAGGGACCCACTCTATCTGAGTAACTGATTGCACAGCCCAGCCCAGACAGACAAACATCCCAAGTCTCTGCTTCATCTGTCCTAGAGGAAACTGGCTCATGGGGAATAGCCACAGTGGGTCTGATGGCCCGGCAATCTCCTGCACTTTTCATAGGAAGTGGCCCTGAAGGAGAGGTAGCCCTGGTGACTGTCACTGAAGGACCCCAGGCTTCTGGATAGACAGACATCCCAGTATCTTCAGGAGCATAGTTACAGCTCGAAAGGCTCTTCAATTCTCGCACACTGTCACTGTATTTCATAGCAGGGGGCTGGTAGGCCTGGTAGGACACTTTAGTGGTGGTGGTAATCACAGTTTGTAGGGCAGGGGCACCTGGTTGCGGAGTCGTGAGGTACCTGCAGGGAAGCTCTGGGTTATAATAAGGGCGAGTGGCCATGGCCTGAAACTGCCCATGGTCAGTCCTCTCCACAAGGCTGGGTTTTCCAAGGGCTGGTTTCCAGCCATGCTGTTTGTTGGTGAAATCAAAGCTTCTCTCACAGCTGCTGTATGAATTGACATTATATTGTAGTGTGTTCAGATGAACCCAGTCTGTGTCATTAGGGATACTGGTGGAATCCTTACAAAGGGTGGGATATGGGCTCGAATTTGTATAACCAGGGTTTGCCAATTCATAGCTGCAAGGTGGCCTAGGCAAATAGATTCTTGGGCTTGAGTGTTTCTGAAAGGGTGGCATTTTGTCTCCTTGAAAGATGGCTAGGTCACAGGTAGCTTTGTAAGAAACAGAGTTTGGGAAGGAAGGGCAAGGCTGCCCTGGAATAGGGAAGCTGGTTTCAGTAGCTATATCAAAGTCTTCTGGATTTTCCAAGGGAGGTATGTTGCTGAAATGACCACTGCTGTCTTGATTTTCTTCCGCCTAGAAAAATGATACAAACACAGACACATGCTATGCAAATCGTGTGGACACCTTCACCTGTAACAATAGCCAACAAGTAAGTAAAAACAGACATCCATGTGCTGGGCTCTGTGTTGTGAACATGGCACTGCCCAGGTACGTGATTTAAGCACATGGTCCAAGGGTTGCTAAGCTCGAGCTCTCTCAGACATAAATACCAACAACTGAATGAGGAAGGTCCGTGGTAGCCAGGTAGGATGCTTCTGAGTGGCAGATGGTCCAGTTCTCACCCATACTGTGTTCCTAATAATGGAGACTTAGGAGCAACACAGGCCTGGGTTCAATTCCTGACTCTGTCCCTCACGAATTGTACAAGCCACTTAACCTCTCTGAGCCTCAGATTCTTCATGTTAAAAATGGAACTTAATAATAGTAACCTCTTTATAGGGTTTCTGCAACCATTAAATGTGTGAAACTCTTAGACCAGTGCCTGGCACATAGGAAGTGCTGGAAAATGTCAGTTTCTGTTATCCTTACACTAACACTCTGCCTGCTTGGCAAGCTTTGGTTGAAAAGGAAAACTGAATTAAATTGCACAGACAAATTTTATCCATTCTTATGGATGAAATAATGGAAAGGAGCCTCTCAAGGGTGCACTGATAACTTCCTGTTGGTAGGCACATATTTCTGTCTTTATTACTGTTGCATAATCGCCCTTATATTAGGATGTCAGCACACTGACATATAAGGACTGTATCATTGCTTGTAGAGATTGTTGCTTTTTCTTTTAAGGAGAAGAAGGGATTAGAAACCCTATCCAAATGTTGACTTAATGATATTTTGTTACAGACTTATAATTTTCATATGAAATCAAACCCTTGTAATTAATGTATGACCTTCATATTTTGCATAATGATCAGCGTATCTTGGGATGAAAATGAGCTGAGACCGCTGTGCACTGTCAGCTCCCTGTTACCTTGGATTCTCGAATTCTCTTTTTCTGGGGTTGGTAGAAAGAGGCCATTTGTCTCTTGATGGCGCTTCTTCTAGCTTCCGTCTCCGATTTGCTTTCTGGTCTTGGGTGATCATGAACTCCCTTGGCCTGCAATAAGGAGAAAATGAATCATACATTTGTGCCTCGAAAGGAAGCTGACAATGTTACCCAAAAATTGATCATGCCTTTCCCAAGATCTCAGGTGTTTACTTTTGTTTCTTTCAAAATGACAGAAAAAAAAAATTCTTGAACAAATAAAACAGCCTCAAGAATTGACATCTTAAAAGATCACCTGCAATCCCTTTACTCTGTTGAAAGAATTATAACTATAACTTGGTTTACCATCTGTGGACCTTAAAGAGCACAAAGTAGTGAGCAAATTTCTAGGCTCCCGCTAGGTCCCTGGGGAGCTCTAGCACCTATTTCTGGCCACTGGGGCTGTATTTTGTTTGGCCCAGGGTTCCCAAGGCACATGACAGGGTAGTTTGGCCTTTTTTGGTCTGATGAAAAGTATCCATCACAACTTGTGTTCTCACCTGACCTACCTGAAAAAAGATCGCATTGCCATCAAGCCGCCAAAAGTTGGTTACGGGGTATCCGCTGTGCCCTCGACAAGGAATCAACTCCAAAGCAGAATGACAGTTAGGGCATGCCTTCTCTGCAAAGTCCGGAAGGGAGAAATATTAACCCTGACCCCAGACCCTTCTGAAGAAAGAAAGGGCAAATGAGTTGGGAACAAAGAACTCATGCTTGGGCACAGTGGCTCACGCCTGTAATCCCAGCACTTTGGGAGGCCGAGGTGGGCAGATCACCTGAGGTCAGGAGTTCAAGACCAGCCTGACCAACATGGAGAAACCCTGTCTCCACCAAAAATGCAAAATTAGCTGGGCATGGTGGCGCATGCCTGTAATCCCAGCTACTTGGGAGGCTCAGGCAGGAGGATTGCTTGAACCCAGGAGGTGGCGGTTGCAGTGAGCTGAGATCACGCCATTGCACTCCAGCCTGAGCATCAGAGGGAGACTCCATCTCAAACAAACAAACAAAAACAACAACAACAGAAAGCTCATGGCTCCAAGGTCACCCTCTCCCTGGCCCCGCATCCTCACTCTGCTGTTTCAGCCGTGCCTTGTCGCAGATGGCTGGCCGCAGCTGCAGGCGGGAACCGTCGGGCAGGGCACAGGCCTGTGCACACACCACCACACCCAGGCACGACTTCTTGAGGATGCGGCCATTGTGGTTGTTGGTGTTGCGCATGGCCCAGCCGCTCAGGTGACGCTGAGCCTTCTTCTCATCACTGCTGTAGACGAAGCGCACGTAGCCATCAGGCCACTCTCGGAACTGGTCGAAGAGGGCCAGCTCCTAGAAGAGTGCAGAAGTAAGGGTGGTCAGTTCATCCAGTCCAAACTGCACACATTATGCTCTAAAATTTCTCCAAGCACATTAGGATAAAAACGTGTTCCTTTTAAATCCGGTAATGTCAAATCCCAAAATGCCACTCTTTCTATATAAGACTTCCTGACAACCAGGTAATAAGTAATGTTTATATAGTGCTTATCTGTTAAATGCTATACATGTATTAATTCATCTAGACTTCAAGTTACAGGCAAACAATTATTTCCAATTTACCAACGAGGACATGGAGGTCCGAGAGGTTAATCAACTTGCCCAAGGTCACGTCACACAGCTAGCAAGATCTGGCTCTAGGATTTACACCCTGGCAGTCCCATTCCAGAGCCTGTACTTCTTACCACTATATTATATCACTTCTTGATGTGTTTAAATGTTGAAAACATTTTTAAGTTAAGTATCAAAGTACCAGGGGAAAAAGTGATTGGAATGTTCTATCCCTGAAATGTAATTTAACTGGTAAATATCTTTAAGTCAGTGCATTTTCTTCAAAAGCTCTTGGCTCTCTATGCCAAACCTGTCAGTCACATTAGCACCCAGAGTAATGTCAGAGAGGAAAGAACAGCTTCTCTCCCTACTCTCAACTTGGCTCTCCAAGTTTAAAAGGGTACTGCAATGAAGGACTTAAGCCATGAGCTTTGGGGTGTGGGTGAGCTTGCCTGGCACTGGACTGCTCCCCAGAACAATATGGGATTGTCATTCTCCTCAAAAGAGCCACATGACTGAAATAATAAGTTATATCTAAAATACTGAGCATTGCTTTAGTAGTCACATTTGGTAGTCTTTGTCAATTTAATGCATTATTTATACTGCAATAAATGTCTCTTTTGCATGTAAGTTTCATTACATAATCACCCTTTACTGAGCACTTCCTTTTTTCTTTTTTGTGAGATGGAATCTCACTCTGTCACCCAGGCTGGAGTATAGTAGCATGATCTCAGCTCACTGCAACCTCCGCCTCTCAGGTTCAAGTGATTCTCCTGCCTCAGCCTCCCGAGTAGCTGGGACTACAGGCGCATGACACCACGCCTGGCTATTTTTGTATTTTTAGTAGAGATGGGGTTTCACCATATTGGCCAGGATGGTCTCGATCTCCTGACCTCATGATCCACCCACCTTGGCCTCCCAAAGTGCTGGGATTACAGGCATAAGCCACCGTGCCCGGCCACTGAGCACTTTCTTTTATGTAATGTTTAGGGCTGCTTTCACACTACAATGCAGAATTGTATTGCAAAGCCATATTATGCAATATATATAATTCTCACAACATCTTTGCGAGATGGACATCTTTACTCTTGTTTACTAAATAAGGAAATGAAGGTTCAATAGATAACCTTTCACAGTGGCATAGCTGGAGTATAAACAGAAGATGGGTAGCAGCCAGACCCAGCAGCCTTGCTGGTGTGATAAAAGCTCAGAAGAGTGTGTCACAGTAGTAAGCCATTTGCATCTCCTCCCCACTCCTGCCACTCAGGAAAATTAGATCAAACATTTGCAAAGCCAAAGTATTCACAGTTGGAAAATTCAGACTTGTATACATCACGAATACTGCACATTCTAACAGTAATAAGGTAAATGAGTGATTTTATTTCCAAAATTACAAAGATATTGTTGAAATCATTATTACTACCATTAGGTATTATTTATCTTTTCTCTGAAATATTACAATTGACATAAATTAGTACATCAATGTAAGGTAAGACACAAGTGAAATATATAATGATGTACTATCAACTCCAAGCTTACGCTAAATGCCAATATCTTTGTTTTAAAAGTGAATATTTTAACTTAAGGATCTTAGTAATGAATTGACAATTTTCCAGAAAATAGCCTTTCTTTGGTTCTCCCTTAAGGATGTAGACTAGGCCCCCATTGCCTCACACGAGCTACTGAGGTAGTGACCCCGGCAGTGAAGCCGCAGAGACTGTATTTTAAAAATCAGAATAGAGGATGTCCAGGATTGGGTTTCATTTGTTCTAAAGTGTTGGCATGTTGTGTGTGTACACTCCACCTGAACCTGATCATAGACCTGGAGGAGAGTTTGAGATGGTTATCTCACTCTACCACTTGATGACAAGTCGGTAAGTAGCCTGAGACTAAGGCAAATTCAAGGACTCTCTCAAGGTCATACAGGTAGTTTAACTCGCTCACTCGGTTAGCCAGAGCAGGGCGATGCTAAGCTTCTTCACTTCACTATGTCCCAGTGTGCCTGGCCCTTACACATACTTCCGCTTAACAACCAGTCTCCTAAAACAAAGTTCGTATTTACATAGGAAGTCTACCAAATGCTTGAGAGATGAACCATAATTACATTATTTGGATGTGATTTTCTAAAATGCAAGATATGATTGTTTCCTGTGAAGATGTACATGGACAGAAACAGAATGAGATGCACTTGCTGTACTGTGGTCCACTTTCATGAAAGTGGTACCATGTGACTCTAAAGTAGGCAGACTTTAAAACAAAGGAGTGGGCTGGGCACGGTGGCTCACGCCTGTAATCCCAGCACTTTGAGAGGCTGAGGCAGGTGGATCAGCTGAGGTCAGGAGTTTGAAACCAGCTTGACCAACATGGAGAAACCCGATCTCTACTAAAAATACAAAATTAGCCAGGTGTGGTGGCACATGCCTGTAGTCCCAGCTACTTGGGAAGCTGAGGCAAGAGAATCCCTTGAACCTGGGGGATGGAGGTTGCAGTGAGCGGAGATCACGCGATTGCACCCAGCCTAGGCAACAAGAGCTAAACTCCGTCTCAAAAAACAAACAACAAAAAAACCCCAAACAAACAAACAAACAAACAAAAACAAAGGAGTAAAACACACCTAATCTACAAATGTGTGGATCCAAAAAAGTGCTGACCTCTTTGAGAGGCGACACAATGTTGCAATGAATTACTATTCATCTGAACACCTATCAGGCACATTTTAGTTGCTGAAAAAATGACACATCTCTTTTATTCCTGTGCCACAATATTGCTGGAAGCCCACATTTGTAGATGGTTGGGAAGCAACTCTCATTCTACACCCTCCATCCCCCACTGCCCGGACTTCAGAGTCACTCAGTTTTGGCCCAAACCAATATGACCAAGCATAATTGGTCATTCTCTGGAACTGGCTTCAAACCACTTCATTCACCACTTCATCCATCCCAGTTCATACTTTGGACTTGGCTCCAAACCATTTTTGCTTTATTGAAATAAAGCAAAATACAACGAATTCACTCTAAAAGAACGATGATTTGCTTGTCATTAAAGAAGAAGTAAGTTTTGGGGACAGATGGCCTTGTTGGTATGACTATGGTGCCTCCTTCCTCTGGGCAGTCAGGAAGGTCTGAACAAATTGCTGAAGTCGGGCTATTTGTTTTAAATTTAGGGCATTAGATTCACTTTACAGTTGTACCTCATAGTTTTGCTGTATGAGAAGCAGTGGTATTTACACCTGTTTAGATTTTCTCGTTAGCTTTCTCATGGATTTAAAGTAAATGAATAAGGAGAGGCACCTGATTTCTACCTTGGTTAATGGGAAGTGAAAGGACAGGCGTCTCGCTCTCCCCAAGACTGGGAATGTGGAGCCTGATCAACATTTCCTGCTGCTTTCCGTGTAATTTCAGGCAAGCACAAGGAAATTGCTGGGAGAAGACACATTTCTTCTTCTTTCTTTCTTTCTTTTTTTTTTTTTTTGAGACGGAGTTTTGCTCTTGTTGCCTAGGCTGGAGTGCAATGGGTCGATCTTGGCTCACAGCAACCTCCGTCTCCTGGGTTCAAGCGATTCTCCCGCCTCAGCCTCCCGAGTAGCTGGGACTATAGGCATGCTCCACCACGCCCAGATAATTTTGCATTTTTAGTAGAGACGGGGTTTCTCCATGTTGGTCAGGCTGGTCTTGAACTCCTGATCTCAGGTGATCCGACCGCCTCGACCTCCCAAAGTGCTGGGATTACAGGCGTGAGCCACCGCGCCCCGCCGAGAAGATACATTTCTAAACCCAATTCAGCCTTTTGTGGAGTCCAGTTCTCTTTCTACATTTGAGGGGGTCTCAGAAACCCAGAAATTGTGTGTGTGTGTGTGTGTGTGTGTGTGTGTGTGTGTGTGTGTGTATATGGTCCGTCCGCAGACTCTTCAAGAACTGGAATGCCATTCTCCCTCCCTCCTTCGGATGGACAGCGCCCCGCGTGCCCGCACACACCTGAGGCATCTGCGGATCGTTGATGTCCCAGCTGAGCTGCATCCCGTAGGAGCACACGCCGACCATATCCTGCACCGCGGCTGCCGGCATCTGCCCAACTCGCTCGCGCTTTCCGCCCAAGGTTCTGAAAAATAGAAGACAAAAAGAGAGGTGCGCCAGGTGATTTTTTTTTTCTCCTCTTTAAAGAAGAAAGTGGGGTATGTGTGTGAAGGGGAGGGGCAGAGAGAGAGAGAGAGAGAGCGAGAGAGAGAGAGAGAGAGAGAGGTTGTTTAGAAATCTGGAAGTTGGGGACAATGGTTATCGACCCGGGCGGGGCCCTGTCCTCGGCCACGGTGCTGAACGGTCTCCACCCGAACGGTAGCATCGACGTCTGGCAGCTGACCCCTCCTTTATAAAGATGCATCTCCGGGGGGCTCCGCCCTGTTTCGCCTACCTGGCTAGCGCCCACGCTCCAGGGGCCGGTCACCCCCTCCACCACAGACCCAGGAACGGAGGGGGAGGTTAAACTCAGCCCTGGAAGCAAAGGGAAACTGCAGCCAGGGGGTGGGGGTGGAGAGGGTAAGTTGGAATGTATCCTTTAAGTTTAAAACCTTTTTCTTTTCTTTTCTTTTCTTTTCTTTTCTTTTCTTTTCTTTTCTTTTCTTTTCTTCTTTTTTGTCTCACTCCGTTGCCCAGGCTGGAGTGCAGTGGCGCCATCTCGCCTCACTGCAACCTCCGCCTCCCAGGTTCGAGCGATTCTCCTGTCTCAGCCTCCCCAGTAGATTACAGGTCCGTGCCACCACGCCTGGATAATTTTTGTATTTTTAGTAGAGACAGGTTTTCGCCATGCGAAACCCTTACCAAGCTGGTCTTGAACTCCTGACCTCGGGTGATCCGCCCGCCTGGGCCTCCCAAAGTGCTGGGATAACAGGCATGAGCAACCGCACCCGGCCTTTTTTTTTTTTTTCTAAACGCATCCAGCTTCCCTGATTTCGGAAAGGGGCTTAGATGGAGGCTTTGGAAGCAGAGGCTTTCCAGCAAAGTCCCCTGAGAGTCAACACTCAATTCCAGTAGAGCATGGGAACCGTGCGTGGGCCCCTCTGCCGTCCGCGCCTTCCCTACCCTGAATAACCGTGCCCACGCCTCCTAGTTACGTGTCAGCCCATTTTGGGCCTCCACTGCCGGCTCTTCCCCTAACTATTGTGCGTGTCTCGGAGTCTTCGCTCGGCTGTTTGGGATGTGTGAACGGGCGCCACGCCTCCGCGTATGCTCGCTAGCCCAGGAGCCTTCACGCTCCCGGGAACTTCGGAGGGACCTGGCCCTGCAGGAACGGAGTCCTACAAAGTGAACCCGGAGGAGGTGGGGGGAAATGAGCCCGGGGTAGGTGGGAGCCTGGGGAAGGAGGGAAAGGGGAGAGAGGAAAAGTCCCGAAGAACTCCTAGCTTTCTCCACTGCTTTGGCTCCCTCTGGGTCTCAGCTTCCTTATCTGTTAAATAAGGGGTTGTGGTTCGGCGAGCTCTCAGTTGCCACCCACCTGAACACAACTCTTTTTGAGACGGAGTCTCACTCTGTCGCCCAGTCTGGAGTGCAGTGGTGCAATCTCAGCTCACTGCAACCTCCGCCTCCCAGGTTCAAACGATTCTCCTGCCTCAACCTCCCGAGTAGCTGGGACTACAGGCACGCGCCACCGCGACCAGCTAATTTTGTATATTTAGCAGAGACGGGTTTTCACCAAGTTGGCCAGTATTGTCTCGATCTATTGACCTCGTGATCCGCCCGCCTCGGCCTGTCAGAGTGCTGGGATTATAGGCACCGCGCCCGGCTCACAACTCTTTTAAAACTCTTAAAAAACAAACAAACAAACAAACAAAAAAACTTGACTGATATAGTCGTGGAAACATCACGATGAAATTGCATTTACTCCATTACAGTCTTGGGAGGCTTTGGGGGATTAGAGAATCGTGGTGGCGCGGGGGTGCGCAGGACAATGTGGGTTTTCAGGGGCTGGGACGAAACCTTCCTCATCTGAGCAGCCGTCTCGCCCAGGGCTACTACGGCACTTGGAGACCCTCAGTTAAAAAAAAAAATTGATTGAAGTGACTAAAGTCACTCTGACTACGCCAGGGCCGGATTCTGGGCGGCCAGGGAAAAGGGCTTCTGGAATTTATTCCCCGAGCCCTTGTTTTGCAGCTGCACGCTTCCATTCCCAGCCCTAGCCAGAGAAGAGGAGCCAACTCCTCACGGCGGATTCCCTTGATAGAGGAGGATGAACCGAACCCATGACCCTCCAGACCTGGGGAGCGACGCGCCCTAGACCTAGGCACCGCAAAGCCCGCGCTCGGCACACGGACGGGTGCTGCGCGGGACTCGGCCGGGAGGGCGCCCATGCCTACGCCTCTTGCAGGATTAGTACCTTCGGTTGGCAAAAGGTGGATAAAGGAAGAGCGAAACAACCTCAGGAAGCTCAGGGTGGTCCACACTCCCTGTCCTTTTACTTCCCCAGCCAAAGGCACAGTGAAGCTTGCTTAGAAAAGTCGATCCCGCGGCTGGGCGCTGTGGCTCATGCCTGTAATCCCAGCACTTTGGGAGGCCGAGAAGGGAGTATAGCTTGAGCCCAGGAGTGCAAGACCAGCCTGGGCAACATGGAGAAACCCTGTCTCTTCCAAAATAATAATAATAATAATAATAATAATAATAATAAAGCCGGGCATGGTGGCGTGTGCCTGTAGTCCCACATACTAGGGAGGTTGAGGCGGGAGGATCGCTTGAATCCAGGAGGCAGAGGTTGCAGTGACCTGAGATACCGCCGATGCACTCCCGCCTGGGCGACAGAACGAAGTCCTGTCTCAAAAAAAAGAAAAGTGAAAGAAAGAAAGAAAGAGAGAGAGAGAGCGAGAGAGGAGGGAGAGAGGGAGGCGGGGGGAGGGAGGGAGGCAGGGAGGGAAGGAAGGAAGGAAGGAGGGAAGGAAGAAAGGAAGGAAGGGAGGGAGGAAGGAAGGAAGGAAAAATAAAAGAAAAAAGAAAAAAAAAAAAAAGAAAAGAAAAGGAAAGAAAAAAGAAAAAGTATCCCGGTCTGTTACAGAAGCTGGCCAATGGCAGCGGACCAGGGAACTCTGTTGGGGAGAAAGGACAACTTTGAGCAGTTCCTCGCGATTTTTTCCTCCCTTATCTTCAAGCTTGGGTCCTCCTCCCAAGCAAAGCTGAAGCGTCCTAGCAGAAGAAAGCGATGTGTTCATTCCCAGCCTCCTTTCTCCCGAAGTTCTCCCCTCCTGAAAGGTCCTGTCAGTAGTCAGGGTTTCTGATTAAAATCACTCTCAAATGGTCGCCACCAAGGTCTAGTTGGGAACGAAGAGATGTGTCTACTCTTCACCCACTAGTTTCATTTACAGATTTTCATCTTATTAACTGACTGCCAAAGGTCCCCGAAACTCCTGTTGATTCAGTTGCTTTTCGTGTTGCTTTGTCTTCCAAAATTGAATGAACATTTATTGATCATCCATTTTAAAATATATTATTTCATTAAATGTTGTAGTTTAAGGTAACTTATCCTTTCAAATGTTCTAAAAATAACTTTAAAATGGTGATTGAAAGTTACCTCTGAGAATGCATAGAAATTAATTTTTGGTCTTATTGCAGTGCTAGAATAGTTCCTGTCTCTGTGCTTTTGGAATGTTCCTAGAGAGACCTGATCCGTCAAAATGTAAATAAATAAAACTTTTTTTATGTTAAAAGCAAATCAATTAATTTCTAAAGGGATTCTGGTATCCAAAGAAATGTCATAGAGCCTCTACCATATTTACTTTGAGAAGAATTAAAATATGCATTTCAAGTTCCCACAAATTATATTTGGGCAAAACATGTTAGTAAAAGAAGCTAATCAAAGTAAAAAAAAAAAAATAAACAGGTAAAAGGTATTTTGCCTATTTTGTTATTTTTAATTTCTCTTAAAGATTTGAATGCATTGCACCATAGACTTTGGAAGGATATGTTTTTCCCCAAAAGCCTGAAAATAACAGATGATGAAGTTTGCTATCTAATATTATGAAAACTCTGATTTTTTAAATATTCTATTAAATAAAATTCATTTAAACTGTAGCATTTTGTTTATTGCTTCTTATTATTCTTTCTTTCTTTCTTGCCCTGGTGTTATATTTGTATTGACTCACAATAGTTTATACTCACAGCTGTTCCTGTCTTGATTGCTCGTTTAATATTACAAAACTCCATTAATTGAAAAGGAAGAAAACCTGCGTTTGAATTTCCTTGGTTTAGATTAAAATAGGTAAACTAATGTAAGAATATTTACATTATACTTGCCAGAAAATGGATACGACAGGCTTTGATACAAACATTGTTTTGAACAGACTAGAAGTGTGTGCAAGTCCTGGGCTAACAGGGGTTCTGGTTATGTTATGTTTTGCTTTGGTGTAGACAAATATCTTCTGTACATATTATGACATGAAATACTCACAGGTCTAGTTATAATACAAGTTGATTTTTACACAAAGAATGTTTGGATTGGAGGGGTCTTTTTTTGTTTTTGTGGAAAACTCCAATCCAATTTAGTTTTGCCACTGTGTTCATACAACTGGCCACCTACCCACATCAGCCCAGCCATTGGTACGCATACTTGTCAGGTTAAAGGAAATAGGCAAAAAACCAAACCAAAACCAAAACAAAAAACAACAACAAAAAAGAACTATTTGCTTTGATAAAAAAAAAAAATTCCCTTCCTCCGCACCACGGTACTTAAAAAACAAGCAAACACACTTTTTATGTGTGTGAAATCAGGAATGTATTAATAATATCGGGTACAAGTCTGGTTACCATTGCAAACGGTTCGGCTTCTGTCTACATACATCAATGGACCAAAAACTGCTCCTCTGGTTTATTTATTTATTTATTTACTTACTTAGACAGGGTCTTATTCTGTCTCAGAGGTTGGAGTGCAGTGGTGTGATCTCGGCTCACTGCAACCTCCGCCTTCCGGGTTCAAGTGATTCTCCTACCTCAGCCTCCCCATCAGCTAGGATTACAGGCACATGCTACCGCGCCCGGCTAATTTTATTTTTAGTAGAGACAAGGTTTCACCATGTTGACCAGACTGGTCTCGAACTCCTGACCTC
The DNA here is from genome assembly GCF_007565055.1 of Rhinopithecus roxellana. NCBI lineage: Eukaryota > Metazoa > Chordata > Mammalia > Primates > Cercopithecidae > Rhinopithecus > Rhinopithecus roxellana. The sequence continues at coordinate 8,960,798 of NC_044552.1, read as the reverse complement.
AAGTGATCCACCCGCCTCGGCCACCCAAAGTGCTGGAATTAAGGCGTGAGCCACCGCGCCCCGCCGCTCCTCTGGGTTTTTAAAGCGGGGCGAAAACTTGGAACAGCTACCGCAAAGCGAACGACTATCTCTCTGGAATTTCGCAAATAAGGGACGTTTAAACGACATAGTTCACATCCTTTGAGTGCTGGCTTTCTCTTAAAGGGTGTGTGCGTGCGCCCAGGTGGTTTGGCCTGTGTGCGCTAGTTCCTTGCATGCTTTTCTTGAGTCTCAAACACGGAGCTCTAGTCAACTGCAGGGGCGGATTCATCAATTACAGTTGCGGAAGAAGACTCGACTCAAAAAGCGGTCCGCCACCAGGGCTCTCGCAGTAGCGCCCCCAGCGGGCGGGTGTCTTGGGCAGGCAAACCGCAGAGGGCTGACCTAGCGCAGCAAAGCTGAGCGGCGCGCCGCTTCAGGACCGAAGCCTCGGTATGCAAGCGGTGAGTGACCCCCGGAAGGCCCGGACCTTTTGTCCACAGTCCGAGGGCGCGCGAGAGCGCGCGAGGGATCAGGGTCCCTAGGGCTCAGGCTTTGCCGCCCTGAGGTGTTCTCTCAGAGATCGGGCGCTGAGCACAGTCCCCCGCCACCTCCTTGGATTTGCTCGGAGTGTATTGGCAGCTTGCGGTGAGACTAGGCAGAATAGAAACCTCGGATCCCTGGCTAAATAGCGCTCAGGGAAAGGGGAACCGAATAATTCGTGTTCGGAAAGCAATGAGATAGTTCTTTTCTAGTTGCTTTGCGTAGTGTCCTAGCCGGTTTTCCAGCCCTCTTTCCACCTTGCTGCGTAGAAAGTGCAGTAGCGTTAAGCAGCCCGAAGTGTTGGGATTTCGTTTAACGGAGTGACAAAGAGCAGCCCCTAAGATAAAGCTACAATTATTACTTATCAATAAAAAATAAAAAATAAAAACACGTGGAGTGTGAGCCCACCCAGGGACGCCAAAAACAACAAACAAAAACCACTTGGGGCGTGTTTCTAACATTCTTCTGCCTGGGTTCCTGGTGTTAGAAATTCTGATTTAATTGGTCTACGGTGGGCCGGTAGTTTGTTAGTTTGTTAGTGAGGACCCCAGGTGATTCTGATAGCCAGGGATAACTGCTTGCCTAGATTCAGGAACTCACTCTTGTTCTCCATAAAGTCCATCTGTCATCTGGCGCCATCTTCCCAGCCATGGGGAAACAGATTTGGGACACAAACCTTTCTAACATCAAGCTACGCTTAAATTCAGAGCACTTAAGCATAACCTCCTCACCATCCCTCTTACATTGAAAGCTGCCATTCACTGAACCATTTTTGTGTGCCAGGCGCTATGCTAAGAACATTACATTCTGTCAGTCCTCACTCCAATCCTTCCGTATAGGTGTTGTCATCTTTTTTTTTTTTTTTTTTTTTTTTGAGACGGAATGTCATTCTGTCACTCAGGCTGGAGTGCAGTGGCGTGATCTCGGCTCACTGCAACCTCCGCCTCCGGGGTTCCAGCGATTCTCCTACCTCAGCCTCCCGAGTAGCTGAGACCACAGGCGCCTGCCATCACGCCCGGCTAATTTTTGTATTTTTAGTAGACACGGGGTTTCACCATGTTGGCCAGGATGGTCTTGATCTCTTAACCTCATGATCTGCCCACCTCGGCCTCCCAAAGTGCTGGGATTACAGGTGTGAGCCACCGCGCCCGGCTATCATCATGTTTTTTAAATGAGGAGACAAGCTCAGAGAATCTAATGACCTTTTCTGCCTAAACCATCCCACTTTCTGATTTTCCTGTCAAGTTCCTACCCACAAAAGTTGCCATATGATCTTCACAGAAGTGGGATACCTTTCTGTGCACTAGAGTGGCTCCAGAAATTTCAGAAACAGTAAGCATTTCTTTGAAATTTGCAGAGTACTGACCACCAAGGCCAGAGATGGTTGAAAGGAGGTAGAAATAAAAATACACAGAGCATCTCTGCATATGAGTTGAACTGAAGGAGAGATAGGGCAGTGTCTATAGAGAAAAGAGGTAAAGGAGTGCAACATAAAGACTCCTGGGAATATTTTCTTTGGGATGGGAAGTATTTCCCATTAATTCAGAATTTGTTGACAAAACTTAGAAATTCTTTATAGATCCATAGCATAGTGTTTATTTGATGTCAGTTTGTGTTATGAATTAACACCCCCCCCCCTTTTTTTTTCTGATATGGAGTCTCACTTTGTCACCCAGGCTGGAGCACGGTGGCTTGATCTCGGCTCACTGCAACCTCCACCTCCCGGGTTCAAGTGGTTGGTTCTCCTGCCTCAGCCTCCTGAGTAGCTGGGACTACAGGGGCCCACCACCACACCCGGCTAATTTTTGTGTGTTTAGTAGAGACGGGGTTTCACCATATTGGACAGGCTGGTCTCGAACTCCTGACCTCGTGATCCACCTGCCTCGGCCTCCCAAAGTGCTGGGCTTACAGGCATGAGTCACTGTGCCTGGCCTAATACCCAATTTTAATTGTAGCTTTAGCTGTTCCTTCTATCTCACTTTTGCCTCTACTCAGTTATCTACTAACACAATGGTTCTTTTTCTTTGCCTTTATCATTTATTCATTTATTTTTAATTGACACATCTATTAATTGACACATAATAATTGTACATGTTAATAGGTGTAGTGTGATATTTCCATATGTGTATACAATGTGTAATGATCAAATCAGAGTAATTATGCATATCCATCACCTCAAACATTTATTTCTTTGTGTTGGGAATGTTCAAAGTCTACTTGTCTAGCTATTTGAAAATATACAGTGAGTTGTTCATTATAATCACCCTACAGTGCTATCATACTCTAGAACTTACTCCTTCTTCCAGGTAGCTGCAATTTTGTGTCCATTAACTAACCTCTGCCGATCTCACCCTTCCCCTTTTCTAGTGACCACTATTCTATTCTCTACTTCTATGAGATCAGCTTTTTTTTTTCTTTTTTTTTTTTTGAGATGGAGTTTTGCTCTTGCTTCCTCAACTGGAGCGCAATCGTGCGACCTCAGCTCATTGCAACCTCTGCCTCCTGGGTTCAAACGATTCTCTTGCCTCAGCCTCCCCAGTAGCTGGGATTACAGGCATGTGCCACCACGCCCGGATAATTTTGTATTTTTAGTATAGACGGGGTTTCGTCATGTTGGTCAGGCTGGTCTCAAACTCCTGATCTCAGGTGATCCACCTACCTCGACCACCCAAAGTGCTGGGATTACAGGCATGAGCCACCACACCTGGCCGAGATCAGTTTTTTAGCCTCTACATGTGATCAAGAACATGCAGTGTGTCTGTCTGTGCCCTGCTTATTTCACTTAGCATAATGTCCTCCAGGCTCATGCATGTTACCATGAATGACAGGATTTTGTTCTTTTTTTCTGGCTGAAAAGTATTCCACTGCGTGAATATATCACATTTTCTGTATCCATTCATCCGCTGATGGACACTTAGGTTGATTCCATATCTTGGCTATTATGAATAGTGCTGCAATAAACATGGGAGTGCAGATATGCCTTTGACATACTGATTTCTTTTCTTTTGGATATATCTCCAGGAGTGGGATTGCTGGATTTATGATAGTTCTGGCTTTAGTTTTTTGAGGAACCTCCATGCCGTTTTCCATATTGTCTATACTAATTTATATTCCTACCAACAGTGTACAAGAGTTCCTCTTTTTCCATATCCTTGCCAGCATTTGTTGTTTTTTCTCTTGATAATGGCCATTCTAACTGGGGTAAAATAATATCTCATTTTGGTTTTGATTTGCATTTTCCAATGATTAGTGATGTTGAGTATTTTTTCATATACCTGTTGGTCATTTGTATGTCTTCTTTGGAGAGATGTCTATTTAGCTTATTTACCCATTTTTAATTGGATTGGTTATTTTGCTGTTGAGGTGTTTGAGTTCCCTGTATATTCTGGATATTAATGGCTTGTTGGATGCATAGTTTGCAAATACGTTCTCCCATTCTGCTGGTTGTCTCTTCACTCTATTATTTCCCTTTCTGTAAGAAGCTTTTTGGTCTGTATAATTTCATTTGTCTATTTTTGCTTTCATTGCCTGTGATTTTGAGGTCTTCTCCATAAAATCTTTGCCCAGACCAATGTCCTAAAGTGTTTCCCCTATATTTTCTTCTGGTAGTTTCATAGTTTGGGATTTTAAGTGTAAGTTTTTAGTTTATTTTGAGTTGATTTTTGTATATGGTGAGACATGGCATCTGGTTTCATTCTTCCACATATAAATATCCAGTTTTCCCAGCACCAGTTATTGAAGAGACTATCTTTTCCCCATGAATGTTCTTGACACCTTTGTCAAAAATCAGTTGGCTATAAAGAAGTAGATTTATTTTGGGTTTATCTATTCTGTTCCGTTGGTCTATGTATGTGTCTGTTTTTATGCCAGTACCATGCTGTTTTGTTCCTATAACTTTGTAGTATATTTTGAAGTCAGGTACTATGATGCCTCCAAGACAGTTTTATTTAACTTTATTTTACAAGCTCTCATTCTGAAAATGGTTTATTAGTTCAAAGCCTTTACTTCTACTTTATAATCATCATTATAGAGTTTGTTTTATATGATTATTTATTCAAATGATGTTTGCTTTGCTTCTTCTGATAGTTTGTATTGTATTTGTCATAGACCATGCTAAAGAAGGTTGGATAAAGTTTTTTTTTTTTTTCTAAGTACTATTTTACTTAGACCGATAATATGAGCAAACAAAAATTTCTGTTCGGGAAAACAATACAAACCTTATTTATTTATTTATTTATTTATTTTTGCTTTATGTTTAAAACTTGAAATGCATTTCTTTGAAATAAAAATTGTTTTAAAAACATATTTTTATTCCACACAGAAAAACAAAGATCCTTTGCAGCCTATTAAGGAAGATAGGACTGGGAAGGCTGAGGATGATGCTTTCTGGGTAAAGATCAAGTTTCTTTTATAATGTGTGTGTGTGTGTGTGTGTCTGTGTCTGTGTGTGTATGTGTGTATGTGTGTATGAGTGTATGTATTCTTTCTAGTTCTGTGTTCCCTGGGTCATTAGCAAGACTGTTCCTCCAGTTGCTCAAATCACAAGCAGAGAAATCTTTATTTTTCTCCTTCCCTAATCTCTCACATCCTATTTATTACTACATCTAGTCAATTTACCGTTAGCTATCCTACCAATATCCTAGTCTAAACTATCTTGTATCCTGTGCTATTCTAGATGTAGATAGATAGTACTGAACAAACTAGATACAACTTCTGCCTTTATGGAGCTTATTGACTGGCAGAGAGCCAAAGAAAGCAGGAAGAAAAACAACAGGGTATTGAGATGGGGAATAATTGGGAGTGTTGAGGAGACACCTGGTCTATTTAAGGTGATCCTGGAAGATCTACCTGAAAAACTTATGCTTAAGCTGTGGTCTGAGTGGAGCCAGCCATGTGGAAAGTGGTGGTGTGAAGTAGCTCAGGCCTCGAACAGCCAGTTCAAAGGCCCCAAGGCAAGAGCTTGACTTATCCTAGGACTCATTAGCAGGGTAGTGTCAGACTGTCAGAGATCAGATCATGCCACGTTCTGTGGACTAAAGCAAAGGACTTGGATTTGTTCTGAATGTAGAGGAAGCCATGGCAAAGTTTTGTTTTGTTTTAACAGGATCTCACTCTGTCACCCCGGGTGGAGTGCAGTGGTACAATCATGGCTCACTGCAGCCTTGACCTCCTGGGCTCAAGTGATCCTCCTGCCTCGCCTTCTGAGTAGCTGTGACTACAGGCATGAACCTCCACACCTGACTAGTTTTTCATTTTTTGTAGAGATTGAGTCTCAATATATTGCCCAGACTGATGTCAAACTTCTGGGCTTAAGCGATCCTCTTGCCTTGGTCTCCTAAAGTGCTGAGATTGTAGGCGTGAGCCCCGCGCCTGGCAATGGCAGAGTTTTAAGCAGGTAAAAGGGAGTAAATTTCAGCTGAGTGATCTCACATAAGCTTTAACCTTTCTTATCCTTGCTACTTCTATCCTGAGATAAAGAACCTAACCTTTCAGGACCGAGGCGAGGATTAAATAATAACATCTGCAGAACACTTAACACACTTGGCACAAAAAAACTCACTATGTGTTGACTGAAAAAAGAAAACATTCCATTTACATGGAATAATTTTAAATGCTGTTTTCCCTTTTAATTCAGTACTAAGAATAAGTGGAATTTTGGGCTGTAGATAGTAAATTGCTTCCTTTTTAAAATAGTATTGTATAGTTTAACCTGTAGGTTTTTTTAAAGATCAAAAATCTTTTATAGTTTAAATGTTTAAGGAAACGTCTGTTATTCAAGTATATGCACTTTTTTATTTTTTGAGATGGAGTTTCCCTCTTGTTGCACAGGCTGGAGTGCAATGGCGCGATCTCGACTCACTGCAACCTCCATCCCAGGTTCAAGCATTCTCCTGCCTCAGCCTCCCAAGTAGCTGGGATTACAGGCATGCGCCGCCACATCTGGCTAATTTTGTATTTTTAGTAGAGACGGAGTTGCTCCTTGTTGGTCAGGCTGGTCTCGAACTCCTGACCTCAGGTGATCCGCCTGCCTTGGCCTCCCAAAGTGCTGGGATTACAGGTGTATGCCACTGCACCCAGCCCTTCAAGTATATGTACTTAGAAGCATGTCTTAGCTAATGTGCAGGTGGAAAAGATGAATTTCATTCATTATGGTCAATTTGCATACTTATCTATAATTATTAGTATTATTTTTCTTCCTTCTATTATGATCATTTATGTCACTTAGTGAGTGATCATAGGCTTGAATTTTTAGTGTTTTAGAATTCCCAAGATTGCAGAGGATCTTCATCCCATGATACCTGAAACTCAAATGTTGTTTTCCTTGGGTCAGTGGTTCCCAGACTTCAGCATGCATGAGAATCATGAAGGGCTCTGCCCTGTGTCTGAGTGCTAAGAATTCCCCAGGTGATGCCAACGCTGCTGGTGGTCTAGGAACCATATTTTGGTAACTCTTGTCTTAAGCCAACAGAAACATCAATCATTTGTGAAGTGATTGTTTACTATTCAAGATAGAGATCTCCATTCTATATTTACCCTATATTATTTCATACTGAATTCTTATTGATAATGATATCAGTTAGAAATATTACTATAAAATAAATGTTCTTAGGGAAAAAGTAATTTGCAAACTATCATCTTTCCAGCTTCAATCACTTATTATGGATGCATTCCATGATAAAGGATTTCAGAAAATAAAAGAATACTTTCAACAGAAAGAGAGCCACTCTCCTCAAAAATATAATCATCTTCTATTACACCGTCTTAACAGATTAATAAATAAGGCAAGTTGGTTTGCTTTGTGACCAAAATATGAACGTATAATTATTTATAAGTGTTTTAATTGAGTGTGGTTTATACCTAGGAACTAGATAAAAATGAATTTCAGTCTGTGTCACTGTTGCTGAAATGTATTCAGCGATTCTTCATAGATGGCCCGAAAGAAGATGAACCTTTGCTAATTCAGCAGGGACTGATCCCAAAGATAAGTGTCCTATTTTAATTTTATATGGCTTTGGGTAACTTAAAGAACTTATATGGATTTAGTTGTCTAGTTAAGTTTGGTATTTTCTGTTCCTTTGAAATCCAATTTGAAAAGAAATTGATATCCATTCTAATTGCTTATATCTAATCAAAAATTAAATTCAACATGCATTTCCTGATGTACCTGCTATGCAAGGCACTTTGGGAGTGCACCGGATCGAGTCAGACACAACCACTCCTCTTGATGAGCCTATGCAGTGATTATTATTTTAAATTATTTTAGTGAATTAGGGGAAAAATGAGTAGGAGTAGGCTCTAGAACTATTTTTTTTTTTTTTTTTTTTTTGAGACGGAGTCTGGCTCTGCACCGAGGCTAGAGTGCAGTGGCCGGATCTCAGCTCACTACAAGCTCCTCCTCTCGGGTTTACGCCATTCTCCTGCCTCAGCCTCCGGAGTAGCTGGGACTACAGGCGCCCACCACCTCGCCCGGCTAGTTTTTAATAGACTTTATTAACAAAATTAGACCTAGAAAAATGATCATCAAAAACTTTTCTTTGCTCTTGTAACACGTCACTTTTCCTGTTTTCTAAACCTTGGATGAATCTGAAAAAACAAATAGCAAAAACATTTTTGCTTATTCAAAGTTACCCAGATTATCAAATTTTATTCTTTTAAAACTATTAACCAGGAGATAACACAGTGAGTGCCTTTATAATGGCATCTGGAAGCAAAGCAGAATCTGCAACATCTCTTGCTGTAGCTCCTCTCTTTTAATGGTGAGGTTTTTGCAACCCAGAGACAAGTTTGTTTACTGGTGAGGAGATGTGGGGAAGAAGTAAGGTAGAAGGATGATCTGACTGCTAATAATGTCTTTGATTTACCCCTTGAGCTCTAGTACCTGAAGTTTATTAAGGGCCAGATTGGGCCAAGATCTGTCTTTGCCCTTTGTTACTCTAAAATGCATCTGATTCTGAAGCTACCCCTTCAGGAGAGAAAGCAAACTCCAGGCTTTCCCAAACTCCTCTCAGGGACTTTAAAAGTGTTTGCAGGGGGAATTAAAGACTGCTTATGCAGACCCTATATATTTCATTTTGCATGTAACCCCACTTGACCTGCTCATACACTAACTTATGCAGATAACAGGAAGCAGGGGAAAGGAGATAAAAATCTCAAAGGAAATGAAGCAGAGATGTTCTAAGTGTACCTTGGAACCCTAAGCTGACCTTTTGGGATATGAATAGGAATATGCCCCAGTCTAACTTTTCTATTTAGGTTTAAGAATTCCCGCCCAAGGTTTAAAAAAGTGTCAGATCAAATCCCCACTAGAGTTCTGAAATCAGGTAGGAATTTCTTTATTCCATTGGCATCCTAGTTGGTGGTGGAAATTTCATAACCATAATTTAGATACGTTATTTCATATAGGTTTTGGCAAGAATAGATCAACATTAGCAAAGAGAATGGGATACTAGACTCTATACCTCTTTTTTTTTTCTTTCTTTCTGTTTTCTTTTTCTTTTTCTTTTTTTAAATTTTGTCACCCAGGCTGGAGTGTAGTGGTACGATCTCAGCTCACTTCAACCTCTGCCTCCTGGGCTCAAGTGATTCTCCTGTCTCAGCCTCCTGAGTAGCTGGGATTACAGGCACACACCACCATGCCCAGCTAATTTTTGTATTTTTAGTAGAGACAGGGTTTTACCATGTTGGCCAGGCTGGTCTCGAACTCTTGACCTCAAGTGATCTACCCACCTTGGCCTCCCAAAGTGCTAGGATTACCGGCATGAGCTCCCACGCCCAGCTTAGACTCTATACTTGTTTCTTTCTTTTCTTTCTTTCTTTTTTTTTTTTTTTTTTTTGAGATGGAGTCTTGCTCTGTCATCCAGGCTGGAGTGCAGGGGCGATATTGACTCACTGCAACCTCCGTCTCCCAGGTTCAAGCAATTCTTCTGCCTCAGCCTCCCAAGTAGCTGCGATTACAGGTGTGTGCCACCACACCCGGCTAATTTTTTTGTATTTTTAGTAGAGATGGAGTTTCACCACATTGGTCAGACTTGTCTCTGTTGGGAGTGACGCTCAAAATCCTAAGGAAATTGAACACTCGAACAAAGGATTCTTAGCAAAGCCATTTGACTTCTGCGCAGTGGGGTGCCTCCTTGGCCAGTTGCTATGAGAGCACACCTGAACACAGGGGCATGAGAGCCTTTATTGCTGACGCAAGTCCTGCCCGTGTACCTTTTCCCCATTGGCCGGGGTCGGGTCGTACAATCTAAACTAATCCCGGTTGGCTAAACATTTGATTTTTTTTTTTTTTTTTTTTTTGGATAGGGTGGGCATGTAAAAGAAAGTGGAGAGGAAGGGGAAGGGGTGTCTGTAATGAGCTAGAAAGTTAGTCCTCTTTTCAAATAAGGAAAGGAATGTGAGCTGGTACTGATAACGCCTGGTACTGTGGTGTGCCTGGGCATCTAACAAAGGCAAAAAGGAGAAAGAAGGAGAAAAAAAGGGGGGTGGGTGCTATGAATTAAATAATAAAAGATTGATCAGATTATTTGAAGAGAAACCTCATCATATTCCACATCTCGAACTCCTGACCTCAGATGATTCGCCTGCCTCGGCCTCCCAAAGTGCTGGGATTATAGGTGTGAGCCACCACGCCCGGCCAACTCTATACTTCTAAAGACAATTGTGTTTGCAAACTCAACACAAAGTGTGCTTGGAAGTTCTTCTACTCCATAGAATAAGAATTCATGGCACGGTGACTCCCGCCTGTAATCCCAACACTTTGGGAGGTTGAGGCAGGCGGATCACCTGAGGTCAGGGGTTCGAGACCAGCCTTGCCAACATGGTGACACCCTGTCTCTATTGAAAATACAGAAATTAGCTGGGCAGTGGTGGCTCATGCCTGTAATCCCAGCTACTTAGGAAGCTGAGGCAGGGGAATTGCTTAAGCTGGAAGTTGTGGTGAGCCAAGATGGTGCTACTGCACTCCAGTCTGGGTGACAGAGTGAGACCCTGTCTCAAAAAAAAAAAAAAAAAAAAGCCCTACAGAAAGGAACATCTTTAGTCCTGCACCGTAAAATCCAGGAAGATTAAGCAACTTGTCTGATACCATATTCCTAAGAAGTCATGGCTATTGTGTCTGGCTTCTGGTAGTGATACAACTGTGGGGAGAGCTGGCATGTCTGTTAGGCAATGTGTGACCAGGGTGCATAAATGGATTCAGTGAGAACTTCCTGTTTCCAGGTATTGATCAGAGAGTGCAGCCTTTCTGCCACTTCTGTATCTACTCAACCAGTATATTTGGGAGGATGCTGGGAGTGCGATAGGCTTTGGAGGGATGGAATGGTGGCAAAAATGTATTTGAAAAGCATAGAATTCTAAGTATGAACATAGGGAGGGAGAAAATATAGCCTTACCAGTGAGTTCTGCTGCGTAGAGAGACATTTCTTCTCTTGTGCTATTGGAGAAAAGCTTTCTTCAGCAGGTGGATGATTCAATCTAGTGCAAGTATTTGTCTGATTTGAGACAAAAGAAACTTTACTTGGAACATAGTAATGGCTTTCAAACCTTGCTGGACATGACAGTCATCTGGAGAGCTCTCACAAACATTCTTAAACCTAAAATAGAAAACTCAGGTGGGGGTGTATCACCAGTGATTCTGATTACTGGGTCTGGGGGATGTTTCCTGACTCCCCAGGTTTTCCTAATGTACAGCCAAGGTTGAAAACTGGTTTATTTATCTTCAGCTGGAATGTCTCAGGTTCTTGGCCCAAAGTGTACAGAGTTTTGAAGGCCTGACTTCTGCAAGTTCATCAGAAACTCATGTGACTGATGTCATGTTCAGCTGATGATTTCTAACTATGCAGGCGGGGTTTTTCTTATTTATTTATTTTTTTTTCTAAGAGTGATGAGTCTCAGCAAAACTCATGGGAAAAATAAGATGGCTTTTGCTTTATGGAGGAAATACCGTATATTCTGGGGTGGGGGAGGAAAGCTTACAGAAGTTTATTTTAAATCATACCAATTCCAGCAGTTTAATATGAAATTGGATATATATTCCTATAGGAAAAATTCTCTAATTAGCTGGAAGCTTTTTAACAAAAGAAAGATGCCTAGGCCTGAGGCATATTTACTATAACCAAAATACTTCTGAGAACTTTCCAAATTCTATATATTCTTTGATAGTTTGTTTTCAGCAGATTCTCAGATCACAAGATTTTTTTTTTTGGAGGTGGGGTCTCGCTCTGTTGCCCAGGCTGGAGTGTAGTGGTGTGATCACAGTGCTTGCTACAGTGTTGACCTTCTGGACTCAAGTGATCCTCACACCTCAGTCTCCCAAGTAGCTGGGACTAGAGGTGTGCACCACCACACCCAGCTAATTTTTATATTTTTTGTAGAGATAAAGTTTAACCATCTTTCCCAGGCTGGTCTTGAACTCCTGGCCTCAAGTGATCCACCTGCCTCGGCCTCCCAAAGTGTTGGGATTACAGGCATTAGCCACTGCGCCTGGCCTCATTTATATCTTAAATGCTCCTCACTAGTCCCTTTATATGGCTTTCTGACACAGATCCTGGCTGGGACTCTATTTTGTGCGATCTCAGAGGCTTACTTATGACAGCTCTGTAGTAGTATGGCACCATCCTGAAGTGTTCCGGTGGGAGGTCTCAGAGCCAGGCCTCACTGAAATGGAATGGAATGGGAAAAGATCTTTAAGATTATTTTGTTGTAATGAGAAAATTGTCCTGTGAACTTTTATTGAATAGGCAGCATTTAGTCATATGTAGTTACATTAGTGTCCTCCTGTGTACCTAGTTTCCTGGTTTGAAAGAACGACAGGAATTCTGACCTTGGAAGGCCTCGCCTCAGACACATCGCTGATTAGTGTTACAGAAGACTTCTTTGACACTGCATTGGTAAGGATGGGATGGATGCGTCACTGAGCAGATGCCATTGGTAATTGGCAGGAATCTTGAAGTTATTTATAAAACATGGTTTTCTAAATATGTAAGTTTTGTTAAAAGACTGACGTGGCTGGGCGCGATGGCTCACGCCTGTAATCCCAACACTTTGGGAGGCCGAGGTGAGTGGATCACCTGAAGTCAGGAGGTCGAGACCAGCCTGGCCAACATGGTGAAACCTGTCTCTACTAAAATACAGAAATGTGCCGGGTGTGGTGGTAGGCGCCTGTAATTTCAGCTATTTGGGAGGCTGAGGCAGGAGAATCACTTGAACCTGGGAGGCAGAGGTTATAGTGAGCCGAGACCATGGGATTGTACTTCAGCCTGGGAAACAAGAGTGAAACTCTGTCTTAAAACAAAAGACTCTCATGTTTTATTATTAGAATATTATCAGTATGTGACATAGTAAGAAACTATATAACCAATGTTAAAAATGAGAGGTGATTTATTATCATATATACAAATATATTAGTCACCTGATTGAGAGTGATATGCACATTTTAAGGATATGATTAAGGCTCAAATAGGCTTTCTCTAAAATTCTTTCCTTCTGTAAAGTCAATGCCTGCCTGTTAGAGACAATTAACACTAATACATTTGTGTTATAGTTTATCATGCTGTTTTAAAATAATATGAGCTTTACTTTTTCTTTCTTTTTGTTAGATTATTTCCAGGAGTAGTAGTGAAGGTAAGTATGTTATTGGCTACTAATTGGCTGTTAATTTTTCATTAATAGAATATTCTGGCACAGAGAAAGGAATATTTAAATGATATGTAAAAGTAAAGTAAGTTTAAACATTTTATTTGGATTTATTGACCACCTTATGGTCATCATGGTGTCATTTGGAAATGCATTTCATCGTAGAAAAAAGTCTTGTATTTGTCTGAGAAACATTTTTGTTTAGCTGCTCCTAACGTATGGCTAGCTCTGTTCAGGTAATAGAAAGCTACTTTTGTCATTCAAATATGCAAAAATTTAGCTACTACTGATTTAGCCTGAAGCTGATTCAGATGCCTTTCTCTGTCTTTCAAGAGCGTAAAAGGTAAAATTTTAGAAACTTTGGAGGATAGCTTGATTTTGTTCCATTTAACTCAAGTTAAAGGTAGTTATGCTGGGTGTGGTGGCTCATGCCTGTAATCCCAGCACTTTCAGAGGCTGAGGAGGCAGACCTGATTGCATCCAGAAGTTCGACACCAGCCTGGGCAACATAGTGAGACTCCCATCTCTACAAGAAATAAAAAATTATCAGGGTGTGGTGGCGTGCACCAGTAGTCCCAGCTACTTGGGAGGGTGAGGTGGGAGGATCTCTGGAGCCCCAGAGTTTGAGGCTGCAGTGAGTCATGATTGTGCCACTCCACTCCAGCCTGGGTGACAGTGAGATCCTGTCTCAAAAAAAAAGTAATTTGACATTTGAATTATGATACCATGGATTCAAAGATGCACTTAAATATTTAAACATTTTGGAAACTGGAGCCATCTTGATATGTCATTTTCCTGTGTTACATGTTTTTAGTTTTCTTCGGAAAGGCTATCAATTGACACTATATTCTGCAATGGATGGTATCTGGTAGCTGAGGAAATGCAGTACCAGAAGCTGAAGCATGCACTGGACTTGGCTGACTTTAAAACTTGGTTGACTTGGTTGGTCCCCATAATTCAAGTCAGTGGTTCCAAACATTTTCAAGTCAAAGTTTTATGATCATCACAATGATAGTTACTATCTTTAAAACTGGTTGATAAAATGCACAGTGGTAAAAAACTACTTTGATTTTTGTAACATTTTAAAATAAACTTGCTTTGTATTAATCCCAACAGTATGTATATACTGCATATTTGGAAAACAATGCATATGTGAGCTATATGTTCACTCTATGGTCATCGCTTGGGGCATTTATGGATTCACATAATGCTATAATGACTTTCATTGCCCCTGGTAGAGGAAACATTGTTCTAGATGACTGTGTTAGTCCAATTAGGCCGCCATAACAAAATGCCATCAATTGGGAGGCTAAACCGACAGACATTTATCTCTGGAGGCTGGGAGTAACAGATTAGGGTACCAGCATGGTTGAGTTCTGGTGATGGCCTCTTTCTGGCTTCTTGCTGTGTGCCTACATGGTGGGCAGAGACCTGGCTTCTGGCTGTGTGCTTACAAGGTGGACAGAGAGCCAGAGCTCTTTCTTTTTGTTTTCTTTTTCTTTTTTTTTTTTTTTTGAGACAGAGTCACGCACCATTGCTCAGACTGGAGTGCAGTAGCACGTTCTCAGCTCACTGCAACCTCTGCCTCCCGGTTTCAAGCAATTCTCCTGCCTCAGCCTCCTGAGTAGCTGGCATTACAAGCATGTGCCACCACACCTGGCTAATTTTGTATTTTTAGTAGAGATGGGGTTTCACTATTTTGGCCAGGCTGGTCTTGAACTCCTGATCCCATGTGATCCACCCACCTCGGCCTCCCAAAGGGCTAGGATTACAGGCATGAGCCACCGCAGCTGGACCGAGCTCTTATAAGGGCACTCATCCCATCATGAGGATCCCACACTCGGGACCTCATCTGAACTTCCCTTACCAAAGGCTGCATCTCAAATACCATCACATTGAGGGTTAAGGCTCCAACATATGAATTTTGCAGGGGACACAGTCCCATCTATAGCAATGGCAATTCGTGCTTGGAGCCCACTCTGGTCACCTTAGCAGGACTGGCCTCTCTGCAAGTGACAGGTTTTCATGTGTGGCCTTTGACAGTTGTCTTGTGTGAGTTTTATGCCCAGGCTCTGCAGAACTAATGTCTAATCCTTCTCTCCAAAGCAGAAAGATGTTTTCACTGAATTTCTTCCCACCTCCTTCTGCAGTTGACAAAATTAATCACTCCTTCCTTTTTGTTCTGAAACTTATGTCTTCTTATTTATTTTTATGATTCTTTTGTTTGTGTTCCGCTATATGGATTATGACTTTCTTTCACAGTTTATCCTTCTCTACCGATTTGAATGACTTATGTCCTACTTTTATTTTACTGGTAGTTATCCTTAATTTAATTACTAACATCAAAATGGTGGTACCTTATTTCTTCTTCTTTGTATGTGACAATAAATTTAATGTGTTAAAGAAATGTAAGACTATTAGGCTGTGGGAGGGACGTGGTCAGAGCTTTTCATCGTTTGAAGATGTCTTTCTGGCTTTTCTACAATCTTACTCTCACTTTGCATGCTGTGCCTCTTACAATCCTGTTGAATTATCTTCTGATATTAAGGGTTGAAAGCATGTTTATTTTACATGGTTCTTGGTGACTTATTTTGAATCCAAATGTTACTTTAGCTCAGGAAAATTTGTTCTTTGATAATTTTATTACAGCAGAGTTTCTCAATTTTGGCAATATAGATATTTTGAACTGGGTAATCCTTTGTCCTGGGTGCTATCCTGCACATCAAAGGGTGTTTGGTGGCATCCCTGTCCTCTACCCTCTAGATGTCAACAGCATCCATCCCCAAGTCATGACAACCAAAAACATCTCCACACATCCCCTGTGGGGCAAAATCATCTGTAGTCAACAACTACTGAGGTAGAGTGCTCTGGGTGTATTTAACAGAATATCTAGCTCGAATAGGCTTAAATGATAAAGACAACTTACTGGCTGAAGGGACTGAAGAGTCCAGAGGTGGGCAGTTTGGAAATAGAGTGGCTCCGCTCCATTTCTCTATAGCCCTGTCGGTTCTGCCTTTCTCAGAGTCTAGTCTTCGCTCTCAAGGTGGTTTCCCTTGTTGGTTGCAACCAGAACTTTGTGCTTCCTGGTTCACATCTGGGGGAGAAAGTTTCGCTTTCCTTAACCAGCAAACAAAAGCCCTAGCTTTGCTCTGATTGGGTGCCCTGCCCTCCAGATGAACCAGTCACTATGAAAAGATAAATGGGCCACCTCTGCCTAGTTTAAGCCAGTCCGGATTTACCCCTGGAACTGATCGGTCTCACCCAAATAGCACAACTGCTCCATAACAGAGGAGTGGGGAAGGATGGTGGAGAGGCCACCAAAAAGTCCGTTACATTTACTTTCTGTTCCCTCTTTGTAAGATTATCTGTCACATCTTTGTTTTTATCTTCATGTGCATCTTTTCCTCACTCATTTTCCCCCCTGCATTTTGACAGCAGTTCTCAAGTTCTTCTTAGAAGAAGAATTACCTGGCTTGAAATATCAATATTGCCAAAGTTGAGAAAGTCTACTGTAATAAAAGTATCAAAGAATTAATTTTCCTGAGCTAAAGTAAGATTTGGTTTCAAAATAAGTCACCAAGAACCATGTAAAATAAACGCATATATGAACGTGTGCACATGCTCACAACCCTTAATACCAGAAGACAGTGCAACAGGATTGTGAGGGGCACAGGCTGCAAAGTGAGTTATATCGTAGAAAAGCCAGAAAGACACCCTCAGTGAAAGGCTCTGACCGTGTGTAGGAGTCGTTTTCTTACTCTTTCAAACATAAAATTGAGTCTTTGAAATTATACTTTCAGGGAAAATTCAGATGTTGGATTCCTTCCTACTTAGCTTAGGATCCCTGGTGACAGAAAAGACTGTAGATCATTTGATTCAACAGGAGGTAAGTTGCAAATAACAAAATAGATACCAGCGGCTCCAGAAACCTTAGAGAAGATCGTACATAGGTCTCTGTTTTGTTTCTTCTCCATGAATGTCTTCTCAATTCCCAAAAGGGCTTGAAGACTTTTAACTGCATTTTGGATGCTGTCCCTCGGGAAGAAAGAAAAAAATTCCCTTTGTCAGAACGCATGTGTCATCTTATGTAAGTGACTTTGTATAAGTTACGTGCTGTAGTAAGGGTAAAACCTCTCACGATTGTACGACTTCAGTCTGTGTTCTGCTTAGACCTGATTATGTCGTTTCTCTCTTCGGTAAATGCTTTGTGCACCTATTATGAGTCAGGCACTATGCTAGGTGATAAAGAGAGGCTGAGGTAAAAAGAAGACATTGCAGCCGGGCGCGGTAGCTCATGCCTGTAATCCCAGCACTTTGGGAGACCAAGGCAGGCAGATCACAAGGTCAAGAGATCCAGACCATCCTGGCTAACATGGTGAAACCCCATCTCGGCCAGGCACGGTGGCTCAGGCCTGTAATCCCAGCACTTTGGGAGACTGAGGCAGGTGGATCACGAGGTCAGAAGATCGAGACCATCCTGGCTAACATGGTGAAATCCTGTCTCCACTAAAGATAGAAAAAATTAGTCGGGTGTGGTGGCAGGCGCCTGTAGTTCCAGCTACTTGGCAGGCTGAGGCAGGAGAATGGCGTGAACCTGGGAGGTGGAGCTTGCCATGAGCCGAGATCATGCCACTGCGCTCCAGCCTGAGGGCGACAGAGCGAGACTCCGTCTCAAAATAATAATTAAAAAAAAAAGAAACCCCATTTCCACCAAAAATACAAAAAATTAGCTGGGCGTGGTGGCACGCACCTATAGTCCCAGCTATTCAGGAGGCTGAGGTAGGAGAATCACTTGAACCCGGGAGGCGGAGGTTGCAGTGAGCCGAAATTGCAGCACTGCACTCCAGCCTGGGCCACAGAGCGAGACTCTGTCTCAAAAAAAAAAAAAAAAAAAAAAAAAAAAATTGCTAGATTTTTCCTTTTTAATAATTACGAAGTATTTTATTTTTTCTTTTTGCATCAACATTGAGGCAAAATGCTTTCTCAGGCTCGATTTTTTTCATTGTAAATGTGAACTAAATTCGTGATTCAGGGGAGAATGTTAAGAGTATAGACCGTAGAGCCTGCTTGGCTTCAAATCCGAGTTTTGCCACTTTTGCCCGTTGTCTTTGAGCACAGCCCTGACTTCATCATACCTCAGTTTGTTTCCCTGTAAAATGGAGTCAAAGTAATACCTACTTGATAGAATTATTGTAAAGGTTAAATCAAGCAATCCATGTAAAGTGATTAGCACATTATCTGCTAAAGAGGAAGTGCCCCAAGGTAGCTACACTAATGTGAGATGGAATTTTGATTGCTTTTCATGTGATGGATTTTTTGTTTTTTGGTGACCCAAAGCCACTGTTGCATAGTTCTTGGGATGTGAGATTTAGAGGTAAGGTTGTAATGTGTGACCATAGAAACAACAAAACCAGCACCCTGTTTTGAAGTTGGAACCGGAACCTGTGACTGTGCTAACCACCAGCCAGCATGGAGGACATCATTGTGGCACATTATTTACTTGGTGTGTGGCCACAGTGTAGGGCTTGAAATAGGTGATTTGTGAGCATGAAACTCACTGTCATAGTGTTTGTCCATTTAGTCTTTGCAGGATATAGTTTTTACACTGAATTTTTCCTAAACACATTTTTATTTAATACATTAGTGAAATCACTACTCTTAGTGGTGTATTTAGATTTGGAGAGCAGCTGATCTCATATTTTCTCCTAAGTTTTCAAACTAATCTTTGAACACACTACCTTATTGTCTGTGTGTTCTAGAAAGTCTGGAATGTTCTGGACTTCAAAGGTAAAAACTGCAATATAAAATTAAGCGGAATTAATTTTGCTCAGTGGTACTGTTTCCTGGTTTCTATTTAATAGTAACAAGTCAATCTACTTCTTACAAAGTTTCTCAACAAATCTATTCTTTAAAATGGGAGTTATTTCAGGCGTTAAAAGATAGACTTGGCCGGGCATGGTGGCTCACACCTGTAATTCCAGCACTTTGGGAGGCTGAGGTGGGTGGATCACTTGAGGTCAGGAGTTCAAGACCAGCCTGACCAACATGGTGAAGCCCCGTCTCTATTAAAAATAGAAAACATTAGCTGGGTGTGGCGGGCACCTGTAATGCCAACTACTTGGAAGGCTGAGGCAGAATTACTTGACCCTGGGAGGCAGAGGTTGCAGTGAGTCAAGATCGTGCTGCTGGGTGACAGCCTGGGTGACAAAGCCAGACTCAGTCTCAAAAAAAAAAAGATCGACTCACACTTGTTAGCATTTATTTGAAATTCTGAGTGAATAATGTACAATTCGAGAGTCTGCATTAGTTACAATAATGTAATAGCTTAATCCTATTACATCTCTAAATTAATTTGTTTTTTATTTTGTTTTGTTTTGTTTTTTGAGATGGAATTTCACTCTTATTGCCCAGGCTGGAGTGCAATGGCACGCTCTCAGCTCATACAACCGCCGCCTCCGGGGTTCAAGCGATTCTCCTGCCTCAGCCTCCCGAGTAACTGGGAATACAGGCATGTGCCACCATACCCGGCTAGTTTTGTGTTTTTAGTACAGATGGAGTTTCTCCATGTTGGTCAGGTTGGTCTTGAACTCCCAACCTCAGGTGATCTGTGCGTCTAGGCCTCCCAAAGTTCTGGGATTACAGGCATGAGCCACCGTACTCAGCCTAAATTAGTTTTTAAAATCAGATCAAGCAGCTCATAGGAAAGAATCACTGTCTGTATCATTTCCTGCAGGTATCAAACTGTGTAAAAGGACATATGCCCTCACAGGTTGATGCGGTGATTATAAAACTCCGCAATTAATTTGATGAACCCTTAGAGATCATCAAATGGAATTCACTTTACAAGAGGGAAAATAGAACCTCAGAGTGTATATAGTAGTTCTAGCTTCTTAAAAAATAACATCTAGGTCCTTAATATATAAACTTGAGAAGGTTTTTCCATAAATATGTATTATTGACATTAAGGAAATTCTGATGCTGAATTTGAAATAGTTTCAGAAACATATTTTGGTTTTAAAGTTTAATGCCAGTATAGTAAAGTTTTACCTCTTGATGTTCGCTTCAGTTAAATGTGATTTATCTAAATGTTTCAGGAAAGACCTTGCAAGGACACTCTTGACTGTGGGTGGTAAGAAATTTTAGAATTTTCAGTATTAGAATATTAAATATTGGACACTGGGGGTTTTATGAGCATCTTGGGACCATGGGGAATAAATTATGGTTAAATTGAAGGTAGGAATTAGGGTTTTATTTTAAATTTATTTTGAGAGATTTTAGCATGCTGAAAATGGTAAAGAATAATTCGTGAATACTCGTTTACTGCCAGCCAGCTTTGTCAAAATTTAGCATTTTACCACATTAGCTTCAAGTCTGTTTTTAAAGAAAACAAAAAGGTGTCATGGATAAAGTCCCCTGTGTCCATGTTCCTCATCCCATTTCCTTCTCCTTGACTCAGATTTGTTTTTCGTTCCCAAGCATATTTTTCTGTTTTTACTCTGTAGATCCCTAAATAACATGCATTATCATTTTGTAGATTTTAAAAGCATCCTATAAATGCCATTCCTTGGGCTACAACTCCCTTTTTGCCCTTAGAATTGTTTGTAATTTAAACATGTTACTACATGTAGTTTTAGTTTATTTGCTGTGAAATACTACAAGTTATTTTGGGATTTTATTTTGTAGTAGAAACTTTTTTTTTTTTTAAATGGAGTTTTGCTCTTATTGCCCAGGCTGGAGTACAATGGCATGATCTCGGCTCACTGCAACCTCAGCCTCCTGGGTTCAAGCGATTCTCCTGCCTCAGCCTCCTGAGTAGCTGGGATTACAGGCATGTACCACCATGCCCGGTTAGTTTTTGTATTTTTAGTAGAGATGGGGTTTCACCATGTTGGCCAGGCTAGTCTCAAACTCCTGACCTCAGGTGATCTGCCTGCCTTGGCCTCCCAAAGTGCTGGGATTCCAGGCATGAGACACCACGCCTGGCCAGTAGAAACATTTTTAAGGCTGTTTGATGATTTGGTTTGGATGAGTATTTTAATATATCTAAAATATAATACCCATAAATATTATTTATTTAAAAATTGTTATATACCAACCTCTTATTTAGATTTTTATTTTATTTCTTAAATACTGAATTTATATGATTTTGGCAAGGCGTGGTGGCTCATGCCTACAATCCTGGCACTTTGGGAGGCCGAGGTGGGCAGATCGCTTGAACCCAGAAGTTCAAGACCAGCCTGGCCAACATGGCAAAACCTTATCTCTACTAAAAATATAAAGATTAGCAAGGCATGGTGACACATGGCTGTAATCCCAGCTTCTTGGGAGACTGAGGCAGGAGAATCACTTGAACCCAGGAGGCGAAGATTGCAGTGAGTCGAGATCGGGTCACTGTACTCCAGCCACCACTGCACTCCAGGGTGACAAAGTGAGACTATCTCAAAAAAAAAAAAAAAAAAAAAAAAAAGAATTTAAATGATTCTTATTACTCCAGGATGCATCTTGCCATGGTAACTCTAAGACATAATGCTAGGCTTCTCAGATGGAGTTTCTTAGAGCAAGTGCTAGCTCTGGAACTCATTTTTTCTTTTGCTTTGTGCCCAGAATTATCTGTGTCTACCATGTTTTTAATCTCTAGATTATGACCAGCAGGTTGCTATTTCTGAAGCGCTGTGTAGACTGACGATTAGAAATTCAAGGGAGGAACTTGTCCATAAATGGTTTGATGATGAAGTCATTGCCGAAGGTTTCAAAGAAATTAAGGATCGAGAATTTGAGACGGTGAGATTCCTGGTCATGCGAATTTCTGTTTAGCCAATATTTATTAAGCTTCCTCTGAGAACTTTCCTGTGTGTTGGGCTTACGGGAGGATTTTTTTTTTTTTTTTTTTTTTTTTGCTTAAGTGTGATTACACTGCCATTCTTAAACTTGTTTCCCACTTAGGAGAAACAATTTGAAGGCAATATGAACAGAATATTGTGAGCTAGATATAGGGATACAGATAGGACTTTTTCTTTTCTTTTTCTTTCTTTCTTTTTTTTTTTTTTTTTTTTTTTTGAGACAGAATCTCATGCTATTGCCCAGGCTGAAGTATAGTGGTGCAATCTCAGCTCACTGCAACCTCTGCCTCCTGGGTTCAAGTGATTCTCCTGCCTCAGCTTCCCAAGTAGCTGGGATTACAGGTGCCTGCCACCACGCCTGGCTAATTTTTTATTTTTAGTAGAGACCAGGTTTAGCCATGTTGGCCAGTCTTATCTTGAAATCCTGACCTCAGGTGATCTGCCCACCTTGGCCTTCCAGAGTGCTGGAATTACAGGTGTGAGCCACCGTGTCTGTCCAAGACTTCTTTATAGGATACAGAACTAGGTGAATTTGATGGATTCAGTTAAAAAAATTGTCTTGGAAGGGTGAGCAATTTTCAATGGACCTTGAACGGTAGGGAGAATTGAAGAAGAAATCAGAGCATTTTTGCCTTGCAGAAGGCAGCTGCTGTGATGGCAGGAGGCTGAAATGGACATGGCCTGGCAGAGGAGTATTATGGGGTGGCTGTGTTCTGAGCCATCCGACCTGTATAATTTGGAGAAACAATACTTTTTAGAGTCTTCTCTGCAACCTGGGCTTCCTGTGATTGTGTTCACAAAAGCCACACAAAAATAGCTTATGACTTTGTTGTGTATTCACCTTCATCTTAAAATAGCTAAAACATTTTCCCTCTTCTTCTAAAAAGTTTTTAAAATGAGGGTTAGACTCCTGTAGGAAAAGGTAAAATTCTTAATAACAGTACTCATGTTGACAAAACCTTTCTGGTCAAAATTCCCATGTAATCAGGATTTTTATTAAACATGGACCTTTATATTTCCTCAGACTCTGAACCTACTGTCATATACTGCATATAGTAATTATTTAGCCAGGATTCAGTATAATCTCAGTGGAAAGACCATGAGCTTTGGGTCTATCCCAAACTGGGTTGAACCTAGAGTTTGAGCCCCACCTCTCCAATTTATGGGATGTGTGCATTTTGGCAAGGTAGTTGACTTGTGAAGCCTGAGTGACTTCATCTGTAAAATGGGACTAAATTCTCAAAGTCTTGAGAATTCAATAAGAGAAACTGAAAGATCCAGGGCTATTGTAGGCACTCATGTGTTAATTTCCTTTCTGCTCTTTGTCATTTCTCATTTGCAGGAAAATTTGATGAAAATAGAGAAATGTAATTATCTTGTTTCCAAAATCATTTCCTTCCCCAGAGCTATCAGTTTCTCAATTGAATTGAGTGTGTGTGTGTGTGTGTGTTTTTTTTTTTTTTTTTGAGGCAGAGTTTTGCTCTTGTTGCCCAGGCTGGAGTGCAAAGGCGCCATCTCGGCTCACCGCAACCTCCGTCTCCTGGGTTCAAGCGATTCTCCTGCCTCAGCCTCCCGAGTAGCTGGGATTACAGGCATGTGCCACCACTCCCGGCTAATTTTGTATTTTTAGTAGAGACGGGGTTTCTCCATGTTGGTCAGGCTGGTCTCCAACTCCCAACCTCAGGTGATCTGCCTGTCTCAGCCTCCCGAAGTGCTGGGATTACAGATGAGAGCCACCGCACCCAGCCCGAATTGCTTTTTTACATGAAAGGCTTACACTGCTGATGTCTAATTACTGCTGAATGGTAGATCAGGAGCATAAGGAGTGTTGACTACAATAGCCAATCCTTGCTAACAAAAGGGAACAGAATCTTGGATCTGTGTCTCTTTGTTTTTAGAATGTGGGGCAACAAATTTCTTCCTGAGAGCTGTTGGTTAGGTAAACTCTAATAATAGTCTTTGTTCTTAGAACATATGCTAGGAGAAGAGAGTGAGATAGAGAACTCCCAAAAAGGAAAATTGGCCGTAGATAATACACCCAGATCAACCCAAAGTTGATAAATTTTATAGGTTTGTGGTTGGTTTGTGCTGTGCAGGTGTTAGGGAGGTGGATGCCCAATGGGTTGGTCAAATATTGTAACCTAGGTCATCAGTAAGATGTATTTCTCTTGCTTACACTTCTGACCCAGTGAAACATAACCAGGCATTTAACTTTTGGAGACCTAAGTATTCCTCAGCTGAAAATCTAATGGCTGTAGGGAGCAAAGGTTCCTTCTAGAAACATGATCCCGGAGCCTCCTCTTTGTGGCATGAAGTATTGTTAACATATAATAACAAATGCTTATAAAGCCTCATTGATGTTACTGCATCCTGGTCATTTAGAAGCAAACACTGGCCTCTATATGCTAAGGTAGTATTGACCAAGACATCTTGATTTTTTTTTTAATAAAAGAGTTTATATCATTTGCTTTGAAGGACAGTAGACGTTTTCTCAATCACCTAAACGACAGACTCGGTGACCAAAGAAGGTAAGTTGTGTCTCTGAGCATTATTGACTAGTTGTATTCTGAAAATATCTAATGTTTTAAAAGAACAGTTTAGGATCCGTTTCATTTTGGGAGAGAATATTGGGTACATCTTTACAGAGCATATTGAGTTGTCCATTGAGTAGAAACCTGAGAAGATCAGACCCTTTCTGCCTAGTGGCTTGTTGGAGTGTGTTTAAAAATTATCTCTATCAGTTTTATTATATGTGTGACTTGGGGTATTTTAAAATAATACATTCTTTAAAGAGTTCATAAATTGTATTAAAAACAATTTCCTGACTTGAAGTTGCTGGAGTTAGTTGTATCATGAACAATTAAGTCCTTGGTCAGGCAATATTGGCTAAATTCACTCCTTTTGTTTGGGAATCTGGCTGAGTAACTGGGTTGAGATACAGTACTAGTAAACCTGGTTTACTGACTGCCAGATGGAGATTTGAAATCTACCCATAGTAGGTCTCCATTTGCAGACTTAAACCCCCTATCATACTCTGTACGAGGAGACTTAATGCATACTCTAGTTATAAGTGCTTGTTGCGGAACGTCTGTAGATGTGTTTAAGGTTCATTCATATTTTATTTTTTAATTGTGAGGTGTTTTGCAGGGTGTATTCATTTCCATGTGTTGCTGCTTTTGCTGATGAGCATGAGGTATGTTCATCTCTCTTGCAGGTCTGAGGGTGGTGTGCAGTGAAACCACGAGTTAGGTTTATATGGTTAGGTCAAACTTTTGCTCTCATGACTCAAAAGGGCTTTTTAAAAAAGGATGCCAACTTCTTCTCCTAATGACCTAAATTCTCCAACTGATCATACCATACCCTAACCAGAATGCATTACCAGTAAGTTTAAGGGCTCTACTATTACTACTGGAAAAAGGAATTTTAGGGTCTGTACTATGTACATGAGGACAGTTACAGGAAGCTTGCCTCATTTTACCCTATTCATGAGTAACATAATTCATGCCTAGACTGGGGTAAAAAGAATGATTTCCTTGCTTCTCTCCTTCCATCTTATGCCCCACCCTCTTATTCTCAACCATTGGGGCCACTGTCCTTTCTCTCTGTCTCATTCTACCTTGCAGTTTATAGTCCAAGGTTGACCAGTTTCTTCCCCACCCCCCATTTGGTTTCTAGAGGAACAAGGTCCTTCATATAAAAGGGCCGCAACCTACAGCATCTCAGTTTCAGGCTAAAATATTTAGAGGTCTTGGAACCTTGACTTTGTTTGAGTGTCCTGGACCCTGTCTTCAGAATGTCCTCATTCATCATTTCTTTGTTTTGGGTTCAGAGTCCCCTTCTTGGCCTCTCTGAGCTAAACTTTCAACTCATGGCTACACTACACATTCCTCTTCTCTAGAACTGAGTCTGGTAGGCTCATTCTGTTTATTTTCCCTCTGATTGTCTGACAATTCTGCTCTGTTTGGTTTTTCTTCTTTCTATGACATCCAAATTTTCATTCCCTTCCATCAGGGCCCTTACCCTGACCCTTACACTGGCTTCCAGGAACATGTATTGTGGGTGAAAGCCCTCATTCACCTCTGTAGCTATTAAAAGGTAGACATGTATTATAGAAAGGAAAGAGGTCCAAGAAATACAACGTATTGGAAAATTGGATTGTAGAATAGTAAGTCTGGTGTTTTATCTATTGTTGGGGAATAAAATCTTTCTATATACTTTTTTTTTTTTTTTTGAGACGGAGTCTCGCTCTGTCGCCCAGGCTGGAGTGCTGTCACGTGATCTCGGATCACTGCAAGCTCCGCCTCACTATTCTCCTGCCTCAGCCTCCTGAGTAGCTGGGACTACAGGCGCCTGCCACCATGCCTGGCTAATTTTTTGTATTTTTAGTAGAGACGGGGTTTCACTGTGTTAGCCAGGATGGTCTCAATCTCCTGACCTTGTGATCTGCCCGCCTCAGCCTCCCAAAGTGCTGGGATTACAGGCGAGAGCCACTGTGCCTGGCCTATACTTGTTGATGTATGTCTAGAAAACATCTGGGAGGAAACAAAGGCATTGTTAATGGTGCCTATGGAAAGGTACTTACGAAAAGCTGAGGGGCAGAGAAGATGTTTACTGTTTCTATAAACACCATACTGTTAGAATCTTTCTTCCCCTGTTTTAACTATAAGCATCTATTTATTTTAGAATAATTAAAATGAAGGAAATTTGAAGTCTTCAAGTTTTAGCTCTACTCTAATGGAAGACAGATGGCACATCACTCATGTTTGGTTACAGTATCTCCTTCTCTGGAAGTTTCCATCCATATGCAGTGTGGATTGTTACTGATTCAACATAGAACTGTTTTCTCTGTGATTTTCATTAGAAAAAAATTGTGTAGATAGAATCATGTGACATATTTAAATATCTATTAAATATGCTAAGGATAGTGGGATTTTTGGAGGGGTGAGGAGAAATGGCTGAGTTCTATAAAA
Organism: Rhinopithecus roxellana; assembly: GCF_007565055.1. Classification (NCBI taxonomy): domain Eukaryota; kingdom Metazoa; phylum Chordata; class Mammalia; order Primates; family Cercopithecidae; genus Rhinopithecus; species Rhinopithecus roxellana. The sequence continues at coordinate 8,933,794 of NC_044552.1, read as the reverse complement.
CTGAGATCCTTCTGTTTTGCACAAAAGAGTCATTCAATAAAGAGAGGCTCTATTATGCCAGGAGAATGCTGTTCCAGGAAAGCAGAAATTCTGTTTTCAAGGGAATAATGTTTATCTGACCCTATAGCATGATTTTTATGTGTATAATTCATGCTGAAATGATCTCTTACAGATGAGAAAACCAGCGGATGAAAAATTAGAGAAATTTTGGATCGACTTCAACCTGGGAAGTCAGAGTGTCACTTTTTATATAGACAATGCTGAGGTAATGATGTTCGATTCTTGGTTAGAACTAAGCCTTTAGAGATCATTTTTATGTAAGTATATGTTTTGCGCTCATGAATTTCACTTATTTATTTTCCCAAGAATACTCTATGGGACTCAGTGACACTTCCGAAGGAAGCAGTGATGAATTTCGACGTAATAGGTAATATGATACATTTAAACAACCTACGTCCAGTTCCAAGTATTATTTCTGTTGTATTTGAAGTGTATATTTATTTATACATACTGTATGTTTATTTTTATTATATTCTAGGGCATATTTTGATCATGCCTTGAGGTAGGAAGGCTGTATGGTATGATGGAAGGTGTGCTGTCACAGGTTTGTGACTTCTGTGCTTTGTGACCTTGGGATTAAATTATTTGTCTAGTTTTTTCATTTTAAAAATGTTTGTAGATCCTCACAAAATTAAAAGTAGAACTACCATATGATCCAGCAATCAATTAACAATGCTTTTCCCCAAAGTGTTGCTTTGGTTTGAAAGAGTCTGATGGGGAGAGGAGAACATGTCATCCTAGGTTCCTCTCTTGATAAACCTAGAAGATCAGGTAGTAAACTGTGGATAGTAAGGAAGACATCTAGCAAGAAGGAACATGGCTGTCATGTTCCATGGCTGGAAATGTAGGTGCCTGCCCCCTCTATGGAGATGGATCATCAGGCTGTTTTGTAATTAGTGGTTAGGATCAAGGGCTTTGCAGATCAGAGATTTTGATTTGCATTCCCCCGATCATTAGTGATGTTGAACATTTTTTCATGTTTGTTGGCCATTTGTATATCTTCTTTTGAGACTTGTCTATTCATGTCCTTAGCCCACTTTTTGGTGGGATTTTTTTTTTTTTCTTGCTGAATTGAGTTCGTTGTAAATTCTGGATATTAGTCCTTTGTCGGATGTATAGATTGTTAAGGTTTTCTCCCACTCTGTGGGATGTCTGTTTACTCTGCTGACTGTTCCTTTTGCCATGCAAAAGATCTTCAGTTTAATTAAGTCCCAGCTATTTATCTTTGTTTTTATTGCATTTGTTTTTGGGTTTTTGGTCATGAAATCCTTGCCTACGCCAATGTCTAGAAGGGTTTTTCCAATGTTATCTTCTAGAGTTTTTTTTTTTTTTTTTTGAAGTGGAGTTTTGCTGTTGTTGCCCAGGCTGGAGTGCAATGGCGCGATCTCGGCTCACCACAAACTCCACCTCTTGGGTTCTGCCTTGGCCTCCTGAGTTGCTGGGATTATAGGCATGCACCACCATGCCTGGCTAATTTTTTGTATTTTTAATAGAGATGGGGTTTCTCCCTCTAGTTTAGGCTGGTCTTGAACTCCTGATCTCAGGTGATCTGTCCACCTTGGCCTCCCAAAGTGCTGGGATTACAGGTGTGAGCCACTGTGCCCGGCCTATCTTCTAGAATTTTTATAGTTTCAGGTCTTAGATTTAAGTCCTTCATCCGTCTTGAGTTGATTTTTGTATCAGGTGAGGGATGAGGATCCAGTTTCATTCTCCTACATGTGGCTTGCCAATTATCCCAGCACCATTTTGTTGAAAAGGGTGTCCTTTTCCTACTTTATGTTTTTGTTTGCTTTGTCAAAGATCAGTTGGCTGTATGTATTTGGGTTTATTTCTTGGTTCTGTATTCTGTTCCATTCATCTATGTGCCTATTTTTATACCAGTACCATACTGTTTTTGTGACTATGGCCTTATAATATCGTTTGAAATCAGGTAATGTGATGCCTCCAGATTTGTTATTTTTGCTTAGTCTTGCTTTGGCTATGTGGGCTTTTTTTTGGTTCCATATGAATTTTGGAATTGTTTTTTCTAATTCTGTGAAGAATGATGGTGATATTTTACTGGGAATTGAATTGAATTTGTAGATTCCTTTTGGGAGTATGGTCATTTTCACAATATTGATTTTATCCATCCATGAGCATGGGATGTGTTTCCATTTGTTTGTGTTGTCTATGATTTCTTTCAGCAGTGTTTTGTAGTTTTTCTTGTAGAGATCTTTCCCCTCCTTGGTTAGGTATATACCTAAGTTTTATTTATTTATTTATTTATTTATTTATTATTTATTTATTTATTTATTTATTTTGGAGATGGAGTCTCACTCTGTCACCCAGGCTGGAGTGATTTCAGTGGTGTGATCTCAGCTCACTGCAACCTCTGCCTCCTGGGTTCAAGCGATTCTCCTGTTTCAGCCTCCTGAGTAGCTGGAATTACAGGCGCTCACCACCACACCCAGCTAATTTTGTATTTTTAGTCAAGACGGGATTTCACCATGTTAGCCACGCTGATCTCAAACTCCTGACCTCAGGTGATCCACCCACCTCAGCCTCCCAAAGTGCTGGGATTACAGGCGTGAGCCACTGCACCCGGCCCATCCCTAAGTTATTTTATTTTATTTTTGCATCTATGATAAAAGGGTTTGAGTTCTCGATTTGATTCTCAGTTTGGTTGCTGTTGGTGTATAGAAGAGCAACTGATTTGTGTACATTAATTTTTTATCTGGAAACTTTACTGAATTATTTGATGAGTTCAAGGAGCTTTCTGGAGGAATCTTTAGAGTTTTCTGGGTATACAATCATTATCATCAGCAAACAGAGACAGTTTGACTTCCTCTTTACCAATTTATTTCTGTCTCTTGTCTGATTGCTCTGGCTAGCACTTCCAGTACTATGTTGAAGAGGAGTGGTGAGAATGAGCATCCTTGTTTTGTTCTGGTTCTCAGAGGGAATGCTTTCAACTTTTCCCCGTTCAGTATTATGCTGGCTGTGGGTTTGTCATAGATGGCTTTTATTCCACTGAGGTATGTCCCTTGTATGCCGATTTTGCTGAGAGTTTTAATCATAAAGGATGCTGGATTTTGTCAAACACTTTTTCTGCATCTATTGAGATGATCATGTGATTTTTGTTTTTAATTCTGTTTTTGTGGTGTATCACATTTATTGACTTGTGCATATTAAACCATTCCTGCATCCCTGGTATGAAACCCACCTGATGATGGTGGATTATCTTTTTGATATGTTGTTGGATTCAGTTAGCTAGTATTTGTTAAGAATTTTAGCATCTATGTTCATCAGGGATTTTGGTCTGTAGTTTTCTTTTTTGGTCATGTCCCTTCCTGCTTTTGGTATTAGGGTGATACTGGCTTCATAGAATGATTTAGGGAGGGTTCCCTCTTTATCTATCTTGTAGAATAATGTCAGTAGGATTGGTACCAATTCTTCTTTGAATGTCTGGTAGAATTCTGCTGTGAATCCGTCTGGTCCTGGACTTTTTGGTGGTGATAATTTTTAAATTACAATTTCAATCTCACTGCTTGTTATTGGTCTATTCAGGGTATCTGATTCTTCCTGATTTAAGCTAGGAGGGTTGTATCTTTCCAGAAATTTATCCATCTCTTGTAGGTTTTCTAGTTTATATGTGTAATGGTGTTCATAGAAGCCTTAAATGATCTTTCATATTTCAGTGATGTCAGTTGTAGTATCTCCTGTTTCATTTCTTACTGAGCTTATTTGGATTTTCTCTCTGTTCTTGATTAGTCTTACTCATGGTCTATCAATTTTATTTACTTTTCAAAGAACCAGCTTTTTGTTTCATTTATCTTTTGTATTGTTTTGTTTCAGTTTCATCTAGTTCTGCTCTGATGTTGGTTATTTCTTTTCTTCTGCTGGATTTGAGTTTGGTTTGTTCTTATTTCTCTAATTCCTTGAGGTGTGACCTTAGATTGTCTGTCTGTGCTCTTTCAGACTTTTTGATGTAGGTGTTTAGGGCTATGAACTTTCCTCTTAGCATTGCCTTTGCTGTATCCCAGAGGTTTTGATAGGTTGTGTCACTGTTGTCACTCAGTTCAAAAAATTTTTAAATTTCCATCTTGATTTCATTTTTGACCCAATGATCATTCAGTAGCAGGTTATTTAATTTCCATACATTTGCATGGTTTTGAAGGTTCCTTTTAGAGTTGATTTCCAGTTTTATTCTACTGTGGTCTGAGAGAGTACTTGATAAAATTTCAACTTTCTAGGCCAGGCGTGGTGGCTCACACCTGTAATCCCAGCACTTTGGGAGGCCAAGGTGGGCAGATCACCTGAGGTTTGGAGTTCAAGACCAGCCTGGCTAACATGGTGAAACCCTGTCTCTACTAAAAATACAAAAAAATTAGCTGGGCATGGTGGTGCATGCCTGTAATCCCAGCTACTTGGGAGACTGAGGCAGGAGAATCACTTGAACCTGGGAGGTGGAGGCTGCAGTGAACCAAGATCATGCTACTGCACTCCAGCCTGGGTGACAGAGCAAGATTCCATTTCAAAAAATAAAATAATCATAATAATAATTTCAGTTTTCTTAAATTTATTGAGGCTCGTTTTGTGGTCTTCTCTTATGGTCTATCTTGGAGAAAGTTTCAGGCGCCTGTTGAATAGAATGTATGTTCTGCGGTTGTTGGATGGAATGTTCTGTATATATCTGTTAAGTTCATGTGTTCCAGGGTATACTTTAAATCCATTGTTTCTTTGTTGATTTTCTGTCTTGAAGATCTGTTTAGTGCTGTCAGTGGAGTATTGAAGTCTCCCACTGTTATTGCGTTGCTGTTTGTCTTATTTCTTAGGTCTATTAGTAATTGTTTTATAAATTTGGGAGCTCCAGTGTTAGGTGCATATGTGTTTAGGACTGTGATTTTTTTTGTTGGACAAGGCCTTTTGTCATTATATAATGTCCCTCTTTGTCTTTTTTAACTGCTGTTTTTTTAAAGGTTGTTTTGTCTGATACGAGAATAACTACTCCTGCTCGCTTTTGGTGCCCATTTGCATGAAATGTCTTTTCCCACTCCTTTACCTTGAGTTTATGTGAGTCCTTATGTGTTAGGTGAGTCTCTTGAAGGCAGCAGATGGTTGGTGAATTCTTCTTCATTCTGCAGTTCTGTATCTCTTAAGTGGAGCATTTAGGCCATTTACATTCAGTGTTAGTATTGAGATGTGAGGTACCATTCCATTCATCATGCTATTTGTTGCTTATATACCTCGGTTTTTGTAATATTGTATTTTTGTTTTATAGGTCCTGTGTGATTTATGCCTTAAAGAAGTTCTGTTTTGATGTGTTTCCAGGATTCAAGATTTAGAGCTCCTTTTAGCAGTTCTTGTAGTGGTGGCTTGATAGTGGCAAATTCTCTCAGCATTTATTTGTCTGAAAAAGACTGTATCTTTCCTTTATATGTCAAGCTTATTTTCACTGGATACTAAATTCTTGGCTGATAATTGTTTTGTTTGAGGAGGCTGAAGATAGGGCCCCAATCCCTTCTAGCTTGTAGGGTTTCTGCTGAGAAATCTGCTGTTAATCTGATAGGTTTTTTGTATAGGTTACCTGGTGCTTTTGTCTCACCGCTTTCAAGATTCTTTCCTTCGTTGGGAGGCTGAGGCTGGAAAGTGGTGTGAACCCAGGAGGCGGAGCTTGCAGTGAGCCAAGATCGCGCCACTGCGCTCCAGCCTGGGTGACAGAGCGAGACTCCATCTCAAAAAAAAAAAAAAGAAAAGAAAAGAAAACCTGATGACAATGTGCCTAGCCGATGATCTTTTTGTGATGAATTTCCTGAGTGTTCTTTATGCTGCTTGTATTTGGATGTCTTGGTCTCTAGCAAAGTCGGGGAAGTTTTACTTGATTATTCCCCCAGATATATTTTCCAAACTTTCCAATTTCTCTTCTTTCTCAGGAGCGCCGATTATTCTCAGGTTTGGTCGTTTAACATCATCCCAGACTTCTTGGAGGCTTTGTTCATATTTTCTTACTCTTTTTTCTTTGTCTTTGTTGTATTGGATGAATTCAAAGACCTTGTCTTCGAGCTCTGACTTTGTTTGTTTGTTTGTTTGTTTGTTTGTTTGTTTGTTTTGAGACACAGTCTTGCTCTGTCACTGGGCTGGAGTACAGTGGTGTGATCTCAGCTCACTGCAACCTCTACCTCCTGGGTTCAAGAGATTCTCGTGCCTTAGCCTTCTGAGTAGCTGGGATTACAGGCACGTGCCACTATACCCAGCTAATTTTTGTATTTTTACAAAAATTAAGACAGGATTTCACCATGTTGGCCAGGATGGTCTCGATCTCCTGACCTCATGATCCACCCACTTTGGCCTCCCAAAGTGCTGGGATTACAGGCGTGAGCTACCATGCCTGGGTGACTTTCTTTCGTTCTACTTGTTCGATTCTATTGTTGAGACTTTCCAGAACATTTTGCGTTTCTGTAAGTTGTCTATTGTTTCCTGAAATGTTGATTGTTTTTTATTTATGCTATCTATTTCATTGAATAGTTCTCCTTTCACTTCTTGTATGATTTTTTTTTCCCCCTTACATTGGGCTTCACCTTTCTCTGATGCCTCCCTGATTAGCTTAATAACTAACCTCCTGAATTCTTTTTCAGGTAACTCAGGGATTTCTTCTAGGTTTGGATCCATTGCTGGTGAGCTAGTATGATTTTTGGGGGGTGTTAAAGAACCTTGTTTTATCATGGTACTAGAGTTGGTTTTCTGGTTCTTTCTTCTTTGGGTAGGCTCTGTCAGAGGGAGGGTCTAGGGCTGAAGGCTGTTGTTCAGATTCTTTTGTCCCATGGGGTGTACCCTTGATGTAGTACTCTCCCCCTTTTCCTATGGATGTGGCTTCCTGAGAGCCCAGTCGTAGAGATTATTATCTCTCTTCAGGATCTAGCCACCCAGCAAGTCTACTAGGCTCCAGGCTGGTACTTCGGGGGTGTCTGCAGATTCCTGTGATGTGAACTGTCTATGGGTCTGTCAGCCTTGGATACCAGCACCTGTTCTGATGGAAGTGGCAGGGAGGTGAAATGAACTCTGTGATGGTTCTTAGCTTTGGTGGTTTAATGCTTTATTTTTGTGCTGGTTGGTCTTCTGCCGGGAGGTGGCGCTTTCCAGGAGAGCATCAGCTATGGTAGTGTGGGGAGGAATAGGTGGTGGGTGGGGCCACTATTCCCTTAGTCTTCAGTTACCAGGATAGGTAGGGAAGGACCACTGCGTGGGTGCAGGATTAGGAGTGTCTGAACTCAGACTCTCCTTGGGTGGGTCTTGCTGCCACTGTGAGGGGTGAGGTTCCCAGGTCAATGGAGTTATGTTCATAGGAGGATTATGGCTGTCTCTGCTGAGTCATGCAGGTTGTCAGGGAAGTGGGGAAAAGTCAACAGTCACAGGCCTCACTCAGCTCCCGTGCAATCCAAAGGTCAGTCTCACTCCCACTGTACCCCCACCCACAACAGCACCAGGTCTGTTTCCAGGCAGTGGGTGAGCAAGAAAGCCGGGGCTTTTAAAGAGGACTTGGCATGAATGGTATATAAGGGAGAGAGTGAGGAAGTGTGGGGTCTCCATGACTTGCTTATCCATCAGGTGGTCTGGCTGATGCCATTGTGGGCAGAACTCGGTTGTACATTGACTGTTGTCTCAGGGCAATCTCCTGGTGGGGAGAATCTCAGGGGGTGCCTGGTTTGGTTCAACATTTGTTCCTTAAAATTTCTTTTTGTTTTGTTTTGTTTTGTTTTGAGACAGAGTATCACTGTCACCTAGGCTGGAGTGCAGTGGCGTGATCTTGGCTCACTGCAAGCTCCACCTCCTGGGTTCACGCCATTCTCCTGCCTCAGTCTCCTGAGTAGCTGGGACCACAGGCTTCTGCCACTATGCTGGGCTAACAATTAGCTAGTTACTTTTTAAGATATTTAAACTTACTTTTGTTGCATGGTTTTATAGACTTTCCCTGCAGTGATGAGTAAAATGTCCAGTAAGATTAGTATTTTGGGGAGATCATGGAGCCTTACTCTAGACCAATACTGTCCTATAGAAATATAAGGTGAGCCAGATACTTAATTTAAAATTTTCTAGTAGTCACATTAAAGAAAAAAGTAGATTAATTTTGGTAGATTAAAAAAGTAAGATTAAGTAGATTAATTTTAATAATATATTTTATTTAACCCAGAATATTATATCCAGGAATAATATCCAGAATATTATTTTAACATGTAATCAATATTTTAAAATTATTAATGATACATTTTACGTTCTTCTTTTGTGTACTGAGTCTTCATAATCTGATGTGTATTTTATGCTTACAGAGCATCTCAGTTGGTACTAGGCATGCTTTAAGTACTCTGATGAGTTGGACCTCACAGATTTAGACTCATGTATGTTTCACTTTTTTTTCCCCCTTCTTTCCCTTCTCATTAATTTGTGGCCATTAGCTTTGCCTGTTCTTTCCTGGACTTTGCTGCCTTTTCTATTCTGCTTCTTCCAACTTACCTTGTACTTAACATGGCTTATTCTTGGGCTCTTTGTGAATTTGGTCTAAGTTATTTTCTCTTCTAAGCCTGATTACAATTTGTCAGGAAAGGGCTGGTGACCAGGTAGGAGCCTGCAAGGAGGCTGTTGTCTGAGACACAGACTTTTCTTTTTTTTTTTTGAGATGGAGACTCACTCTGCTGCCCAGGCTGGAGTGCAGTGGCACAATCTCGGCTCATTGCAACCTCCGCTTACTGGGTTCAAGCGGTTCTCCTGCCTCAACCTCCTGAGTAGCTGGGATTACAGGGGTGCACCACCACGCCTAGCTAATTTTTGTATTTTTAGTAAAGACAGGGTTTCAGCGTGTTGGTCAGGCTGGTTTCGAACTCCTGATTTCGTGATATGCCCGCCTCAGCCTCCCAAAGTGCTGGGAGACACAGACTTTATTTCTTTCTTTTCTTTTCTTTTCTTTTTTCTTTTCTTTCTTTTTTTCTTTCTTTCTTTCTTTCTTTCTTTCTTTCTTTCTTTCTTTCTTTCTTTCTTTCTTTCTTTCTTTCTTTCTTCTCTCTCTCTCTCTCTCTCTCTCTTTCCTTCTGTCTTCCTTTCTCTCTCTCTCTCTCTCTCTCTCTCTCTTTCTTTCTTTCTTTCTTTTTCTGGCTTTCTTTTTCTTTCTTTCTGTCTGTCGTTCTTTTTTGACAGAGTCTTACTCTGTCCCCCAGGCTGGAGTGCAGTGGCACGATCTCGGCTCACTGCAAGCTCCACCTCCTGGGTTCATGCCTATTCTCCTGCCTCAGTCTCCTGAATAGCTGGGACTAGAAGCGCCCGCCACCGTGCCCGGCTATTTTTTTGTATTTTTAGCAGAGACAGGGTTTCACCGTGTTAGCCAGGATGGTCTCGATCTCCTGACCTCGTGATCAGCCCGCCTTGGCCTCCCAAACTGCTAGGATTACTGGCGTGAGCCACCGCCACTGGCCTACAGACTTCTTTCTAAGGTGTTTCTGCCTCTTCTTCAAGTGGAGTCCATTGAAATGGTGGTAGATTATTCCATTTTGCACATTGGGGACAGTGAGTTTTATTTTCAATTTTAGAAATAAGTATAATTTCAGAGAGAGAGAGTGAGTGTTGTGCTTAGTATATTTGGGAATGAAATACCTATTGCAGATGATAGCCTTGTATTAAACAAAATGCTCTTAAAAATGAATTGCAGAAGGCAAAACTGTCTTCATTTCTTTGCTGCTAAGGTAAGTTACTTCCAATGTGTGCAAGATCAACCACTTCATTGTATAGTCTATGTATATGCGTAAATGCGCATGTGCATCTAAAGGACAATTTCAAAGTAATGTTATTTAATATGATTTCTTTTCAACTTCTTACCACAGAAAAATCTGAACAGACATCCTAGTGTAGTTATTTACAATTATAAAATTTTAAAATAAAACATTGAAGTATGTTGTTGTGCATTGATATTCCATATTTTCTCTTAGAAACTGAGAAGATAAAGATATTTATCATTTACCTCAAGAAGCCCATGATTATCAGCTCCAAAGAAGTCATGAAAATAGAAATCCATTTTGATTTGCAGTTCAACATATCACAAGCTTCCATTCAAGCTTTAGGAAAAGATAAACAGGTGGCAGGTTTCATTCTTTTGGATTATTTAAAAATGTTGTAGTATGTTTCATGTCTATTAAATGTCCTCGTTGGGTTTTGATGCGAATATTTGATCAAGCAGAAAACCTGGTCTTTCGAGTGCCATGTAAAAAGAGTTGAGAGTTCTGGATTTGAATCCCAGTTTTCCCTTTTCATGGGTCATTGTCTTGACGGGGTAGGACAGACAGCCTCTTTGTTCCTTGAAATGCTTTATTCTACTTACTGTGAACAGATGAACGGTTTTCTAGGATAATATCACCCTCTTACCACCTTCTTCCTGGAGTCCTGAGGACACTGGCATTTCCATCTCTCTCAGCTCCCCCTGGACCTATGGGGAGTGTATTAGTCTGTTCTCACCCTGCTAATAAAGACATACACGAGACTGGATAATTTATAAAGGAAAGAGGTTTAATGGACTCACAGTTCAACATGGCTGGGGAGGCTTCACAATCATGGTAGAAGGCAAAGGAGGAGCAAAGTCACATCTTACATGGTGGCAGGCAAGAGAGCTTTGCGTAGGGGAACTCCCCTTTATAAAACCATCAGATCTTGTGAGACTTACTATTACGAGAACAGCATGGGAAAGACCCGTCCCCATGATTCAATTACCTCCCATGGGGTCCCTCCCATGACACGTGGGAATTATGGGAGCTACGTTTCAGGATGAGATTTGGGTGGGGACACGGCCAAACCGTATCAGGGAGTCATTAGGAATAAAGTTTCTGAGGGACTTTTTCCACAGTTTTACCTGTTGGTCTTACCTTGTGGAAATGGTCTGTACCTCTCTAGATTGCTGTGGTCTCCAACTCTCTGACTGTAATGTTTCCTGTTTGTTGACAGGAACAGGAAACCTTTCTATATCACAGACGGTAGACGGGGCAAAGAAATTTGTGACAAAAGGCAAAAAATACTGTGGTAACGGCCCACAGAGAGTTGAATGAAGAGCTCAGAGACCTGAGGGAGAAGTCTTGGGCCAGCTTCCTTTTGGTTTGAGTTGTATATGAAAAGTGTTTATATGTAGCAAAGTGCTCTTAGAATAGTTTCCAAAAACTCACCCTATTTTAATGACATGGTCTTTTTACAAAAACTCCATTTCATGGTTGAGGATGAGGATGAGAAATAAAGGGGAAATCAGTCACTTGATTAAAAAAACTCTTCCTCCATCAAATTACGTATGTTCTGACAAGAAGTTTGCCTTTACTCACAAAAACATCACAACCATATGTATTTCCATATTTCACAAAATGAATAATACGTTTTGAGGGGAGAATGAGGATTTTCCTGTGATAAAGCTGCAGTTGCTAGAATAGGAGGCCCCTACCCTAGGGAAGGGGGTTGGCCTGAGGACCCTACAGTTGGGAACTCACTACAGACTCATCCTGAGAGAGACTCAGTGCCTGCGAGAAGCAGGGATTAGCCGTTACCCAACGGGGTGAGACCTGGGCCAGAGACGGGAGAGGCTGGGAAGACACCAGGAAAGAGTGCTTAGAGCAGGGGAATGGCTACCCTAGCTGGTCCTGGAGGGAGATGGCACCTGGAGAAGGCAGAAACAGTGGAATGATCCTTCAGGAGAGGACAAACTGGTAAACTTGACTAACTTCTGATTGATCATGTTTTGTTCTAAGCTTTAGGTTTTCCTCAATTTTTTTTTTTAAATGACTACATTTCAAAGTTGACTTTTGTCTTGCATTTCAGATGTTGCCTGACCAGATGAAAATCTCCTCAGAACTTTTTAGTAAGTCTGATAAAGAAGACAGGGAGAGTCCCAGTGGCCACGAAAGAGAAACAGGTATATTGGGAAATAAGGAAATTCTGACCCTGAGTTTCCTGTAAAAGCAATGAAACCTTAGTTGGAAGAGGTCACTGGAAACCTGTGGTCATATGAGTGATGCATGTTTCATGGCACCTCTGGAGGAAGAAGAACTGCTGATAGCCTTGAATTGTTTTCTATTTTTTTTTTTTTTTGAGACGGAGCCTCGCTCTGTCGCCCAGGCTGGAGCGCAGTGGCCGGATCTCAGCTCACTGCAAGCTCCGCCTCCCAGGGTTAAGCCATTCTCCTGCCTCAGCCTCCCAAGTAGCTGGGACTACAGGTGCCCGCCACCTCGCCCGGCTAGATTTTTGTATTTTTTTTAGTAGAGACGGGGTTTCACCGTATTAGCCAGGATGGTCTCGATCTCGTGACCTTGTGATCCGCCTGTCTCGGCCTCCCAAAGTGCTGGGATTACAGTCTTGAGCCGCCGTGCCCGGCCACCTTGAATTGTTTTCTACACCTGATAAGGTCTCTCTTGTCGGTCAACTGGAAATGACAAAGGAGAAGAAATGATGGGGTTTGGAGGAGGCAGGACATGGGGAGTAGGGAGGGTCTTGTCTACCCACAAAGCCGGCCCTGCACTGGACCATGTTTCTCTTTTGAGTTACACCCCAAGGCTGTTTTCCCAAGTGCCCATAGATTTCTTGTTTTTTTGAGATGGAGTCTTGCTGTGTTGCCCAGGCTGGAGTGCAGTGATGTGATCTTGGCTCACTGCAACCTCTGCCTCCCAGGTTCAAGCGACTCTCCTGCCTCAGATTCCCAAGTAGCTGGTACTACAGGCGTGTGCCACCATGCCCAGCTAATTTTTTCTATTTTTAGTGGAGACGGGGTTTTGCCACATTGGCCAGGCTGGTCTCAAACTCCTGGATTCAAGTGATCCGCCCACCTTGGCCTCCCAAAGTCCTGGGATTTCAAGCATGAGCCAACATGCCAGCCAGTGCCCATAGATTTCTGATTGGAGGTTTGAGGCAGGACCTAATTACCAGCTCTTACCAAAGGATGGAGAGGTACCAGAGGGGGCATCCCATGGAGAGCACTGGTGAGTATGTCAGCGTGTGTATGGTTATTATAGTAAATGTCTTTCTCTTAATTTGTATAGAGCAGGCAGAAGAATCCACCAACGTGGTAGAGTTTATGAGTGCTGAAGATGACCGTTGCCTAATAACTCTCCGCTTAAATGACCAACCTAAGCCACCCGTGAGTACAGGGAGTGGGGCTCCAGGTTCTTACCTGTCTCTACTAGGGTAGTGACAGGCGGAAGCCACCTTTCCTGGTTCATAGACCATTTTCTCCTGGCCAACCATCTGTCAATTAAAAGAAATTTTTTTAAGACAAGGCCTTGTTCTGTTGTCGTAGTTCACTGCGGCCTCAGCCTCCCAAGCTCATGTGATCATCCTGCCTCAGCTTCCTGAGTAGCAAGAACTACAGGTGGTGCCACCATGCCTGGCTCATTTTAACATTTTTTATAGAGATGGAGTCTTGCTCCATTGCCCGGGCTGGTCTCAAACTCCTGGCCTTAAGAGATTCTCCCATCTTGGCTTCCCAAACCTCTGGGATTACAGGCATGAGCCACCATGCCTCATCAGCTGTCTGTCAGTTTTTTTCACCATCCCCTCCTTGAGATTGTTTTTGCCTCCATGTTTGTGTATTCTCTTTTCTTTTTTTTTTTTTTTTTGAGACTGAGTTTCGCTCTTGTCGCCCAGGCTGGAGTGCAATGGCATGATCTTGGCTCACTGCCACCTCCACCTTCTGGGTTCAAGTGATTCTCCTGTTTCAACCTCCTGAGTAGCTAGGATTATAGGCATATGCCACCATGCCTGGCTAATTTTTGTATCTTTAGTAGAGACTGGGTTTCGCCATGTTAGCCAGGCTGGTCTCAAACTCCTGATCTCAGGTGATCACCCGCCTTGGCCTCCCAAAGTGCTGGGATTATAGGCATGAGTCACTGCACCTGGCCGCACTTGGCTGTGTGTTCTCTTTTCATTCAACTTGGCTTTCCCTTGGAATACATGACTTGTTTGGCCTCTGTCTCATTTCTTCATTTGGGATCTAGAGACTGAAGGAGCCTAATGTTTGGGAGTGACACTTAGCTCCTCCCTGGCCTGAAATGAGAATGAACTATTAGTAGCTGAATGCTGCAGCCCTTGAGAGGCAAGAGGGCTTGAGGACTGGGCCCTGAAGATACCCAACAAACAGAACTCAAAAAAACTCCATATTAAAATCAAGCATAAACATGTATTCATCACAGCATTTATGACAATGTAAAAACAGAAAAAGATTTTAAAAATATAAATATCCAAGTACAGTTGAATAATCCACCAGAAAGATTAAACTTGCCCTAAATCTCTAATCTTTTGTAATCCAGGCTTAATTTCAAAATGCTTTATGTTTTAAACAAATTACCCTCCTGGGCTGGGTGTGGTGTCTCACACCCGTAATCCCAGCACTTTGGGAGGCCGAGGCAGGTGGATCATGTAAGGTCAGGAGTTTGAGACCAGCCTGGCCAACATAGTGAAACCCCATCTCTACTAAAAATACAAAAAAAAAAAAAAAAAAAAATTAACTGGGTGGTGGCACGCGCCTGTAATCCCAGCTACTCTGGAGGCTGAGGCAGGAGAATCACTTGAACCCAGGAGGCAGAGGTTGCGGTGAGCCAGATTGTGCCACTGCACTCCAGCCTGGGCGACAGGGTGAGACTCCATCTCAAAAAAAAAAAAAAAAAAAGAAAAGAAATGACCCTCCTGTTTGGTTTTAGTTCTTCTAAAATGTAGAGAGGCTTGTCTTTGCAAAAAATGTTCCCATACTTTCTTTTGCCATCTGACTTAGTATTTTGAAGTAGTATTAGGCACTATATTGAGATTGGTCAGCTTTTGAACAGTCATCCAGCATCTCTTCTGTTGCAAATGTTTTATTAGAAAGGATTTTGTCATCCTGTACAACAGCAACTTGGTTGAGAATTGACTGATGGAATAATCCTTTGCTTCCTTTCCATACTTCTTTGCCTTTATATTATATAAGAAAGCCCAGTCTCCTAGAAGGGTACTTCTCTTATCTCTAGCTTTGTAGAATATGTTTAGTTATACGTAAGAGGCACTAACACCCCTCTAAAATTCTCATTTATGATCTGTGCTTGTAAAAGTCTGATTACAGAAAACATCTCTTCTCTGAGAGTGATCAAGATTCAAGTACCAGTGAACTATCTTGGATCAGTAACCAAAAAAGGAAATCCCTGAAATCATATTCTGGTAGAAAGAAGACAAGAACCAGAAGTAGTATGAGCAGTAAGTCTGGCATGTCTTCTTTTGAATCACTTTTCAAATAGTGATTTTCAAATCAGATATTTATTTTTTGGTATGTAATGGGAGTGGGTCCAAAGAAATATATGATCATGGGGCCAGCTTTCCCTGCTACAGTTACACCAGAAAGGCAAAATGTACTGTGTACATGAGACGGAAGAACATGAAATTAACCAACAATTGTTACAGATGAGTTTTGTATAAATGGAGTAGAAATTCAGATAAGAGGAATCTGTCATGAGCTGGAATCATCAGGAAAATCTTCAAGGAAGAGGTGGGTGGGGCTTGATTTAACCCTTGGAAAAAAGAATAGGATTGTGAAGAGGAGAAAGGGAAGCATTATTAGGCAGGTAAAACCACAAGGGCATGCATGGTGGCTCACGCCTCTAATCCCGGCCCTTTGGGAGGCCGAGGTGGGAGGGTTGTTTGAGACCAGCCTGGTCAATATGGTGAGACCACACCTCTACAAAATTAAAACATTAGCTGGGCATGATGGTGTGTGTCTATGGTCCCAGCTACTTGGGAGGCTGAGGCAGGAGGATTGCCTGAGCCCAGGAGGTCAAGGCTGCAGTGAGCAGTGATCACGTCACTGCACTGCAGCTCAGGTGAAAGAGTGAGACCCTGTCTCAAACAAAACAAACTACAAGGACACAACAAGGATGCGAGGGTGACATTCTGGGACAAAGTCTGGAGCAGAGAATTCATGCTGAGTGGTGAGGAACTGAGTGGTGAGGAGCAAGGTTGAATATAGAAAGGATCTTAAGAGTAGACATTTCAGGAAGCTGTAGGAAGTGGGAATTGCTTTTAGCCTTAGCATATTGGGAGAGGGAGTAGTGAATTTTTATGCCTCATGAGTTAATGTATATGTTGTGTACTTGTTTTCTTTCAATTTAGTCTTGACGGTTTTCCCTCCCAGTAGTGGCAGTGACCATGAGAAAGACCAAGTAAGTACACTTTATCTGGGTTGCTGTGTGCCCTACGAGTTAAACGGCATTTATTTCCCCAAAAACAACTTTCAGAAGTATGAAAATAACAAAATATTGGTTTACTGATATGTGAATCACTGTCAATGGAAATTGCAAGGACTTCTAAACGTTTAATATGACTCTTGAGTAAGTATTTAGGGTCTTCTATGCTGGGCGTGCTGGCTCACGCCTGTAATCCCAGCACTTTGGGATGCCAAGGTGGGTGCATCACTTGAGCTTGGGAGTTCGAGACCAGCCTGGGCAACCTGATGAAACCCCGTCTTTACAAAAAATACAAAAATTAGCCAGGTGTGGCAGCATGTGCTTATAGTCCCAGCTACGCAGGAGGCCGAGGTGGGAGGATGGCTTGAGCCTGGGAGGTAGGGTTTGCAGTGAGCCAAGATTATGCCACTGCACTCCAGCCTGGGTGACAGAATGAGACCCTGTCTCAGAAAAAAAAAAAAAAAAAAAAAAAAAAAAATTTAGGGTCTTTC
This sequence comes from Rhinopithecus roxellana, assembly GCF_007565055.1. Taxonomy (NCBI): domain Eukaryota; kingdom Metazoa; phylum Chordata; class Mammalia; order Primates; family Cercopithecidae; genus Rhinopithecus; species Rhinopithecus roxellana. The sequence continues at coordinate 8,917,053 of NC_044552.1, read as the reverse complement.
TTTTTTTCTTTTTTCTTTTTTTTTTTTAAAAACTGTTCCCAAATGTTGCTGGAGGATGTTTATTATGAATGATGCTAAAATTCTGGGCTATTCCCATTTCCTGCAAATGTATACTCTTTTGAATGTATGTTTTGAGGTAAACTTGTTGGTTCAGTTCTTCCCTTAGTTTTTTCTAATGCTTTTAATGATTTAATTATTTAGACATTTATTTTGCAAGTGCTTAGGATACCTTCAGGTTTATATAAATATTGAATAAACCCTCAAAGTTTCTTCATTTCCCTTCATTTATCCTTGTTTTATATCAAAGGTGTTAAGAGTAGAGACAGCAGTGTCTGCACCAATTCAAAGCCAATTTTTGCCTTTTATTCACTGAATTACCTCTATCAGCAGTTGGTTTTTGTTTTGTGTCGTATGAGCTATACGTACAGTACAGAGTATATAATCTAGTTCTGAGTGTTTTGTAAGGAGCAGGTGCTGTGATTCTGAGAGTATCGACAGTGCCCTGCCTGCTCATGCAGAAAGAGTTTGATTAGGGTTTTAATCACACCTTCATCTTTCTTCCACCAACCTGGGATGTGTTGCCCTCTGTCAACCTGAAGGGCTGTCATGCTCTGTAAGGACAGGGGTAGGTTAAACCTATGAGTCATAGTAAGTATTTATTCAGTGAATAGTTCAACCTGAAATAATGAGTTATCAGTTAGAAATGGACCCAAAGAACAGTTTCTAGTAAATACAGCTTTTATTTGAAATAAACACCAAAGAAATACCACAGCTTCAAAAATCTTTTTTTTTTTTTTTTTTTTTTTTTTTTGAAATAGAGTCTTGCCCTGTCGTCCAAGTTGAAGTGCAACAGTGTGATCTCAGTTCATTGCAACCACCACCTCTCAGGTTCAAGTGATTCTCCTGCCTCAGCCTCCTGAATAGCTGGGATTACAGGCACCTGCCACCATGCCCAGCTAATATTTGTATTTTTAGTAGAGACAGGGTTTTGCCATGTTGGCCAGGCTGGTTTCGAACTCCTGACCTCAAGTGATGCACCTGCCTTGGCCTCCCAAAGTGTTGGGATTATAGGCATGAGCCACCGCGCCTGGCCACAGTTTCAAAAATCTATAAATTTAAGCTGTGCCTCTGGCCAGAAATCTATGTTGATTTTCAGTGAGGGCATTGCTGATTTTCTACAAATACTGGTATTCAAAATTATACTTCTCTCTTGTATAAGAATAATTTACAGCACAGGTCAGCAAATTTTTTCTGTAAAGGGCCAGGTAGTAAATACTTTAGGCTTTCTGAACCATGCAATCTCTGTGGCAACTACTCACCTTAGCCTTTGTAGCCAGAAAACAGCCAGAGACAGAATGGAAACACATGGGTATGCTGTGTTCTAATAAAACTTTGTTTTCAAGAACAGCAACAGACTAGAGTTTGCCAACCCCTGATGTACAGCAGTGGTTCTCAAACACTAGTGGCCATCACAGTGACCAGGATGGCTTGCTAAAACATAGATTGCTGGGTCCTGTCCCTAGAGTTTTGAATTGAATAGATGGCACTTGAGAATTTGCGTTTCCATCAAGTTTCCAGATACTGCTCATGCCCCAATGTAGACCACACTTTGAGACCACACTTAGAGTTATCTACTGAAATATGAGTTCATGTTCTTCCAATTCAGGGATCTTATGATCTTAGCATTTTTTTTGTGGCTATTGTTTATTAGATGTGTCTTTGAAAAATTAAAAAGAGAAGCTCAATAGCATTTATACCAAACTTTGAATGGAAGCAAAAGGAGAAATTTCCTATTCAGCAAAAATGCAGTCAGAATTTTATTTACTGCAGTAAAATCTCAATTAACCAGAGTACCTCAAGAAGGAAGGATTTAGTTAATGTAATTTTCCTGCTAATTAAAATTTAAATCTAGTGTCCCCCTACACTAATTCTAATTGTTAGATATTTTATTTGTTAGTAAGCTGAGTAAAGGAAATATAATTGAATCATTGATCATTTAGGATTTTCACTAGGTTCATTAGGCAGATCAGTTCTCATGCTGTAATACAATAGAGGCAGGTAGAGCAGGCATGTTTCAATGAGTAGTCACTTGACTTTGACCCTAGGACTTTAGACAGGCACATTCCCTCTGTTTCTGTCTCGTGCACTCTGTCTCTCTCTTAACTAAATCTCTGAAATAAGCTTGCTTTATTCTCCTTCCCCTTTGGTTTTTATTAATGTATTTAATAAAAGTATTATTTGAAAATGTCTTTAAGGTAATTTTAAATTAATAAAAAGAGTAATGTAGTTCCTAAGGAAAACATTTCTGTCTCAATGTATACATTGAAAATAGTTTAAAGAGTCAGGGTTTGAATCTATTGTCCATTTGAGTGGAGCAGTACTTTAATGCAGAGCAATTAGAAGATAACTGGAAATTGGCTGGGTGCGGTGGCACATGCCTGTAATCCCATCACTTTGGGAGGCAGAGGCAGGCAGATCACCAGAGGTCAGGAGTTTGAGGCCAGTCTGGCCAACATGGCGAAACCCCATCTCTAATAAAAATACAAAAAAATTAGCTGGGCGTGGTGGCGCATGCTTAATTCCAGCTACTCACAAGGCTGAGGCACGAGAATTGCTTGAACTCAGTAGGTGGAGGTTGCAGTGAGTTGGGATCATGCTACCGCACTCCAGCCCGGGTGGCAGAGTGACTCCATCTTAAACAAAAAAAGATAACTGGAAATTGGAAATTTAAGAATCTATAAGATCCTTTTCAACTGTGAAAACCAGAGTCTAGGATCAGATGCCAGCCTCTCTCTTTTTACCTAACAGAATTTATGATTTCCAAGGATTAATGAGATTTTCATTTCTGTATCTCCTGAAAGAATAAATGATCTAGTTCAGATTCAGTACCATGTCATTAAGCTAATATCCACCCCTCAACTAAAAACACACAGAAATTCTGAATAGAATTAGCATTTATTTTCAAATGGAGTAAATCTAATACTTAAGCTTCTTAAAGTAATATTGAAAATGTCTTAGAGTATTTTGATAACTTGTTTTGAATTGTTATGAATGTTAACACTTAAAAAAGATACTACATTTTAGGCTAAGCTTCTGTCACTATCACAGAAAGACGTACCCAATCAAAATAACACCGTATCTCCAAAGACTTCTGAAAAAAACTTCCAAGATAGTTTTGCTTTTTTGACTCCTGAAGATTCTGCCCAGAAAACAGGTACATGATTTTCTGTTGACTTATATAGAAAAAAATTTGTATTCGGGAAAGGAAGTTTGAAGTAAACAAAACATTTTCATTTTAATATATATTAAAGAAAATATGAAGATAACATTGTTCTTTACCTTAATGTCTCTTATTAGAAAATAACAGAGGATATGATGTTTTAATTTTGCTTTGCCATTTGAGATGAGCTTGTGCCCAAGAATTGCTGGTCTCTTCTTTTTTTAAAGAAGCAAGACATCTCAAATTATGACCTGTAGCAGGGGTTGGTAAACATTTTTTGTAAGGTTCTAATAGTAATTATTTTTTGCTTTTTGATCCATATGGTTTATTTTTCTTGTCTTTTTTTTTTTGACATGGAGTCTTGCTCTGTCGCCCAGGCTGGAGTGCAATGGTGTGATCCCAGCTCACTGCAACGTCTGCCTCCCAGGTTCAAGCAATTCTCCTGCCTCAGCCTCCCATACCCGGCTAACTTTTGTATTTTTAGTTGAGATGGAGTTTTGCCACGTTGGCCAGTCCGTTCTGGAACTCCTGACCTCAAGTGATCTGCCCACCTTGCCCTCCCAAAGTGCTGGGATTACAGGCATGAGCCACCACAGCTGGCCTTGATCCATATGGTTTCTGTTGTAACTATTCAACCGTGCAGTTGTTGCACAAAATTGGCCGTGGATAAGATGTAAGCCAATGGGCTAGCTGTCTTTCCATAAAACTTTATTTATAAAATGAGGTAGCAGACTGGATTTGGCTTGGGGGCCAGAGTTTGCCCACCCTTAACCTATAGGCTTTTTCTTAACCCTCAATGTATTTTATTTTAGCTGTCTCCTTTTTTAAGTTTGTTAAGAATATGATTTTGTTTGTTAATAACAATATTAGTATTGTTTATCATTCTGCAGTTCAGTACATTGCCAGGCATACAATGATATTTAGTAAGTACTTCAATAACAATCTGTTAGTGTAGCTGCCACTGGAAGAAAATAAGTAGGGAAAATAAAAAAGTAGAGAGGAAAATGTAACATTAAAGAATAAAAGGGGTCAGGTGCAGTGGCTCCCTCCTGTAATCCCAACACTTTGGGAGGCTGAGGCAGGCAGATCACCCAAGGTCAGGAGTTCGAGACCAGCCTGACCAATACGGTGAAATCTCATCTCTACTAAAAATACAAAAATTAACCAGGTGTGGTGGCAGGCGCCTGTAGTCCTAGCTGCTTGGGAGGCTGAGAGGAGAATTGCTTGAACTGGGTGGTGGAGGTTGCAGTGAGCTGAGATTGTGCCACTGCACTCCAGCCTGGGTGACAGAGTGAGACTCTATCTCACAAAGAAAAAAAATAAATAAATAAATAAAAGGAAGGAAGAGAGCAAGAGAGGGAAGAAAGGAATAAAGTTACCACCAAAAAGTAACAGTCAACAAAATGGCAATACTAAGTTCTTACCTACCAATAATTACTTTAAATGGAGTAAATTCTCCAATCGAAAGACACAGAGTGGTTGAATGGATAGAAAAAAATGAGATTCAGCAATATGCTGTTTATAGGGGACTCACTTTAACTTAAGGACAGGTATAAACTGAAAGTAAAGGGTTGGAAAAAGATATTCCATGCAAATGGCAATCAAAAGTGAGCAGGGATGTGGCTACACCTACATCAGGCAAAGTAGACTTTCTGTCAAAATTTGTCATGAGACAAAGACTAGATGATGATAAAAGGGTTAATTCATCAACAGGAAATAGCAATTGTAAATATATATATGCACCCAACATTACAGCACCTAAATATATAAAGCAAATATTAACAGAACTGAAGAGGGAAATAGCAATACAATAACAGAGGTCTTTAATTTCCCCACCTTCAACAGTCCATAGATTATCCAGATAGAAAATCAATAAGAAAACAGTGGACTTGAATAATACAGTAGACCAGATGAATCTAACTAACATATACAGAACATTCCATCTCACAGTGGAACACATACTCTTCTGCAGTGCACAGTGCACATGGGACATTCTCCAGAACTGATCGTATGTTGGGCCACAAAATACATCTTAACAAATTTGGAAAGACTGAAATAATCTTAGAGGTCTTTTCTGATCACAGCAGTATGAAACTAGAAATAATAACAGCAGGAAGATTGGAAAATTCACAAATACATGGAAATTAAACAACACACTCCTGAATAACCAATGGATCAAAAAAATGAAAAGGGAAATTTAAAAATCTTGAGATAAATGAAAATGGAAACATACCAAAATTTACAGGATGCAGCAAGAGCAGTGTTAAAAGGTAAGTTTATAGCAATAAATACCTACATTAAGAAAAAAGAAAAATCTCAAATAACTTCACCCCTTAAGAAACTGAAAAAAGAAGAAACTAAACTGAAAGTCAGCTTAACGAAGAAAATAACAAATATTAAGGCATAAATAAATGAAATAGATACTAGAAAGACAATAGAAATGGTCAATGAAACTAAGAATTTGTATTTGGAAAGAGTGAAATTGACAGACATTTAGCTAGACTAACCAAGAGAAAAAGAGAGAGGACTCAAAAGAAAAAAACATTATGTATGAAAAAGGAGACATTACAACAGATACTGCAGAACTACAAAGGATCATAAGCAATTACAACAAACAAATTATACACCAACAGATTGGATAACCTAAAAGAAATGGATGAATTTCTAGAAACATGACCTACCAAGACTGAATACGAAGAAATAGAAAAGCTGAAGAGACCCATAATGAGTAAAGGGATCAAATCAGTAATCAAACCTCCCAACAGAGAGTAGCCTAGGGCCAGACGGTTTCATTGGTGAACTCTACCAAGTGTTTAAAGAAAAATGAACACCAGTGCTTTTTAAACTTTTCTGAAAAACTGAGGTGGAGAGAACACTTCCAAACCCATTTTATGAGGCCAACTTTACCCTCTTGTCAAAGCCAGGTAAGAATGCTACAAGAAAAGAAAATTACAGACCAATGTTCCTGATGAACATATATGTAAAAACCCTCAAAAATACTAACAAAACTTACTAAATAGCACATTAAAAGGACTATATACCATGATAAAGTAGGATTTATCCCTGAGATTCAAGGAAGGCTCCACATACACAAATCAATAAATATGATAAACCACATTAACAGAATGAAGGTTAAATTCCTAAAATCATCTCAATAGATGCAAAAAAGCATTTGACAAAATTTAACATCCTTTTGTAATAACTCTCAACAAATTAGGTACATATGGAATGTACCTCAATATATGACAAGCCTATAGCCAGCATTCCACTCACTGGTGAAAAGCTGAAAGCTTTTCCTCTAAGATCAGGAATAAGACAAAGGTGCCTACTCTTGCCACTTCTGTTTAACATAGTACTGGAAGTCCTACCCAGTTCTATCCAGGCAAGAAAAAGAAATAAAAGACATCAAAATTGGAAGATGTTAAATTGTTTTTGTTTAAAGATGACACGATTTTACATATATCAAACCCTAAAGGCTTCACCAAAAAACTGTTAGAACTAATAAATGAATTCAGTAAAATTGCAGGATACAAAATAAACATACAAAAATCAGTTGTGGAGTTTGCTTCCGGGTTTCAACAAAACGACAACAAAACAAAAATGAGTTGCATTTCTAGACACTAACAATAAACTAAAAAAGAAATCAAGAAAATCTCGGCCAGGTATGGTGGCTCATGCCTGTAATCCCAGCACTTTGGGACGCTGAGGCAGGCGGATCATGAGGTCAGGAGATCAAGACCATCCCAGCTGACACAGTGAAACCCCATCTCTACTAAAAATACAAAAAATTAGCCGAGCGTGGTGGCACATCCTTGTAGTCCCAGCTACTCGGGAGGCTGAGGCAGGAGAATCACTTGAACCCAGGAGGCACAGGTTGCAGTGAGCTGAGATCATGCCACTGCACTTCAGCCTGGGTGACACAGTGAGACTCCATCTCAAAAAAAAGAAAAAAGAAAAAATCTCACTTATAATAGCTTACAAAACACAAAAATAACCAAGGAGATGAAAGATCATAATCTGAAAACTATAAGACATTGATGAAATTAATTGAAGACATAAATGGAAGAATATCCTATGTACATGGATTGGAAGAATTAATATTGTTAAAATGTCCTCATTATCCAAAGCAATATACAGATTCAATTCAATTGCTATCAAATTTCTACTGGCATTTTTCACAGAAATAGAAAAAACTATCCTAAAATTTATATGGAACCACAAAAGACCCTAAATAGCCAAAGCAATGTTGAGAAAGAGGAATACAGCTGGAGGCATCACACTTTCTGATTTCAAAGTGTATTTAAAAACTATAGTAATCAAAACAGTATAGTACTGCCATAGAGACAGGCACATAAGGCCAAGGTAACATTATGAGCCCAGACATAAGCCTACACATATATATGGCCACTTAATCTTTGAAAAGGGCACCAAGAATACACAATGTGGAAAGGAAAGCCTCTTCAATAAATGTGTTGGGAAAACTGGTTATCCACATACTAAACAATGAAATTGGACCTCTTTCTTTCACCATATACAAAAATCAACTCAAAATAGATTAAGACTTTAAAACTGTACAACTACTAGACAAAAATAGGGAAACAGCTCTTTGACATTGGTCTTAGCAATGATTTTTTGCATACAACCCTAATAGCACAATAAACTTTTGGGACTATGTCATACTAAAAATCTTGTGCACAACAAAGCAATCAATCAAATGGAAAGACAACCTAAAGAATGGGAGAAAATATTTGCAAATCATATATCTGATAATAGGTTAGGGGTTAATATTCAAAATAACTTCCACAACTCAAAAGCAAGAAAACACATAACCTAATTAAAAATGGGTAAAGAAGCTGGATAGACATTTTTCCAAAAAAGATGCACAAGTAGCTAATGTGGGTATATATACTCAACATCATTGATCACTAGAGAAATGCAAATCAAAACCGTAATGTGATATCTCACACCTGTCCAGATAGCTATTGTCAAAAAGACAAGAGATAACAAGTGTTGGCAAGGGTATGGAGAGAAGGGAACAATTGTACATTGTTGGTGGGAATGTAAATTGATGCAACCATTGTGGAAAACAGTATGGAGTTTTCTCAAAAAAATTAGAATTGTATAGAATCCATCAATCCCACTTCCATGTATATATCCAAAGGAGATAAAATCAGCATCTTGAAGAGATATCCGCACTTCCATGTTTATTGCAGCATTATTCACAATAGCCAGGATGTGTAATCAGCCTAAAAATCAGTCAGTGGATGAATGAATATAGAAAATGTGGTATATATAAACAATGGAATACTATTCAGCCTTAAGAAGGAAATCAGGCCATATGCAACAATATGGATAAACCTGGAGGTCATTATGTTAAGTGAAATAAGCTAGTCACTAAAGGACAAATACTATATAATCTCACATATACACGGAATGTAAAAAAGTCAAACCCATAGAAACAGAGTAGAACAGTGGTTGCCAGGTGCTAGGAGGTGGGGGGAAAGAGGAGATGGTCCTCGAAGGATATAAACTTTCAGGCATAACATGAACAAGTTCTGGGATCTACAGCACAGGCAGTGATGGATGTGTTCATTGATTTAAAAGTGATCATCATTACACCATGTATATGTATATCAAATCATCAAAAAAGAGTAAGAGGCAATAAGGGAGGGGATTCTAAGGGAGAGAAGAATCACAAGATAGAGGTGGAAGAATCCCTGCCCATGTTATTTGAGGCCAGATGGGCAGCTCTTTAAGGTGCCGATCTAGTTGAAGTAACTGGCTGTTAATCTTACCTACAGATGTACAAACCTAATAAGAATTCATGTCCCGAAAGATACAGTCAGTAGATTTTTGTTTCACTTAGAACTGTGTCCCTTTTTTTGATGATGAGATTTAATATCTAGAATGATAGTGAATTCTTATTGCTTTGTTACTTGGCATGTATTCACTTGAAACTTCTCTCTAATGCCCAGAGCTTCAAGGTCCTCACTCGCTGAGCAAGCTTTCTTCCTTGGAGCACCCAGGAGATGAAGAAAATATATCTAAGGTACTATTTAATTGTTGGTTATTCATCTGATTTTCCAGAATTAATGTCATATTTGCATAACACATTGGCTATTCCTTTTGACGGGGTAATATAACACCACCTGTTTCCTGCTTTGCCATAAAGGACATATATTTGTGGTCTGTTTTGTTTTTAAGATTGTGAATCAAGAATCGCTAATGGAAAGTACTAGCTTGAAACATAAGCTGCAAAATTTGGAAGACAGAGGTGAGAGAATTGTCCTTTTTTTTTTTTGTTTTTTGGCAGAATAAAATGAAATTAATCTGATTTTGGCAGACTGGGCTGTTACTCAGATTGCAGATCAAGTCACTTTGCACAGTGACTTTTGCCAGGCCGTGGAGGGAGGAGTGTGAGCTGCTTACTAGTTCTAAATGTTCATAAAGGTTAGGAGGAAAAATGGGGGGCTCCATTCAGGAACCAGGACCTCTTGTGCCAAGGAAGGTATAGCCTGGGACCTGAATCCCGCCAGCCAGTCACACCTTCTCTCCAGCCTCAGAGGAGGGCACAGTGGGGTTGCTTTCCTAAGGATCTCATCCAGAGCTTATTTCATTCTCAAGCATGTAGTTGCAGTTTATAAGAAATGTTCTAAAACATTGTGTGGTCAAATTATTAAAACTTCTGAGTTCATTTCCTCATGTTAACAGTGGTATAAAGATTCCCAGCCTGGTTCACAATGTTGTGTATAATATAATGTAATGATGTAATACTTTTCTACTGTTTATGATGTTTCTTGACTGCATTTTTTCTCTACTTTTAAAAATTACATATCGAAAGGATTCAACTGGTTATAAATATGTGTAGGCTATTTAGAAAATTAATGCAACAAATATCTGCAAGCCATCATCCAGTTTTAGAAATATAACATTACTATTGCTTTCAAAATCCTGGTATGCTTTACCTGAAACCCCTCCCACCCCCTCCCTTTAATTTTATGTCTGAATCTCTGCTTTTTTGTTCATTTGTGCGTTGTGAGAAATACCATACATTCAGAAGAGATAGTCAGATGTGTACAGTTTAAAGAATGACTATAAAGAGAACATCTGTGTAACCACAGCTCAGATTGGGAACTAGAAAATTGCCATTGGCTTATAATCCTTCCATACGTGATTGTTACTTATTAATTTCTTTCATCCCTCATAGAGGTAATGACTTAGGACTTTTGTAAAAACCCTTCAGTTACTTCTTTTTATACTTTTGCTTTCTCTGTATGTATCCCTAAATAATATACAGTTTAGTTTTATCTGATTTTAAATGTAAACAAATGACATTATACTGTATATATTATATATGGCTTCTTTTGCTCAATCATTTGTGAGATCCATCCATGCTAATATGTGTAAGTGAAGTATATTTCTTTAGCATTCAGTTACATGAAAATACCACATTTAAAAATCCATTCCAGTACTGTGGGATATTTGGATTTTTGCAGTTTGGATTGTTAGAAATAATGCCACTATGAAGAATCATGCACATTTCTCCTGATACACATGTTAAAAATCTTGTCTAGGTACATTTTTAGGAGTATAATTGCTGGGTTACAGAATATGCATACCTTTAACAATTTTACATATGCCAAACTTTCTCAAAGTGACTGTATCTCTTACTTTCCCACTAGCTGTGTATGAGAGCCCTGTTGCTTTACATCCTCACCAACACTTGGTATTTCAAATTTCTGATGTGTGTGTGTGTGGACACTGAAGTTTTAATTCAAATATCCCTGATTGAAGTTTAGCATAATTTTATGTGTTTATTAGCCATTTCAATTTCCTCTTTTGTGTAGTGTCTATCATGTCTTGCCTAGTTGTATATAGAATTATCTTCTTATATTGATTCCTAGGAATTCTTCGTAATACATTCTGGACATTCGTCCTTGATTATGTGGCTTGTAAATATCTTCTTCCACTGTGTGGTCTGTACTTCTCTCTCTGTATAATGTGTTTAAGATTGCTTTTTTGATAAACCAAAGCTTTTAATTTTAGTAAATTCTATTTCATCAATCTTTTCTCTGTGGTTAGTCATATGAAATTCTTACCAAAAACATATGATCATATATTATTTCCTATATTACTACATTTAATGCTATTCATTTCTCTCTAAGTACTGCTTTAGGTGAATCTCACACATTATAATATATAATATTTGTCATTATTTACTTTAAAATATTATTTTTAATTTTTTAATTTTTAATTTTATTTTATTTTGAGACAGAGTCTCACTCTGTCACCCAGGCTGGAGTGCAGTGGCGTGATCTTGGCTCATTGCAGCCTCCGTCTCCCGGGTTCAAGCAATTCTCCTGCTTCAGCCTCCCGAGTATCTGGGATTACAGGCATGTGCTACCATGCCTGACTAATTTTGTATTTTTAATAGAGGCGGGGTTTCGCCATGTTGGCCGGGCTGGTCTTGAACTCCTGACCTCAGGTGATCTGCCTGCCTTGGACTCCCAAAGTGCTGAGATTATAGGCATGAGCCACCATGCCCGGCCTAAAATATTATTATTTTTTATTTCTTTATTGACCCAGATGTTGGTTAGAAATATATTTGTTAATTCTTAGTGGTATAGGAGTTCTTAGCTGTCTTTTGGTTATTGTTTTCTAGTTTGATTGCATTGTGACTAGAGAACATAGTCTGTATGATTATGCCTTTTGAAATTTTGAGATGTACTTTATGGCTTAGTATATGCCAATTCTTAAAAATATTAATTTGTGGTTAAAAGAGTATATTTCACAATCATTGGGTACAGTGTCTCTCTATATATGTATATTCATTAGGTTACTTTTCTTAACTATGTTCCTCAAATCTTATATTCTTACTATTTTTTAATCAGTCTACTTATTATATCAAGTGCTGAGAGAAGTGTATTAAAACCTTTCATTATGATTGCAGATTTGCCAGTTTTTTCTTCTGGTTCTGTTCAATTTTTGTTTCCTACAAATCTTTTTTCTAAAGAATAAGTCTGTAGGCCAGGCGTGGTGGCTCACACCTGTAATCCCAGCACTTTGGGAGGCTGAGGCAGGTGGATCACTTGAGGTCAAGAGTTCAAGACCAGCCTGACCAACATGGTGAAACCCTGTCTCTACTAAAAATACAAAAATTAGCTAGGTGTGGTGGCGCATGCCTGTAATCCCAGCTACTCGTGAGGCTGAGGCAAGAGAATCACTTGAACCCAGGAGGCAGAGGTTGTGGTCAGCCAAGGTCATGACCATGGCACTCCAGTCTGGGCAACAGAGACTCCATCTCAAAAAAAAAAACAAACAAAAAAAGAATAAGTCTTTAGATAAAAGTAAAATAGTTACCTTATTGTGTATTTACCTTATGGCATATTAAAACTCTTATCATTATGAAGTGATGACCCCTATATCTGGTCATGTTTTTGTCTTAAAGTCTGTTTATTTTGTTTAGAATTTGCATGGTATAATTTCTAAAAGTCTTCTTATGACTGACATATGCATATGTGTTTCCTAATGTTATATATTGTTATATATATAACTTGTAAACAGCCTGTAGTTGGACTTCCTTGCCCCTCATTTCATAGTATGTCTTTTAACTGGAGTATTTAGTCCATTTACATTTCATGCACTTCCCCCCATATTTGGATTATATCTACTAATTTGTTTAGTACTTTCTGTGTGCCCCAACCCTTTTGTTTTCTTTCTCTCATTCTTTTCATTTTGAGTAAGTATTTTTATTGTATTTTTACCTCTACTCATTTGTAGTTATATACTCTCTTTTTTCATTTACTGATTAACTTAGAAACCATAATGTGTAAAATTCTAAGTCTAAATTTAATTTAGTATTAATCTAGTGTGACTTTTACATAATGTGTAAATTTCTAAGCCTAAATTTAATTTACTGTTACTTTTCCTCCAGATTATATAGATCTAAGATCCTTGAATTCCATTGGCCTACCCCAACCACATAATGTGTTGGTGTTCTTTATTTTAAAACTTGAGGTTAAATTTTTGCTTTATGAAAATGCCCATTCAACCCTTATTCTTGAATTTTGCTGGGTGAAGAATACCATGTTGGCAAACCTTTTTCTATCATACATCAAGTAAATTATTCAGTTGTTTTTTGTTTTCTATTCTTTCTGATGAAAATTTAGCTGTCAATCTACCAGTCACTCTTCAAAGGTAATTTGTCCTTTTTTTCCTCCTTCTGAATATATATAAGATTTTTCCCATTTATCCTTGGTAATGTTCCACTTATTAAAATTTGTCTAAGTAAGTCTAAATACATCTAGGTAAGAAAAACCTTTTTGTTTATGTTCCTTGGCATTTGTAGGGAATCTGGAATATCACATGTTTTTCATCAGTTCTGGAAAATTCTCAGTCATTATCTCCTCAAGTATTGCTTTTGGCTCATTCTTCTTTCTCCTGCTTGAACTCCAACTAGATTCTACATCTTTTAGCCACTCCTACATATTTTCTATTCCTTCACTTTATTCGCATGCTAGATAATTTCATCTGTTTTTCACAACTACCTATTCACCAGTATCTAATACTGGACCTATCATTGAATGTTTATTATATTTTTTTATTTCTAGAAGTTGTTTGGTCCTTTCTAGAGCTGCTAGGTCCTTTTGTGTAGTTCCTATTCCCTGAAGACTTTTTTTTTTTTTTTTTTTTTTGAGATGGAGTCTCGCTCTGTCACCCAGGCTGGAGTGCAGTGGCGCCATCTCAGCTCACTGCAAGCTCCGCCTCCTGGGTTCACACCATTCTCCTGCCTCAGCCTCCCGAGTAGCTGGGACTACAGGCATCCACCACCACACCTGCCCAGCTAAATGTTTGTATTTTTAGTAGAGACGAGGCTTCACCGTGTTAGCCAGGATGGTCTCGATCTCCTGACCTTGTGATCCGCCCGCCTCAGCCTCCCAAAGTGCTGGGATTACAGGTGTGAGCCACCGCGCCCAGCCTCCCTGAAGATATTTTTAAGCTTGTTTTTCTTTGTTTAAATAGAATAGTTAATCTTCTTCCCTCTTTTTCAAAGTTGACTTTAGTTGTTCAAGGGACTTTTTATTTTTTTCATATAAATTTAGACTGAGTTGATCAAGTTACTTAAGTTCACTGGAATTTTGATAGAAATTGCATTACATATATAAGTTAACTTGAAGAGAAGTGACATCTTTAAAATATTAAACCATCCCACACAAAAGTATGAAATGTCTCTCTATTGGTCTGTGTCATTGTCTGCGTCCTTTATTGAGTTTTAAAGTTTTCTCTATGAAGGGCTAATGTATTTTGGGGTAATTCTTAGATATTTATGTTGTTTTACTATTGTTCTAATATTTGTTGTTGCTAAAGTAGAGCGATACTGTTGATTTTTATAAAATAACCCTGTATCTGGCAACCTTGCTGAACTCTTATTAAGTCAAATAATTTATCTGTTGATTCTCGTAGTTGTCCTGAGTAGATGATTCTATTACTTGCAAAAAATGATAGATTCTTTCTCCTCTTCTGATACTTACATCTCTTATTTTTCGTTCTTCATAGCATTGGCTAATATCTTTAGTATGTTTTAAACATAGCAGTGAAAATCTGCATCCTTGTCTTTTTTCTAATCTTATAGCAAATGCATCTAAAGTTTCTCTGTTAAGTAAAATGTTTGTGGTAGATTTTTGGTATCGAATTTTTACCAGATTAAAGAAGTTCCTTTCTACTCATAATTTGCTGAGTTTTTAAAAAATCATAAATAAGTATTGAACTTTATGAAATGCATTTTTCTGTATCAACTAAGATAATCAAATGAATTTTCTCCTTTGGTTTCTTTTTTCCCTCCAGCTTTATTGAGGAATAATTGGCAAATAAAAATTGTATATATTTACAGTATGTAATGTGATATTTTGTTATGCATATGCATTGTGAAATGATTACCATAATCAAGCTAATTTACATATCACTCACATAGTTATCTTTGTGTGTGTGTATATATGTGTGTGTTAATAATAAAGATCTACTCTCTCGGCTGGTTTCAAGTACATATACATTATTATTAGCTGTAGTCACCATTGTATATCTCAGGTCTCTAGAACTTATTCATTTAATAACTGAAAGTTTATGCCCTTTGACCAACATCTCCCCATTTTCCCAACCCCTTGATTCCTGAAGGTAACCATCCTTCTATGCTAAGTGAAAGAAGCCAAACACAGACCAGGGCTGCATAATTTTACTTATATGTGGAATTTTAAAAAGTACAACTCATAGTAACAGACAATAGAAGGGTATGGTGGTCCTTTTGCTTATTAATATGACAAATTATATCAATAGGTATTATGTTGCTCAGCCATACTTGTGTTCCTGGGATAAACCTCATTTGTTCGTGGTATGTTTTAAAAAAGATACATTGTTGGACTTATTTAGTGAATACCTTATTAATAAACTTTACATCTATGTTCATGAGTGGAACAAACCTGTACTTTTCTCCTACTGCTATTATCTGGCATTGGAATCAGTGTCACACTAGCCTGTGGATGGAGGCTAGGCAGCTCTCTCTCTTGCTGGAAAAGTTTATATAAGATAAAAACTAACTATTTTTTAAAAGTTTATAAAACCACCTGGGAATTTGGGGGATGGGAAAATGTTATTTCAATTTCCTTAGTAGTCACTGATATACTCAAGTTCTCTATTTCTTCTTGGGTCAGTTTTGGAATTATGTATTTTTCTAGGAATGTCTCAGCATCATATTTTTTAGTGTGCTTCTTAATGTTTAATTTAATTTTAATCATTGTAGTTGTTTCCTTTATATTGTGTACATGCTTATTTGTATCTTTTACTCTTGATAAGTTTTACTAGAGGTCCATCTTTTAAAGAATTGGTCTTTTGGTTTGTTACTCTTCTCTGTTTTTATTTCTATTGTTTTATCTTCTGTTGTTATCTGCTTTTTAAAAATTTTTACTTCTTATATCTTTGCATTTATTCTGATGTTCTTTTTCCAGCTTTTGAGTTAAATACTCATTTGTTTTTAACCTTTCTGTTTTCTTGATAAATGCATTTAAGTTTTCTTAGGAATGCTTTGGCTCTATCACATTTTGATATTAGTGCTTTTGTTACCATCAGTGCTTAGTAGTTCTTCCTTTTTATGTATTTTTAAAAACCCAGTTATTTAGTAAAATTTAATGTAGTTTCCAAGCATATGGGATACTTCTGTTACTTATTGCTAACTGTTTGCAACATGGTCAGAGAAACACAGTCTGTACAGTATCTTTCCCTTATAATTTACTGGGGCTTATGTTAAGGCCTAACTGGACTTGCCTTATGGCTGAAAACGGTATCCAAATTTCATGAGTGTTCTGTATGTACTTATCTGTTTCCCTTTGTTGTATATTATATGTTTTGAGGCAGTGCTACTAGGTGCATCAGGAAGTGACTCTTCATCTTCAATCTTTTTTTCACCCTTGTGAATTGCTATCACATAAAGAGCTTTTACCTGGATTTTAAAAAGTCTGATCTGACCATCTCTTTTAATAGGAACAATTAATCCGTTGTGCTTCCATTGATATATTTGGATTGAGTTTTCTTGTCTTTGTCCGACATTCTCATTCTTTCTGTCCTTGTCTTCATCTAGAGTTATAATTTTTAATCAATTTCCCCTTTTTCCTAGTTTGGAAGTTTTCATCCCCTATTTCTAAAGTTAACCCTAGAAATTTTAACACACACACTTTTAAAAGCTTCAAGTTAATATTTTTACCATATTCCAAATAGAAGCAGGACCTTCAAACACTAACTTCAATCACATTTTTGAACATTTAGTTTCCAAACATACGAGTTATTTTAAAGGTATTTCATTACCTTTTGCTAACTTTTTGCAAGACAGTCAGAGAAACACAGTCTGTGCAATATTGTTTAGAATTTATTGGGGCTTATATTAAGGCCCAGTTGGACTTGCCTTATGGTTGAAAACTGTATCCAAATTTCATGAGCATTCTGTGTTGTATTTATTCTTCTGACAATTTAGCTCCTTCTCTAGTTTTTCTAATTCATAAAATGTTTTCTGTTGGTATTACTTCACTCAGTGTTTTATTAGATTTACACTCAGATTTAATCATTTTGCTCACAATTCCTTTTTGCATCTTTCCTCCTGGTATCACTGTCCTTTTGTTCTTTTTGCCTGAATTACTCTAAAAAATATTTTCAGCATTTTCATTACAGGATTGATGTTTCCTTTGGAAAATAGAGTCTAAGGTCCAACTGGTCTTTCCTTTTTATAGTACGATCAGCAGGAGCCCTTCCCTTAACTCCCTCTCCTCCAGCACTCCAACAGAAGCTGGGAGAGAAGAAGAGATGTGTGTCAGAGGGACCCTCAGACAGGCTGGAGTGCAGTGGCACAGTTTTGAGTCACTGCAGCCTTTGATCTCCCAGGTTCAAGCAATCCTCCCACCTCAGCCTCCCTAGTAGGTGGGACTACAGGTGCATGCCACCACGCCCAATGAATTTTTGTAATTTTTGTAGAGACAGGGATTTGACATGTTGGCCAGGCTGGTTTTGAACTCTTGGACTCAAGCAATCTGTCACCTCAGCCTCCCAAAGTGCTGGGATTACAGGCATGAGCCACACGCCCAGCCAGAGGATAATTTTTTTTTTAAGATTCTGAATTTTGCCATCACCTACCTTCTTGGAGAGGTCTCCAGAATCAGGAAGGAGTCAAGAAGATAGCCCCTTCCTAGCTCAGTGCCTGGCATATAGATACACTCCATAAGTATTTGTCAAGGGAACGGAGTAAGAAAGTTAGAAAACCCAACATTTAAGGCTGGGCATGGTGGCTTATGCCTGTAATCCCAGAACTTTGGGAGGCCAAGGCAGGAAGATTGCTTGAGCCCAGGAGTTCAAGAGCAGCCTGGGCGACATAGAGCCTGTCTCTACAAAAATTACAAAAATATTAGCTAGGCATGGTGGCATGTCCCTGTGTTCCCATCTACTCTAGAGGCTCACATGGGGGTGGTTGAGCTTGGGAGGATGAGGCTGCAGGGAGCCGTGATTGTGCTACTCTATTCCAGCCTGGGTGACAAAGCAAGATCCTGTCTCAAATGAAACAAAAAACCCAACATTTAATAATGAAACTCTGCTTGATTCCATATTTAAGCATGTATATGTAGTCACAAATATTTATTATCAATTGAGTTATCCATTTTTAATTGTATTAGTCTATACAAAAGATATTTAGTAGTCCCCATCAGACTGAGTATTCAACAGTAAAAATAGTCTTTAAATTGTCATACTCTTAGCACTTAATAAACATCGGTAAACAAAGCACTTGCATTGGGAAAGCGTTGTAAAAACTACATGGAGGATCTTTCAGTAGATTCTGTTCTTGCTCAGTAAAGACTGTTGGCCTTTATCATTGTTTACCACAGGATGTCACTTCAGAGCAGGGTTTCAAAAAATGCCTTAACTTAGGGGAACTTGGCTGGTTAACCACAGGATTGGTTCTGGTCTGGCATTAAACATTGCTTTTAACAGAAGTTTTGCAAGTTGAAAAATACAACACAGATGCCAAACATACATTCACTGAAACTTGTGCCCAGTTGGCCACCCAGGAGAAGTTCAGAAGCTCCTCAGATCGTACCTGTCTTCACTTTTCTTGGAAATGAAGAAAGCCGGGTTCTTGTGAGAGCAGGAGAACACCCTCCTTATAGCCACCAACACATACACACAGATTTCACGTTCTTTTAAGATGACTACGTTTGTGTTTATTTTTGAGGTGTTTTCTGTATGTAGTTTTAACTCTGTTATGAAAACATTGACACATGACAGTGAAAAGCAGCATACGGTTACTGTGGAAACAAAACTGAGCCAAGGACATCACTTAGGACTTGCAGCCTCTCCTGATGAAGTGCTGGTTCTTGTGCAGGAGCCTGTGCTCCCTGGAGAGCCATGCCTTTGGTACAGATAAAGAACTTCACCAGCACTGCCACTTTGAAGAAGGTTTCTGGAAGTCTAGTGATTTCTGTGTCTCTGAAGCCATCTATCTGGATGATCCCTTGTTAGTAGGTTCACGGATTCTGCGTAATTCATTCAAGGGGTGACCAGGTTATTTACATGATGTTCCTGGACTTCTGTCTTTGGTGGATGTAACTAGCGTCTGTGCTGACAGATGCCTTGCTTTGCCCCAGGTACGCTCGGTGGGCGGGGAAGGGGGGAGGATTGAAATTCAAGGCCAAGCTTTGGGTTATTGCTATAAATGTGCCACCAAGGAAAAAAAAAAGAAGTTCCAGAAGGGGTAGAACAGGCAGTAAGGACAAGAAACATGGTGATTGTTGATCAGTGCCTAATTGAGGCCAGGTGGAATCCTTTTTAAGTGGTTTCTTTTGGCCCTGACTGGGGTATAGACACCACAGAAGATGCAAGCATGAATGTTGTTTGCCTTGAGGCTAAAAGAAAAGGATAGAGTTGTAATTCGTTCTTTTTTTGATTTTTAAAAATCTTTGCCCTTGAAATGATGGGATCCCCCCAGAAAATATCCATCCAAACCTTTCCAACAAATGGACACACCTAAGTCTAAGTGCAATGGGAAGAAAAGAGGTCCTAGCTCCTCTATAAGATGCCTCTCACAAATAAGAGTATTTCTTAATGTGTGTCTTTTCTTTTTTTTATTACAGAGAGGCTAGATACTGGCTCTTTCTTTTCTAAGTTCTGCAGAATGGAAATGTGATCTCTAATGAATGTTTCAGTTTATGAAAGTACTATTATAGAATACTAATTAGGGTGTCCCATGAGGTCTGTCCTGAATAGTTATTACTAGTTACTATTATTACCGGTTTAGTCCTTTTTGCTTTGCGATAATCCTTTTTCTCTCTCAATTGGTATTACCTCTCTTGTTCACCATTTTCTTTTTTTCCAAATTCATATATTTATAGCTTCCTCCAAAAGATAGTTTTATCAGATCTTGAAGTGCTAAATGTATTAATTGCTATTTGTCTTAAAGTGTTAAATGTATTCATAGCTATTTGTCTATTAATACAGGCAGTTTCTTTTCCTTACTGCCTGTTCTGCCGCTTCTGGAACTTTTATTTGCTTGGTGGCAAATTTGTAGCAATAGCCCAAAGCCTGGCACTATAGCAAATATATAGTGGCTATTTAGGTCTCTAAAGCTCGTGCTGTTTCTCTACCTCTACCCTCACCACTAGGAGAATTAGAATAACAGAATTGAAATAAACTCTTATCTGTTGTATTGAGATCTCCATTGGGCATATCAGGTGTTTTATTTGTAGGAGCTTGGGTATTCTGCAGCATTCATCTATTCATTTATTGAACAAATATTTATTGAGTGTCTACTATGTGCCAGACACTTCTGTCGGTGTCAGGGATATGGTAGTGAAGAAAACAAAATGCCTGCCCTCGTTGGGCTTTACCCTCTAGTGTGGGAGACAGATGATGGACAAGTAAAACATGTAGTATGTTGTATGTGATAAAGGCTGATAAGAAAATTAAGCTGGGAAGAGAGTGTGAAGAGTTGGGAGGTTACATTGAAAGTTAAGGTTAGATGGATGGAGAAATCCTTGGTGCAGATCTATGGGGAAGTACTCTGGTCAGAAGAAGTCTCAAGTGCAAAGGCCTTGAGGTAAGACTGTGCCAGGGATGTCCGAGGAACTACAAGGAGACCGGGAGATCAGGAGCAGAGTGGAGGAAAGGTCACTTGCCTCTTTACCTCTCGCTATCTGCTAGCCGCATTGCCCTGCCTCTCGCACATAGTAATGTCCACATATTCATGGAATGAATTAGTGAAATTGAATTCCAGAACTTTCAGAGAGAAAAATCAACAGCAACTAGACAGGCGTGTGACAAAAGAGAAGTCAGATGATGTCACAACTAAAGGTATGGTGGGGGAGAGAGAGTGGTTCAGGTGGGGAGGGATAGACTTGAGTGGGGTTTGAAATAAAGATGTCGAATACTTGGAGACACAAGTTGGCCGCTTGAGAGAGCTCAGGCAAGAGAGAGATTTGGAAGTGACAATTGAAGGTGAAGGATTTAGGATTTCCTCCAGGGAGATGGCCTTGGGCAGGAACTCAGAAAGGGAGGGATTCATTCCATAGGCAGAACCTTGAGGATGGAGGAGAAGCGGGCAACAAAGAAAAGGAGGAGTTGAGCATAACGCCAGGGCTCTGTGAACCATGGTGGTGCCATTGATAAGACTGGGAGGGCCCAGGTGAGGACCAGACATGTCTGGGATAAAAGTGAACATCAGCATAGAAAATATTTAGTGTTATGCTGAATTGAAATGGGAATCTGCGTTCGGGTCTCTCAAAATCACTTGAGCTGTGAGGAGGGAAGATGGCCTCGTTTATGATGTAGCCTTCAGCATACCGCAGATGTGCCAGTGTCACCAGCAGATGGCGCGCTCCAGGATGTGAGCTGAAGCACTTCCAAAGGCCCATCTGCCTGGTAACCTTGCTGTCTTGCTGTTTAGCTCAGAACCCTGGAAACGTTGCTTTTGATGTCTACCATTACTGCTTCACTTAGGAACGCTCTGCTTAGTGAGTGGTCTGCGCTAAGCAGAGGGTTCCTAAACGTAACTGAGCTCATCAAACGGATGCCTGTTTCCATGTTCAGGTATCAGTGGACATCGTGCTTTGATACTTGGGCTGTGCCTAGTTAATGCACCGAGTAACTCATTAGCAACAGGCAGAGGACAAGTTTCAGATGCTACTCGTCAAAGTTAGATATTAACTGCCAAAAAATGAACAAGATAATTTTGAGTCAAAAGGAAATTTGCTCTGTTTGCCTTTAGACATACCAGAAGGTAGTTTTGCTAAGTCAAAACAATCAAGATTGGAAGAAGAGGTTGCTCCAGGATCCCCTTTCTCAATAACAGAAGAAAGAGAGTTGCCAGGTAACATCATGCACCCAGCCAGTGGTTCAAGTAGGAGTGGGATAAGTGGGTCAGCACAGGATGTACCAACATGAATTACAAGGGAGGTATAGTTTTAAGATCATAGTAGCTACAAAATCCTAAAATCTAAGCTTTGTGTGCTTTCGGAGACAAGTAAATTGTTGCACAAATTATAGATAAAAGCAAGTGCCATTATCCCCTAGCATTTTTATTTCTTCCTCTTAACTCTTCCTTCTGGCAATTTTCAGGGCCCAAGCATTCCTAAAGTTGCAGGTCTCTGATACAGTTGATAGTTATTAACCAAATTTTTGTGTGTGAAATATCTATACCGATTAAGAAGAATGATCTGGAATGTCTGCATGTTTGAGGATGGCCTTCTGGACAAACAGTACCATACATTTTGAAACAAAGGGCTCCCACACAACAGATTTGAAAGCATTGATTCCAGACAGCCTGAATTTGAATCCAGGAGCTGCTGGCATGAGCACGCAAAATTTATGTGAGCTCCGTTAAACGGAAATCCTGACAGTACCTACTTCACACAATTTTTGTGAGACTTAAAAGAATTGATGCTTGCAAATCCCTCAGAACAGCACCAGACCCCTTGCAAGCAAGGGGCACCCAGGAGTGGTTACACCAGAGAAATACCCTAGCCATATGTCCTCCTTAGAACCTCTTACAACACCTTGGCCTGCTTCTTAGACAGAAGGCCAGATGCCCTGATTTCAAGTGCTGGGAAGGTCTGGAAGAAATGAGCACTTGCCAGGGAACGAGGTCATGTCCGGGCAGTCAGCAGGGCTTCCATGGTTCGCATCTGTGCTTCCAAATAACTCATCCTCTGGGCAACTGATGAATTGAGCAAGTCTAGTTTGAACACTTTGTTAGTTTTATTCAATGTTTTATTTTTGTTTTCCAGAAGGAATTTCCACTTCATCCCTAGAAGTTGTGCCGGAGAACTTGAACAGTTCTGCCATTCTCCCAACCTTTGAAAACTTCTCTGGAAAACTGGAAAGAAAATTCGAGGTAATAGTCCACAAAGCGTAAAAAACGAGAGTGTTATGAATCTGGAGGACATTATGCTAAGTGAAATAAGCCAGAGAGTACTGCATGGTCTCACTTATATTGAAATCTAAAAAAAGTTGAACTCAGAAACAGGGAGTAGAATGGTGGTTACCCCCAGGGTCAGGGTAGGGGAAATGGGAGATATTGGATGGAGCATACAAACTTTCAGTTACAAGTTAGTAAGTTCTGGAGACCTAACATACAGCATAGGAGACCTAACCTATAACATAACATCACTATAGTTAGTGATAATGTACTGTATACTTGAAATTTGCTGAGAGAGTGTATCTTAAGTATTCCTACCACCATCACCCCCAAGAAGGTAACTATGTGAAGTGATGGATATGTTAATTTGCTTGATTGTGGTAATCATTTAAAAAAAAAATTTTTTTTTAAAGTAGAGACAAGGTCTCACTATGTTGCCTAGGCTGGTCTCAAACACCTGGGCTCAAGTGATCCACCTGCCTCGGCTTCCCAAAGTGCTGCGATTACAGGTGTAAGCCACCAAGCTTGGCCTGTGGTAATCATTTCATAACGTATATGTATATCGATCATGTGTATACTTTCAATACATAAAACTTTTGTTTTTCGTTTTTTAGACAGGATCTTGTTCTGTTGCCAAGGCTGGAGTGCAGCAGTGAAATCATAGTTCATTCTAACCTTGAACTCCTGGGCTCAAGTGATCCTCTCTCCTAAGCCTCCCATGTAGCTGGGACTACAGGTGCATGCCAACACACCTGGCTAACTTTTAAAAATTTTTTATAGAGATAGGGTCTTGCTATGTTGCCCAGTATGGTCTTACACTTCTGGCCTAAGGTGATCCTCCTGCTTCAGCCTCCCAAACTGCTGAGATTACAGGTGTGAGCCACCGTACCTGGCCTGATTTTTATTTGTCAATTATACTTCAACAAAGCTGAAAAAGAGGAAAGAAGGAGACGCTAGTTCATTATGAATTTAAAGTAACAACTTCATATTATTTATCAATGCTGTTGTTAGGCTTCATATGTGAAGGTGCTTCTAAGTGTTTGGGGAGGGTTATTTGTCTTAGCTGTGGTCACTGATTTCAGTCTTTCTGAATTGTGGTTTGTATTTTTCAGACAGCTATTCCATGTCCATTTGCCCCAATAAGACCAAGTGGACCTATGTGTAAATCAGACTGATAGTTTGGTTTCATTGGTAGCATTTTCAGACAACTGAACTACCGGAAAGCAATGATTTGGTCACAGTGATAGACAAGGAGGAGGGGAAGGAGGGAACCAGGTGGACTAGAGGGGAGTCTGGGGCCAGGCACGGTGATTCATGCCTATGGATCCCAGCACTTTGGGAGGCCAAGAGGAGAGAATTGCTGGAGGCCAGAGTTCAAGATCAACCCATTCAACATAGTGAGACCCTGTTTCTACAAAAATGTTTTTAAAAATTAGCCAGGCATGGTGACATACACCTGTAGTCCCAGTTACTCAGGAGGCTGAGGTAAGAGAATCCGTTGAGTCCAGCAGTTCAAGGTTACAGTGAGCTATGATCATGCCGCTGTGCTCCAGCCTGGGTCACAGAGCAAGACCCTGTCTCTATTTTTTTAAAAAAGAGAGAGGAATCTGAGACAGATGGAGGTAGACTGTGGGTTGGTGGTCGGCTGAGTGGTGGCAGACCTTTGAGATACTGCATACAGCCCATCCCCAAATCTTGTCTATAAGATGAATATTGGAACCACATCAGTCTTTTCCTTTTTTGTCCTGTTACTTATAAATCCCAAATGACTTATTTATTAGTACATTTGAGAAAAGTATGTTACTCTAACCAACTTTCATTTAACTAACTTAGATCTCCAGAGTCTTATTTTCTGTGATACCAGTGTAAGCCAATTAGTAATAGAAATTTATTCATAGTATTCATTATGTGTATTGGTAGACTATTAGGCCATTCTTGAATTGCTATAAATAAATACCCGATACTGGATAATTTATGTTTTTTAAAAAAGAGGTTTAATTAGCTCAAGGTTCTGCAGGCCATACAGGAAGCATGGCACTGGCATCTGCTTGTCTTCTGGGGAGGCCTCAGGAGCTTTTACTCATGGTGGAAGGCCAAGGGGGAGTGGGTGTGTCACGTAGGGAGAGCAGGAGCAAGGGGTGGGGAGGTGCCACACTTTCAAATAACCAGGTGTCATGATTCACTGTTGTGAGGATGGCACCAAGCCATGAGGAATCCATCCCTGTGACCCAAACACCTCCCACCAGGCCTCACTTCCGATATCGGGGATTACATTTCAACATGAGATTTGGGTGGGGACAAATATGCAGACTACATCAGGTAGCATGAGTGTAAATTTTTCTATTTCAGCTTGTTCTGTATTGGTACTGAACCTGGGGTAATACCTGACAGGTGTATAGGATGATGCCTGATCACACTTGTTTAGCATTCATGTTTGCTATGAATATCGTTGCATGCTGGCAGCATCTTTTTAACACAAAACATTCACTCAACTTATGTAATTATATTAAACCCAAATGTGATCATTTTGTTATTGTTGTTATGATTTAGCTTAGGTACGGAAAGCGTCCACTTAATTCAGAAAATGCAAAGAAAGCACCAGATTGCCTAATAGAACTTTTAAACCAGATGCAACTGTACAGGTAAGTGTTAGATTTTAGAACAAAGTCATGGAAGTATGATCACTCACCAGCAATATTTGTCTCATGACCACTGTGCTAGGGCCCTGAGGAGTTGGGGCCTGAGCAGATATGAGAATTGATACGTCATTTAACCCTTCTGGGTTTCTGGTTCCTCACTCATATGATAAGGGTTTGAACTAAATGTCCTTCTTACGCCTCATGGTCTACCACGATACTAAAATGCTGTTCCTAAAAAAATTATTATCCAATTATGAAGATAAGGCAAGCATGGATATATATGTTAAAAATGCGGCTAAATGAAATATGCTATATCCATACAATGGTCTATTATTCAGCCTTAAAAAAGAATTAAGTTCTGACACACGCTATACCACGGATGAACCTTGAAATCATTATGCTAAAGGAAAGAAACCAGATAACAGGGAACAAACATTATATGACTCCACTTATATGAGGTGTACCTAGAATAGTCAAATTTATAGAGGCAGAGAGTGCAAAAGAGGTTGCCAAAAGTTGGGGGAAGGAGGAGCTGTTGTTTAATGGGTGCAGATTTCTGTTTGGGATGATGGAAGAGTTCTGGAAATGGATAGTGATGATGGTTACAAAACATCGTGAATATACTTAATGCCATTGAACTTTATACTTAAAAATGTTTAAAAGGGTAAATATTATGTTATGTGTATTTTACCACAGTAAGGAAACACCAGCTGGGCATGGTGGCTCACGCCTGTAATCCCAGCACTTTGGGAGGCCGAGGTAGGTGGATCCCCTGAGGTTGGGAGTTCGAGAGCAGCCTGACCAACATGGAGAGACCCTGTCTCTACTCAAAATACAAAATTAGCCGGGCGTGGTGGCGCATGCCTGTAATCCCAGCTACTTGGGAGGCTGAGGCGGGAGAATCACTTGAACCCGGGAGGCGGAGGTTGCGGTGAGCCGAGATCATGCCCTTGCACTCCAGCCTGGGTGACAAGAGCAAAACTCTGTCTCAAAGAAAAAAAAAAAAAAAACACCATACATACACAATACACACATTTGTACGTGCACATACACACACACACTCTTATGACCATGTAACAAGAAATACAAAGGTGCCAGGATTTCAGAGGGGTGAGGAAGGCGAGTGGAGGGATGGGTTTCTGTAGTGGTTTGAGTTAATTCAGAGTGATTACAATGGAAGTGCTTCCTGAGTGAGGTTTTAGAAACAGAGTCGAATGGCACAGGGAAGGTGAGAGTAGAAATTGTTCCTTGTTGGAGAGAATGGCCTGTAAATGAAGGAAGGGAAGAAAGGAATGGCCAGTTGATTTGCTTAACTGAAACAGAAAGTTTCTGAGGATGGAATACATTGTTTGAATAGAAATTTTTACTATTTTTCAAAGTCTGGTATGCATGCAGTGTCCTTTGAATGTGAAAGCAAGCCCACGAAGGACTTTGCATTTGTGGAATTCCCGTGCTCTTTCAAGGGCACACAATTATCTGTGCATTCACTCAGCAAATGCACACTGAACAACGTCAGTTACCAGGCCCTGTGCTTGGTATGAGAGTGAGGTGAGGACGAGTTTTAGGTGCTCTTCATGGAAACATTTGACCTAATAGAGAAGACAAACTATAAGCAAGCAAATAAGAAAATTAACAAATAAGCAAATATGACGATTAGACAAAGAATAGCGACTCTTAGAAATGTTAGAGCTAAAATGTAGATGTGGGAAAAGAGTGTATTAGCTCATTCCTGACCACAGCTTTCAGGGCCAGCTTAATGCAAGAGAAAGGGGAGCAAGTAGAAGGTAGGAAGGGATGGGGAGCCTCAGTCTCATCTTCCCTGGAGTCATCTGTCCTGTTCTCTACTAAAAAAAAATCAGCTTCCTCTGTGCTGCTGTTGAACGCTGACCTGAGACCAGGTGCGGTGGCTCACGCCTATAATCCCAGCATTTTGGGAGGCCGAGGCAGGCAGATCACCTGAGGTCAGGAGCTCGAGATCAGCCTGGCCAACATGGTGAAACTCCGTCTCTACTAAAAATACAAAAAAAATGAGCTGGGTCTGGTGGTGCACACCTGTAGTCCCAGCTAATCTGGAGGCTGAGGCAGGAGAATCACTTGAACCCCGGAGGTGGAGGTTGCAATGAGCTGAGATTGCGCCATTGCACTGCAGCCTGGGCAACAAGAGTGAAACTCCATCTCAAAAAAAAAAGAAAAAGATGACCTGAGAGTTTGCATAGTGAGGTTTCCAGGTTGGGGATGAGCAGGCAGGTAGGGAAGGAAAGAGAAGGGAGACACCACGTGTTCCCATGACAAGAAATGTCTGGAGAAGAATCTGAAGTAGCCTTGTAATCAGATGACTTACTAAGAAAGTCTGCTGCCACATCCAAGCCACCCCAATGACATTTACTGCTTTTACGTTTATTAGACTCAATAAACTAGAGCGCTTTCAAAATTTGGTTCTTCAAGAGTTGAGCAGTCTTAAGAAGGATATTCAGGCCCTGGAACACCTTGAGAAGGAGGTTCTGGTAAGTTTTTTTTGTTTGGAACATTTTCTGACTTCAGATCTTTCCCAGGGAAAAATAACGCTAACTACTTAAACAAAACTTTTGTTCAATCTTAGGAATTCTGGGGGAAACAGTCTGCTGATCTGCAATCTTTCTGTGATCTGCAAGTGCTAAGGTACTTTGAAAGGTGTTCTTTCTAGCAGAATCTTGGTTGAAGTATGAAGTAACGCTTTAGCTAGAGAATGGGCAGTTGGTGACGGTGAAACTCCCGTAACTAGCGAAATAGCTGCATCTTTTTGAACCGGCCGCTTCTGTGGCACCTCCCTGAGGACAGAGTGCAGCTAATGATACCAGTTGAGAAGCGTAAATCTCGAAAAGCCTAACATCCACATTTCTGTGTTTTTTTAAAATGCCGATTGTTTTATTTTCAAGCAGTATTTTTAAAAATTAAAATGACTAGATTTTGAGAAAAATGTTTAGGCTTCTAAGTAAACAGTTTGCAGTTTCATACAAATGTTCAGTTATATACAAATTGTGCTTTTGATAGACTATATTCTATTTTACTCATTTACACATTTTTTTAAACAACAAATGGGTTGATCCTGCTACGGCTCCCTGGACTGTAATTTGTCAGCGCATCCTCTGGGGCTTCTCTTTCTATCCATTTGGGATATCGTCCCATGTTCCGGAGTCCAAAGAAGGGGAAAGTTGAGTCTGGACTCCTACTTCTCTACTTCTGCCCTCCGGGAAAATTCTAGTGTTCTCTTCCCGTTAGAATAATCAAAAGGAATCCCCATATAAATTTATAATAGTTAAAGCTTTATCTTCCAATTGAGAATCAGCTGCTTTCACAGAAATTTAAGGCACGTGGTTTTAGGAAGGATATTCTTCTGGTCATGCATATATTTCAAAGCAAAAAAAAAAAAAAATCTTTTAAAATTTGAGTTATCTATCCTGCCTTTTACTCCAGTTAACACAGTTAATGATAACACAGTTAATGATAATGACTTTATGAACCATTCCCACAATCCCTCACACACCGTCTCCCTCCATGTTGCATTATGTATAGTTAAAGGTGATGACACCTTTTAAACCATCTTCTCTTAATACCCATGTTTGGTAGTGAGTGGTTCTCCAAGGTTGTGGAATCAGGACCTCTTTACATATTTAACATTTACTGAGGATTCCCAAAGAGCTTTTGCTTATGTGGTTCTATCTGTGAATAGTTTTCAAGTTAAAAATTGAGACAGATTTTTAAAAATACACTTATTTTAAGATAACAATAAACCTTTTCGTGTTGATATAAATAACAGATTTTTATGAAAAATAACTAGACTTTTCAGAACAGGAAGCATGTGGGAAGAATAGCATTGCTTCATGTTTTTGCAAATCTCTTTAATGTCTGGCTTAATAGAAGCCGGCTGAATTCTCGTATCTGTTTCTGAGTTTAATCAGTTGTGAGTCATGTAGCCTTTGGGAAATTCCCCTGAACATTTTTGAGGGAGTAAGAATTTAAAAAACAAAAAATGTCTCAATATTATTATTATTACTAAAATAATTTTGACTTCACAGAACCTTTGGTTTCTTAGGGGTTCCCCCAGACACAATTTGAGAACAGCTGATAAAAAGCTACACTGTGTTAAGCACTAGAGAAGATTGTATCCCCTAGTCTTCTGAAACCTGGGGGATTCGTTTATTTTGACTAAATCCCCCATTTTAGGCAACTTTCTCTTCAAATATTGTAAGATATTAATTACCATTTGCATTCATCTCCCTTTGATAACAGGTCCCTGTGTGAACTTAAATGCCTTAAAAACAACCATCTCCTAAACAGACCTCCGTTGGGGTTTTGCGTTTGTTCTTTTCTCTTCCAAACACCTAAGAAAACTTTCCTCTGGCTTGCCAGTGAGGGATGATAGTGATTCTCTTAGCTCACACTGAGTGCTTATGGGTGCCTGGCCCTGGGCTGAGTGGTTGATGTGCAAGGGCCTTATAAGAAGTTAGTCAGCCTCATTCAAGGTCAAACAGGTATCCCTTGTCTGTCCTTGTCTTATGTTTTCATGTCAGTGATGGCCTATGTGTTTTGTTAAAGAAATGAAAAGAATATCCCTTAGACTGGATTATTTCGACCCCTAGCTTAGAACTCCAAGGCGTTCTTAGGGATTCAGTGCTTTGATGGTGCCCATGAAATACCTCTGTGTATGTTGTGGGCCAGTGGTGCCGACAGAGAGAATGCATAAAATGGAATCAAATGAATGTGTTAATCTCTATGTTAATATCCTTGTTTGTTGGTCTCTATAATTAACTAATATAATGGTCTGTGAAATAACTCTGATATGCGGATGTATCTAGATGTATGTTCTTGTTTTTACATTGCCTAATGTGAATGTAATAAGAGATGGACCAATTTCTTCCAGGTTCAAATCAACTCAGACTTCATAAGAAAGCCAAAGCCTGGTTTTGTGATTGCAGCCCTCAGGTAGGTGCAAAGATTTGCATTGTTCAGTGGATGTGAATTGGGGTTAGGGCAGGGGGCAAGCTCTAAAAGATACTGTAATGCTTTGTTCATAGGGCATCTCTGCAGCAGAGCTTCTCCTTTACAGCAATTTCTCCAATCTTAGAAGCTATCCTTTTGGGTCTGGGTCATTCCTTCAGTAAGTGTTTATAACTGAATGCTTACTCTGCATCAATTACTATGATGGACATAGAGATACAGGTTGAGCATCCCTCATCCAAAATGCGTGAGACCAGAAGTGTTTTGAATTTCACATGTTTTTGGGTTCTGGAATATTTGCAGAATATGTACTGGTTGAGCATCCTCAATCCAAACATCTGAAATTCACAGTGCTCCAGTGAACATTTCTTTGACATTGACATTTTAAAAACTTTGGATTATGGAGCATTTTGGATATCAGATTTTCAGGTTAGGTATGTTCAGCCTGTTCAGTGGTTAACACACAAACGTGTTTAATGGAGGCAACCCATTAAAAGATACATTTTTTGAAGGAAGATAGAAAAATGGCAAGTAAACAAAATGATGACAACAAGTGCTTTGAGGGATATTAACAAGGTGCTTTGGCAGAGAGCCGTGGTATGAAGTGTCAACTTAAGATAGGTTGCTCATCAAAGGTCTCTCTGAGGACATAACATTTAAGATGAGGTTTCAAGAGTAAGAAGAAACTAGACTTGTGGTTTAAAGTAACAGGGTCAGGTGGGGTCATCTTTGAGAAACAGTGAGTAAGGGAGGCAGTTATTTGAAGTGAAGTTGGGAGCATGGTAAACTCTCAATGAGGTAAGGCTTCATTGTCCATGTTGAGGAGTTTGAATTTTATACTAAGGATTAGAGAAAATATATGTGATTTTTGGTGAAGGTATTGATGATCCTAACCTGGGAATAAATTAGGATAATATAATCTGATTTATACTTTAAGAAAATTACTCTAGATGCTATGTTAAGAATTGATGGGAGGAATGAAGACTGGAAGAGGAGAGTCCAACCAGAAGTCTTTTTGTGTCCAAGATGGTGGTTCTAAGCAGGAGGATAGCAGTGGAAGTGGTGAGAAATAGAGAGATTTCAGATATATTTTGGAGCTAGAGTTAATAAATTGCTGAGAGCTGGAAGTAGTAGGTAAAGGAAGAAGAATGAAGTCAGTCTTCTAGGTTTTTGTCTTTTGCAATGAGATGGATGGTGTTGCCAATTAGAGAGATAAGGAAGACTCAGGGTGGGAGGAATATGTGGGTCAAGCAGGAACTACAGTTTATTTAACATTTTAACTTGCAGATGTCTGCGCACATCCAAGTCTTGATGGGAATCCGGTGTAACTGGGCAATTTTTCAGGAAAATACAGTTTAACAAAATGGACTTCTAAATAGATGGGACACCTTAGCAGACAAATCTTCATAGAAGAGAGAGACAAAGTTGTCAAGAAAGTACCCTACAAATATGTGTAGGATCCAGATTATATCACAGAGGAATTTTACTAGTTTTTTAAAAGAAGGATAATGTTAGTGCTGCTCAAACCATTCTAGCACATAGGAGATTAAAAATTTCCTAATTTTAACATAAATCTTGCATTACAATGTCAAAATGCAACAAAAATTGCAAAGAGAGGTACAGAACAATCTCACTTAAAATAACCACTCTAGGCTGGGCATGTTGTCTCATGCCTATTAATCCCAGCACTTTGGGAGGATGAGGCGGGTGGATCACCTACCTAAGATCAGGAGTTTGAGACCAGCCTGGCCAACATGGTGAAACCTCATCTCTACTAAAAATACAAAAATTAGCTGGGCATGGTGATGGGAATCTGTTATCCCAGCTACTTGGGAGGCTGAGGTAGGAGAATTGCTTGAACCAGTGAGGGAGAGGTTGCAGTGAGCTGAAATCATGCCACTGCACTCCAGCCTGGGCAACAGAGCAATACTTCGTCTCAATAATAATAATAACAACAACAATAATGACAACAACAACAACCACACCAAAATTCTAAGTAAAGTGTTGGCAAACAGAATTTAGCAGCATATTGTCATGAACAAGTGAGATTTATTCCAGGAACGCAAAGATGGTTTGATATTAGGGAATATGCTAATATATTGATTACCAATAGATCTAGGGAGAAAAATCATTATGATTATCTTTATTTCCAAAAGCATTTGAAAATTCTACATCTGTTTTTGAATTTGCATAAAACCTAATAAAATAGTAGTGACTAGTTACTCTGTAGTATGATAAATCTCAGCCCAAAAGCCAGTATTCTGCTTAATCGTGAAATTCTAAATGCATTATCACTAACATCAGGACCAATGAATGGGAGATGGAATGACATAAAGGTGTCCATTCTGCCTACATTAGTAAAGGAATTAAATCTACCACTCTCAAAGCCCCAGCAGGGTTATTTTTTGAAACTTGACCAGCTGATTCTAATGTATAAGGACAAGGAGAGGGGAAAAAGTAGATAGAACATGATTGAAAAACAAATTAGAAAAAAGAGTACTGGTACAAGTCCAAAGCAATTAGAAGGGAGTTAATAATGAGTTTCAAATCCGAAATAAACAAAATGGAAACCATAGGAGGAGTAAAACCAAACCTGGTTATTTAGAAAGACTAGATGCATTGAACAAACTTCCACTTCAGACTGACCAAGAAAATAAAATGATAGAGAAGGCACAATTGAAATTTTGAATGAAATGTAGAAATAACCAGTTCATAGAGGCCTTAAAAAGCATAGGAATATATTAGAAACAGCAATATGTCAATAAACTTGAAAACTTAGATGAAATGAATAATTTCCTAGATGAGTATGAATGAAATGTAGAAATAACCAACTATTCTGTTCTTGGATGCAGTCTCTTTAAGGATAGCAACCCTCCCACCTAGCTGGATTCTTTGAATATTATTTTGTTCATTCTCACAGCTTTTAATAATATGGCTTTTTATACAGATATCCACTTGGGGATTTTCTGTAATTTAGAGGTCTAAAGTAGATTTTGTAAGCAGACCATATCCAAGTACATTTTTATAAGGATGTAATTCTATTTAACTTGAAAGTATAGTAATTACTTTTGGAAAACTTGTATTTAGTTTAATTTTAACTTGAGAGTAAATAGAGTAGGTGATTTTTAAAAAAAAAAAAACTGTTTTCATGTCCAAGACTGTGCTTTATTATTTTTGACCTGATAATTCCACTTCTAGGAAATTATCTTAAAGATGAAATTGGACAAATGCAAAGATACATGCGATAATATATATTACAAACTTGATCGTAATAGGGAGATAATGGAAAGTGCCTAGATGCCCAGCTAAATACAGTCGTATGATATGCCATGTAGCCATTACAAAGAAAGATTTAGATGATATTAATTGACGTGAGAAGATGTTTAACAGTAAGTGAAAAGTCGCAAAGTAGCATATATAACAAGATCCCACTTGTATGAAATGTTATATGAGCATGTGCCTGCTCATTACTCAATAAACAACTAAGTCTTTTAGGTGCCAGGGACTGTCTTAGATGCTGGGGTAGAATGATATCCACAGGATCCCTGACCTCATAGTGTACGTTCTATAGGATTGAGTGGTGGTAATAAAGGAAACAGATGAGGATTCATACCTGTGCTAAGAAGGAAAATAGTGGATAAGAGAGAGACTCACAGCGTGGAAGGAGGAAAGGCCAAGTGAAACCTCTCTAAGGATGTGACATTTGAACTGAAATCTGAAGGTTGAGATGGAGCCAGCAGCTTCTGAGGAAGTCCATTTCAGAGGGAATGGCCCAGGCAGAGGTTCTGAGATTAAGTATATTAATATACTAATATACTTAGTATATTCTAAGAATTTAGGGAGGGCCCCAATAGAAGGAGCAAGGGCAGAGTACATAAGATGAAGTTAGGAATGGTGTGGGTGGGGATGGTGGGGGTGGCCCAGGACCTTACAGGCCATGGTAAGGAGTTTGGATTTTATTCCAATTGCAATGAATGGGTAGTGGTCAAAGGACTATTTTCGAAGGCATGTATGTTTCGGGGTGGGGAATTGGATGATATGGGCAGTAGAGAAGAATCTGGAAGGATTGCTGATGGCTTGGATGTGATAGGTGGGAAAAGGCAGGATCAAGGGCAGCTTCTAGGTTTGGGGCTTAAGCAGCTGGGTGGAGACCAGTGTCACTTAAGGAGATGGGGAAGATTGGGAAAGGACCAGTTGATTGGCCGGGGGAGGATAAGGATGGATATGCATCTCACATTCAGGACATGCATTCCATATGTGATTTCAGCATCTGAATGGCATTGTCATGTGGGTAACTGGATATCTGAGACTGAAGCTCATGGCTGGGGGCTGAACGTAGACTGGATGAGTTGACCGAGGGACTCAGTATAGAGAGACAGCCCAGGACAACATTCTTGGGCTACTCCAATGTATTGAAGTCAGGTAGGGGAGATGAAGCCAGCAAGAGGATGAGAAGGAGTGACGAATGAGATAATCAGACTATCACCCCCCTAGACTTTTTGGCTGAGATCAAGTGTGGAGATAACCTGACAGGGGGAGGGCGGTTATGGAGGATGAGAGTTTGCATGTATTTATGTACTTGGATGCGAAGTGAGAGGTCTAGATTCTAAATGGATGTTGTAGAAATGTCAACTGGGTTTATTTCTGTGTGGTGATATTTAAAGTAAATTTAATTTCTATCTTAGGTCATTCTGTGTTTTTACAACTTACTGAAAGATAGGGGGTCGGGCGGGGTGGCTCATGCCTGTAATCCCAGCACTTTGGGAGGCCGAGGAGGGCAGATCACGAGGTCAGGAGATGGAGACCATCCTGGCTAAAATGATGAAACCCCATCTCTACTAAAAATACAAAAAATTAGCCGAGTGTGGTGGCACAAGGCTGTAGTCCAAGCTACTCGGGAGGCTGAGGCAGGAGAATCGTTTGAACTGAAGAGGCGGAGGTTGCAGTGAGCCGAGATTGTGCCACTGCATTCCAGCCTGGGCAACACAGTTAGACTCTGTCTCAAAAAAAAAAAAAAAAAAAAAAAAAAAAAAAAAAAGAAAAAGACAGATCGGAGTTACTTTTGTGTAATAAACAACATAGAAGTTTATAAAGAGTTACATTTTCTTGCTCTCTCCAGCCTTTCCTCTTATCTGTGATCCAGAGATAAACACCTCTTGATAGTTGGAAGTATATTCTTCCAAAGATTTATTCTGATCCTTACACCAGAATATATACAAATATTTACACATGCATACGTATATATGTTTTTGTTTTTGTTTTGAGATGGAGTTTCGCTCTTGTTGCCGAGGTTGGAGTACAGCGGCAGGATCTCAGCTCACAGCAACCTCGTCCTCTGAGGTTCAAGCGATTCTCCTGCCTCAGCCTCCTGAGTGGCTGGGATTACAGGTGCTTCCCACCACACCCAGCTAATTTTTAAAAATATTTTTAGTAGAGACAATGTTTCGCCATGTTGGCCAGGCTGGTCTCGAACTCCTGACCTCAGGTGATCCACCCACCTTGGCCTCCCAAAGTGTTGGGATTACAGGCGTGTGCCACTGCGTCCAGCCTGTAAATATATTTTAATGATATACTAAACATATATTATTCGTTCATTCAGCAATAAAAATAGGACTCGCCTCTTAGGCAGCAATATAGATCTTATTTTTTAATAACTGCAAAATAGTTTATAAACATGCTATAACTTACATATCCTTTTCCCTATAATGGATATCCAGGTTATTTTTAATTATGATTAAAAAAATTTGTAGTGAGTATCTTTGTACATGTATCTTGAATTACATTATTGAGAGGAAAAAAATACTGTTTTCTTTTGAGGACATAGCAATAGCAACAAATCTCCCAATCAAAATAGGACTAAAAGAGGATATTAAAAAAGACGAATCTGGGCTAAGAATATTGGAATAATTCCCAGCTCCAACAGAGACTTGGATTAAATGTGAACTAAATGTGCGTGTTACATTTGGT
This sequence comes from Rhinopithecus roxellana, assembly GCF_007565055.1. Classification (NCBI taxonomy): domain Eukaryota; kingdom Metazoa; phylum Chordata; class Mammalia; order Primates; family Cercopithecidae; genus Rhinopithecus; species Rhinopithecus roxellana. Next base: position 8,880,314 of record NC_044552.1, on the reverse strand, counting down.
CACAAGTAACAGAAATTGGACTCTGGCAGCTAAACCAAACAGGGCTTTTATTTTTTCCCCTGTGAAGAGCAGCAGCGTAGTCCAGGGCCAGTGGTACAGGAGCTTTAAATAGTCATTAGGGACCTGGGCTCTTTGAGCTTTCTGCTTTACTGTTCTTTACGTGACTTGGGAATTTTGTAATCACGGCGTGGCTGTTGAGCCTCTAGGTACCTTTTCTACACCCCAGGCAGGAAGAAGGAATTGAGTAAAACTAAAAGGTACAAGATGTGTGCCAACACCGTCCCCTCTTTCGTTTTTTATTCATTTGGTCTATTTTGAGATGAGGCCTTGCTGTGTTGCCCAGGCTGGTCTTGAACTCCTGGGCTCAACTTATCCTCCTGTCTCAGCCTCCCAAAATGCTGGGATTATAAGCATCTGCCACCATGCCCAGCTTCCTCCCTACTTTTTAAAATCAGGGAAGCAGTTTTCCTGGAAGCCCAAGCTGATAGATTTTTGTCTGCATCATAGTGACCAGGACTAGGTCACAGGGCTCACTCTAGTTGCAGGGGAATCTGGACAGGTGAAAATTTGACTGAGTGTGTCACAGCAGTCCCCAAAAGTGAGGGCCTCTGTTAATAAGGAAATGGGGGAGAATAGGTGTTGGATAGGTAACTAGTCATGTCTGTTATACCTGAATTAAATCACACATGCCGCACACAGAAAAAAATGGAGAAATAACTTATGTCGCACAGGTGATTCTGCCATTCTTCTCAATAGGCGTGTGCCCTGGAGTTTGGGTGGGATGGGAGAATCCATTCCCTCAGTTGATACCAGCTCCTACCAGCCTCTTACTTATGAGTATCTAATTGGGCTAATAGGCAGGGCATGGTGGCTCATGCCTGTAATCCCAGCACTTTGGGAGGCCGAGGTGGACGGATCACCTGAGGTAAGGAGTTTGAGACCAGCCTGGCCAACATGGTGAAACCCCGTCTCTACTAAAAATACAAAAATTAGCTGGGTGTGATGGTGTGTGCCTGTAATCCCAGCTACTCAGGAGGCTGAGGCAGGAGAATCGCTTGAACCAGGAGGCAGAGGTTTCATTCAGTAAGCCAAGATCGTGCCACTGCACTCCAGCCTTGCGACAGAGTGAGACTCCATCTCAAAATAATGATAATAATAATAACAATAGGGCTGATTGCCAATCTGTTTATTAACGACATATAGTTTTCCTAGTGTGGCCCTTAAAGTCAGGCCACCCACTTCGTCTGATGCTATAACAGAGAAAGAGCCGTCTTATCTCCAATATCCAACAAAATCACCTGTTATGTTAAACCGTCGAGAGATGGCATGTACATCTTCAGAGTGGCATGTATTGAAGAGGTTTCCGAGGATAACCAGGCAGTTTCTGCCAAGGACACTGACATGAGCTTTTGACGAACATGTAAGATGCTTCACTGAATACCTGAGTTAGTGAGATGTAGCGGATAAAAAGGAGTGATGCTCATATTGGCTCACAGGGTTCTTAGGGACTAAGAGGAGGACACTTTGGCCTTGACTAATTACTGCTCTCCTTTTCCTTTTCTGCCAGCCTGGGCTGCCTGAAGACGAAGATAAAGAGCAGGGTTACTGCTGGCTCAGGCCACGTTAGCCAGACTTCCATGCTCTGTATGCATTCAGTTTCCTCCCCTCCAAACAGCATCCCTGGGAACTGCTGACTTCAGATAGAATATATGTTGGTAGTTTGCAATTGAGTTACCTATTTGTTCATAAAAATTAACCTTATTAAAATTTGGTCAGATAGTATTAACAGAAAGTTCAGGATGTTAAACAACTTGGAGTGGTGTTGCTTTTTTTTTATAATTTTACAAGTAAAATGGACTTTTTTTGTTTGAGAAATGTCTTCAAGTTTTGTGTAAATAAAACACTTTAGCAGCATCTGTATAAATACAATTTAATGTATCTCTTGGAAGGAGAGATTTGAGTTGAAGATGATGAAGATAGCTCAGGTAAAAATGGCTTTACATTTTTTTAATTGATTAATTAATATTTTTTGAGACAGTCTCACTCTGTGGCCCAGGCTGGAGTGCAGTGGCGTGGTCTCGGCTCAGTGCAACCTCTGCCTCCCAGGTTCAAGCGACTCTCTGCCTCAGCCTCCCAAGTAGCTGGGATTACAGATGCGTGCCACCACGCCCAGCTAATTTTTGTATTTTTAGTAGAGATGGGGTTTCACCATCTCGGCCTGGCTGGTCTTGAACTCCGGACCTTGTGATCCACCCACCTCGGCCTCCTGAAGTGCTGGGATTACTGGCATGAGCCATCGTGCCCAGCCTGTGATATGTTTTGAAAATAAACTTATTAGGAGGTCTCATTTGATCTGCAAATATTCTCATTTCTCCAGCACTTCAACAAAGTGTCACCTTTAGCGGGGGAGAAATATTCATCATGTCGTTATTAATTACTAAATGCTCTAGTGAAGTCTGAGTGGATGAAGTTGCACATACAGTTAAGCATTTGAATTTATTTTGGAAAAATGAAGCCTACATAATTTAAGGCCATCTACAAAGTAACTTTGTTCATGACTGGATAAGTGAAGTGAAAGACTACAGACTGAATACTTTATTCATTATATAATAAAACTTAGTTGCATTATGGAGGTTATTAATTTACAGTTTAATTTGTCTAAAATAATGTTTATCAGTCCAGTTTTGCCATCTTTTCTTCTAATATTTTTTTTTTTGAGATGGAATTTCGCTTGTGTTGTCCAGGCTGGAGTGCAACTGCCTGATCTCAGCTCACTGCAACCTCCCTCTCCCAGGTTCAAGTGATTCTCCTGCCTCAGCCTCCTGTGTAGCTGGGATTACAGGCGCACAGCACTACTCCTGGCTAATTTTTGTATTTTTAGTAGAGACGAGGTTTCACCATGTTGGCCAAGCTGGTCTCAAACTCCTGACCTCAGGTTATCTGCCTGCATTGGCTTCCCAAAGTGCTGGATTACAGGCATGAGCCACCGTGCCCAGCCAAGAGCACTTATTTTTTATGTCCAAAAACATGAATGAGGTTAACTAACTTCATTTCATTTAGGTATATCCAGTTCAGGGCTCACAGTTTCTCATGACCTGAGAGTGTATGGATTTCAGTGCCATTACATGGACTGTCTTCACTGAAGTACATCTGAAGAATTTATATGACTTCCAGTACCTAGTGAGCATATTTTTGAGCACTGTTCTCTACAAACCCTTGAGTTAGCTGACGTGGAGGATGTTAGGATGGATACGACACTATCTTAGCTGCAAGGAACTTAGTCTAGAGAGGACAGTAAGACACCCAGGTCACTGTAAATCAAGGCTCTGTGTGACAAGTGCCAAAATGAAGTGTAAACTGAGCACCATCAGGATTATGAGGAGGTAGAAGTCATTTTTGTTGGGGTGAGCAGGATGGCTTCCTGGAGGAGAGGTATCACTTGAAATAGATCTTGAAGGATGAAGGAGTTTTTTTCTAGGATTAGGAAAGGGATGCCTCCATGAACATAAGAACAGAGATGAAAATGCAGAATTTGAGGCCGTAATACTATGGAATATTAGTGGGAATTAAATTTGGCTAGGCCCAAACTAAAGTGTCTTTACCAGCTTGATTGGGAGGACTTTATTCTGTAGGTAAGAAGAAGCCACTGAAGACGTCAGGAACACAGTGGTTTTGGAAGATTAATCTGGTAGCAGTATGAAGGCTGCATTCAATACACTGGGAGAGGTTACTGTTGCAATAAAGGCCTCAACTAAAACAGGACTGGGAATGAAAAAGAGGGGACAGAGATGAGAGGCTATGGTAGGTGTAAGATTTAAAGAGCTGATTTTGAGGATGAGTTGATGGAAGTTGCAAAAACCATGAGCTTGGGATATTGGGGACATCTCTTTGAAAATACTCACCAGAGAGGCTGTATTCCACATTGTCTTCTTCAGGGAATCCTTATAGCACTTCCTGTGTGCCATGTGCTGTGCTCGGTGCCATGGATTCAATGTGATTTTGCCCCTGTCTGCAAGGAGTGGCAGTCTAATGGGGAGACAGACCTCAGTCCAACACTTCCACAGAGAAACAGGAAAACAGCCTGGGGAGTGCTGTGCCAGGTGGTGTGTGAGCTGCTCAGGCCTGGAAAGGCAGGGCGGGGTGGCAGGATGCAGGAATTGATGTGCTTTTCCAGGCAACACGGAGAGAAGGCTGGACCAGGAGGCATTCTGGAGATGCTGACATCCAGCCCTCAGGGAAAAAGAGCAGTGTCAGCTTCCTCACCTTGACCCTGGGGACTGAGCCAACCTTTGGGCCCATTCCCAGCTCTGCACTCAGGCTCCCTTCCTTTTTGACTCACTTGTAGCAGGGAACAGCCCTGTAGCTACCCCAGCAGACTCTGTTGCCATCTGTGGCCTCAGCCTCATTTGTCATTTTGGGTGTTCCTCTGTGCTCTGACCTTCCGTCCTCCGAGCAGCTCTCCTGAGGATTTGCTTTGCCCTCAGGCAGCAGATGAACTCCTGGCTTTTGTATTTGGAACCTCAGCTGACCAGGCCTGCATGAACCACCCTCCCCTCTTGACTCCTTCCCCATCCTTCTTCCTGTGACAAAGACCGAGGCCTATTTTTTGCAGGGTTCAGGGCTCTAGTAGACTGCTTTCAGGGGGATTTGCTAGAGACCATAGATGACTATAGGGAAGTGTCTTATTTCCTGTATTGTCATTAAGTTTTTATTGAAATCTATGGTTTAAAAACTTTTTAAATTTTAGATTCAGGGGTATATGTGTAGGTTTGTTAAAGGGCATACTGTGTGATGCTGAGGTTTAGGCTTATGTTGACCCTGTCACCCAGATAGTGAGCATAGTACCCAATAGGAAGGTTTTCAATCCCCCCACCGCTGTCTTTTGGAGCCCCCGGTGTCAGTTGTTCCCATCTTTATGTCCATGTGTACTCAAGGTTTAGCTCCCACATGTAAGTGAGAACATGTGGGATTTGGTTTTCTGCCCCTGCATTAATTTGCTTAGGATAATGGCCTCCAGCTGCTTCCGTGTTGCTGCAAAGGACATGATTTCATTCTTTTTTATGGCTGTGTATATATACCACATTTTCTTTAGCCAATCCACTGTTGATGGGCACATGGGTTGATCCCGTGTCTCTGCTATTGTGGATAATGCTGGATAAACATACGAATGCAGGTATCTTTTTGGTAGAACAATTTATTTTCCTTTGGGTAGATACGCAGTGGTGGGATTGCTGGGTTGAATGGTAATCCAGGCTTCTGTTCTTTGAGAAATCTCCAAACTGCTTTCCACAGGGGCTGAACTAATGGACATTCCCACCAACAGGGGATAAGCATTCCCTTTTCTCTGCAGTCTCGCCAGCATGTTGTTGTGGGCATTTTTCCCTGTGGTGACAAAGGCACCTGAAGCATCCCCTGCCCCTGCCCCATGAGCTGAGCAAGGGGCCAGCTTCTTTCTTACTGCTTCCTCCTCCCCCATCTCAGCTGCAGTCACTCAGATGCTCCTGGAAGTATTCAACACATACACCCCTTAGCTCTTCCTCCCTCTCAGCAACTACTGTAACTGCTCCTTCACATCCCTAGTTCATAGGAAGGATTTTCATGTGGCTTGCTTGATCATTGTTTTTCTTTGACTTCCCATTCATTCTAAAGGCCCCTGCAATTTGCCAACTGCCTCTCAAGGACCAAATTCAGTGCCTTTTTTTTTTTTTCCTTCACTAGTTGCTCACCTTGCTGCCTTGCAGCATTTTACCGTTTAAATATTCTCTTTTTCCTTGGCTTCCAGGACACCACTTTCTTTGAAGTCTATTTGAATTCTTCACCCATCTAAACTGACCTCTGGCATTACTTCCTTTAGGGATGTTTCTCTGGCAAGGTTTTTTTTTTTTTTTTGAGCGGGAATCTCACTCTGTCACCCTGGCTGGAGTGCAGTGGTGTGATCTCGGCTCACTGCAACCTCTGCCTCCCGGGTTCAAGTAATTCTCCTGCCTCAGCCTGCCAAGTAACTGGGATTACAGGCATACACCACCACGCTTGGCTAATTTTTGTAGTTTTGGTAGAGATAAGAGTTCACCATGTTGGCTAGGCTGGTCTCGAACTCTTGACCTCGTGATCTGCCTGCCTTGGTCTCCCAAAATGCTGGGATTACAGGCATGAGCCACTGTGCCCAGCCTCAATACTTATTTTATAACTAAATGTTTATCTACTTTCCTAGACTGTGAACTCTGAGAACAGATATTTCATCTGGATCATTCTGTATCACTACCACGATACGTAGTGCTGGACAAGATTTGATCAATTTTTCAACTGAATATAACTATTTCCAGAGTTTATCAAACTCCGTAAGTCTAAACTAGCTTTAAAAGAATAGAAGCTCGTAGCTGGGTGCGGTGGCTCACACCTGTAATCCCAGTACTTTGGGAGGCAGAGGCGGGCAGATCACGAGGTCCGGAGATTGAGACCATCCTGGCGAACACGGTGAAACCCCGTCTCTACTAAAAATACAAAAAGATTAGCGGGCATGGTGGCAGGTGCCTGTGGTCCCAGCTACTCAGGAGGCTGAGGCAGAATGGCGTGAACCTGAGAGGCGGAGCTTGCAGTGAGCCGAGATTGCGCCACTGCACTCCAGCCTGGGGGACAGAGCAAGACTCCGTCTCAAAAATAAAAAAAAAAAATAGAAGCTGGTTCTACATGAACTGCCTTACGTACAGTGCTTCCATCTTTCAGAGAAGTCTGCAACATCTATCATTTGTTTCTAAGGCCACTGCCGATAAGTCTGTGTTTCATCTCCCTCTAAGTGTATCATATGGGCCCAGGCAAAACCGTATAGACTTTCTCCTTTTGTTGTTCAGTGTGTAGGCATCACAAATTCAAATGCCTTCAGGGGCCAGCCAGGTTAATAGGCTGAATAAAAAGGATGAGTGGGCCAGGTTCGGTGGCTCACACCTGTAATCCTAGCACTTTGGGAGGCTGAGGCGGGCAGATCACCTGAGGTCAGGAGTTCGAGACCAGCCTGGCCAACATGGCAAAACCCTGTCTTTACTGAAAAAAAAAAAAAAAAATTAGCTGGGAGTGGTGGCACATGCCTATAATCCCAGCTACTCGGGAGGCTGAGGCAGAGGTTGCAGTGAGCTGAGATCACGCCATTACACTCCAGCCTGGCCAACAGAGTGAGACTCTGTTTCAAGAAAAAAAAGAAAAAGGATGAGTGATGGTGACTGTGGCAAATATAAGAGAAAATGCCCATCTCAAGGCATACAGGTAGCTATACACTATGGCACACGCAACATCAAGGGATGTGTGACAAGCTTCCCCTTCCTCAGCCTACCAAATGTGATTTGGTCACAAACACTTTCAGAACAGGCTCCCGGTGGGCTGCTCGTAAGATCCACAATGACTGCATTTACCAATTGGTCAATGAGGGTACAGATTACAGATTTCCTTGTCCCCTCAGTGTTATTCCAGTGTTCTGCAGTGCCATTTAAGATGGAAAAATGACCCACAAATCAATAGCTTTGTCTTTTTCCCCCCTACGACTGAAAGCTATGTTTTACTGAAGGTCAAGGAATCCTGAGGTGACTGTAGTTAGTCTCCTAGGAGTGATTATTTCCTTGCATACCCTGGAGAGAAACTCTTCCTTAAATATGGAAATGTAATTTGTCTTGGAAGAAAGCCTGCTATAACAAAAACACATGCTGAGAATCTTTTCTTTACATAAAGAAATTAAGAGGCTTATTTATGTGAACGCTTGTTGTATATGCAGTTCTTTTAGTTTGTGACAAGTTATTAGGCTTGCCATAGAGACATAGGATTTATCTTTTATTTTTAAACACAAAAGTTTTATTAAGTTCCACCCACCATTTAAAATAACAAAGGGAAGGCTCCTTTTTAAAATGTTAACCTCCCACCCCAAACTCTAGCTCCCATTCAGATAGTTAAAATGAAGACTTCTCCCATTCCCTGTTCCCCCCCTGCCCTTCCTTAAAATCTACCGTCCCATCTGTCACTATCCAGGAATTTAAGCAATTTTGTAATCAGACTTTAAGCACATCTTTTGTAGTTTTCTTTTCTTTTTTTTTTTTTTGAGACGGAGTCTCGCGCTGTCGCCCAGGCTGGAGTGCAGTGGCCGGATCTCAGCTCACTGCAAGCTCCGCCTCTCGGGTTTACACCATTCTCCTGCCTCAGCCTCCCAAGTAGCTGGGACTACAGGCGCCCGCCAACTCGCCCGGCTAGTTTTTTGTATTTTTTAGTAGAGACGGGGTTTCGCCGTGTTAGCTAGGTTGGTCTCGATCTCCTGACCTCGCGATCCACCCGTCTCGGCCTCCCAAAGTGCTGGGATTACAGGCTTGAGCCACCGCGCCCGGCCTCTTTTGTAGTTTTCTTTAGGACCTGTCTCTCATTATACTATCACATTCAAAACTCTACTCTCTACACTGACAAAACGCCAACCTGTGGTCCTGCCCCTGGCCTCTGCTCTCCCAGGCAGCCTCACAGTCAGGCCTCACTCACCTCCTGAGCTGAGCTGACCACGATCTCTCCCGGGCAGGCACTCTCCGAAGGGCATCCTGGGTTTCAGCGCATTGCACGACGTCGCTCCAGCCTATCATTTTCTCTTCAAACAAATGCAGTGCTCCTCCCCAGGTGGTTTTATATAGCAATTTGTTTGTTTATTATTGCCTTTATATCCTCTGCTAACCTTAAATTTTTCTTGTGAATGGCCTTTTTTTGAAATAGCTTAACTTGGTATGTGAATAGAATGTAAAGGTAATAATATAACCCATTGCTCACTGAAACAAGAGAAGAATTAATGTCTGAAATTCATTGCTAAAATAATGCCTTGTTGTAAAAATAACCCCCAAGTGACAGGTCATTTCGAGTACCATGCAGGCATACATTTTAACTGCTTTGAACCAAATAAAACTCGCAACATGCATTTAGTGTAAAAATCAATTTATTATACAACAATCATAGAGAATGCTTTTTATCTACAAAGAAAAATGGCTTCTCCAGCCTCCCTGTCCACTCCATTCATGATACTATGTTCTTAAGATATAATTACTTTCAAGTGAAAACAAAATGATATCCATATTTTCCAAATAAGGAAGTCCCCAGAAACAGTCACAAAACGATATGGAAATATGGAAAGAACTAAAATGGACTCTTAGATACAAAAGGCTGTTCTGCCCATCACAGTAAATACTGTTTTGCCTTAAAATAAAAATAAAAATAAAATTTCTCAAATGCAGGGGTGAGGACTTTACCCCGTAACATGCCTAAATAGTTCAATATGTGATTTTAATGGCTTGACAACTGCTATGTTTAATTCCATTCAGTTAACATTCTATTTTGTTAGTTTAAAAAACTGGGGGAATTATTAATAGATATGCTTTACAGTATTTAACTATTTTCATTCCCATGGGTAAGAAGAAATTTGAGAGAAAACATTTTCCATTTTCTTCTTATAATAGATTGTAGAAATATTAATTTTTCAATAGTTTTAGAAAAATCACATTAAGCATTTTGGTTTTTTGAAGTTACAACACTTAACAACAGGTGAAAATGTTTACCTGGTTTATTTTTTGTGGTTAAGATTTTATAACTCTGTATTTTTTAAATTAGCCCTTGAATGGTTTAAGGCTATACGTGTTTTATGAAGCTTCTCTTGAATTAAAGACCAAATTGGAAATGCACATCGTGAATGAAACCTCTCTCTAGTCTCTGGAATTAGTTTGCAAGTATAAACTACCCACATTTTTCACTTTCATCGGAGAGGTTTCAAGCTGCCTTGTAGTTCAAGCTGCTTGACTCTCTGCTGGAGGACAGCTCCCTCCTTGCCATACAGATACGAAGTCCTGGAAAACATCCAAAGTGGCAGGTATGCTGTGCCCTGAGACCCCAGGGCCTCACTGGCAAGTAAGAATAAGCGGAATGTGATGACCACTGAGTATATTAGACCAGTCTGTCTTCCAAGTCTCATTTTCACCTGGAATGCACTTTGGTCAGAGATTTTAGCCTGTATTTGAGACCTAAACTGAACTAAGGTCCAATTTTTCCAAAGGGCTTTCTCCTTGGTCCAACTTGTGTTTTGTCACAGAGGAGCCCTAACAGTCATGCTTGAAGCTAGCCCTTGTTTTAAAATGAATTGCTGGGAGAGAACAAGACAGTACAGTTAGAAGGTGATGCAAGATGGAAGTGGTGATGAAGCACCCTAGAGCAAGTCAGTTTCAGAAAATGATTTAGAAAGATAAATGGAAGAGTCAGGGGCATCAGACAGGAGACATCTGTTCAACAGAAATGGGTTGGCCGCACTGAAGGGAAGGAAGCAGGTGCAGTGCATCACCCTCGAGACTAAGCATTAGGCACCTTCCAAAAAATACGCCCAGATCCTAAATGCCCAAAGTTTAAAACTAGCGCTCAAAGGGGAAAAAAAGCCAAGAGAGAAAGGCACTCTGGACGGTAATGAGTGGGGACGGTGGTGGAAATGCCTTTCTGGTGTGCGTGTATTTGATGTCAGTGTCAGGACCTAAAAACTTATTTAAAAAAATAAGGTAGGAGAGAAGATGAAGTGTCTTCACCGAAGTTGGCAAGTTTTATTTTATAGGGTATAAATTAATCTTCAAAAAAATCTTCAGAAAATATTCTTTGTTTCCGTTCTTGGTAGAGTTTAGCAGTAAGTAACAGCCCTGCACTTATGGAGAAAGGAAATACTCAATATTTTTGTCTGCTTTTGTGCTTGCTTCTCAGTAGAGATCGCATATACCTGAGCGGGGAACGGGAGTGCTGAGTTTGCCAAACTGACATTTTTTATCGTGGCTCATTACCAGCCCACGGCTCAGTGCTGGAATCTTTCAAGCTACTCCATGTTTTTCCTCCCAGCTTCAAAAACTTAACCTGCAAAGTGACAACAGGTATCTGAGGTAATATTCAAAAGTAGGCTCACAAAAAAGAGTTGACGGATTCAGTGCCTATTTTGCTCCCATCACTCTGCTAATTCTGATTTATACATATTCGAGCAGCATGTGTGTTCAAAGAAAGAGGTCGGAGTGGACTCCAGTCCTTGCTCAGAATGGAAATGGGCAGCCAGATTTGTACACTACTTGTGATGTGGAGCATGGCATCTTTAGTAACCTAGGTTGACTGGTACAGGAGGGAGACATGAACAGATGAATGATTAGGGAAACAGATGAACAATCCTATCCAAAGCCCCTGAATTATGAAAATCTTGCAGAAGCATTTTTTTCTCCTTAAAATAACTAATATTTAAAATAAAAGAAATACCAATTGCATTACCATATCACTAAATTTAGAATCAGGAGTGGTTGTGGGAATTTGATAGACAAGACTCTGGCTTAGAGAAGTTTTGCTAGATTTTTCTGTCTTCTGTGTATGATCCCATTTTAATATTTTCCAGGGTTGATTGCTAAAGGAACAAATGGAATGATTATGCACTGGTAATTATTGCTTAATATAGATTAGAACATACCCTGTATTTAGAATATAATTAACATTTTGTTGTAAACATTTTAATCTGCACAAAACTCTTTTTATTTGGAGACTTTCTGTGAGAAACCATGCTCCACGTTTCCTGGCTGTGTATGCGTATAAGGCGTTATAAGGACAGCTTCTGGCGAAAGGTTCAGTCTGTGGGAGGGAGGGAGGGAGAAGCTGCACCAGTTGAGGTCCTCAGAGGTCAGCATCACCTCAATGCTGATCAAAGCATTCAGGGAACAGATTCACCTAATCGCAATATATTAATACATTCTGGGTACAAATGATTTATAAACTCAAAAGAAATTAGTTTATCCTAAAACATGTAACTTTCAATTCAGTCTTTGCTTTAAAACAAGCGAATCTGTTAGGCTAGTATATGTGCTTTTTCTGTTACTCATTTTTATTGTGCTTTCTTGTTCATCACTCCATTTGCTGCAGAGAAGTAGGCTTTAGAAAAACCATTCTTCACTTCTTTCCCTGCAGGTGGCTCCTGCATATCTTTCTTCATTGGCTTTTTTCGGTATGTCTGTTGGATGTGTATATTTTGAAGAGAAAAATAAAGAGATTATTTAATAAGACCTTGTCTTTAACATTGCATATAGTTAAAACAGTACGTGATTTTGTTGGATGCTGGATTTTCTGTTTTTGTTTTTGTTTTTTTGAGACAGAGTTTTGATCTGTCGCCCAGGCTGGACTGCAATGGCGCGATCCCCATGCACTGCAACTTCTGCCTCCCAGGTTCAAGTGATTCTCCTGCCTCAGCCTCCCGAGTAGCTGGGACTACAGGCGCACACCACCATGCCCGGCAAATTTTTGTATTTTTAGTAGAGATGGGGTTTCATTATGTTGCCCAGGCTTGTCTTAAACTCCTGACCTCAGATGATCCATCCGCCTCGGCCTCCCAAAGTACTGAGATTACAGGCATGAGCCACTATGCCCAGTTGGGTGCTGGATTTTCTAATACGATTTCATGTTTGTAATATTAATTTTAAACTTCTGGTTAAAGATTAAAAATAGGGTAAAGACCAAAACAAATGCATGTATTTCAATGAATATTAGAGGTCAGGATTTGTATATTCTGGGGTTAGCATCCAAAGTATTCTGCGTTAGTTGCTCACTTGGAAAGATAAAACTTTAAAAAATAATTCAAGTGAAAAAGTGCTGTTATTTTAAAAGTACCAATACCTGGGGTTCTGGCTTGGTCTAGTTTTTGGCATATCCTTCCTATTCTGACAAAATACCTGATCTCTCATCTCATTTTTACTTTTTTTTTTTTTATTTTTTAAAAAGCAATAGTATTAACAAGGGTCCAGACTTCAATTATATGCTTGACTTCAGAACTAAGATTCAGTTTGAACCAGCATGTAGGGCTAAGGCTTTGAATGCCATTACCTACTTTTGCTGGGCTATGCGATTCTCTTCAGTCTTCAACACCATGCACCAAATCACTCCCTTAGCTTCCCTTTAACACTCAGCTTGTTTTGGGAAGGTGGGGGCGGGGGTTTGCGCACCTGCACATAGCTTTGTTTGGTCTCGTCGTTGATTACTTCTTTGGAAATCTTCAAAGGAAACCTTTATCTCTTATAAAAGACAACGCCTAGTCCAATTTCAGAAATACAAGACCTGAAAAGCTGTCAAAATTCCGTTCCCACTGTTCTGCACTGTATAAAACCACTATGGGGATGTGCACAGTGGCTCACACCTGTAATCCCAGCACTCTGGGAGGCCAAGGTGGGCGGATCACCTGAGATCAGGAGTTCAAGACCAGCCTGACCAACATGGAGAAACCCTGTCTCTACTAATAATACAAATTAGCCAGGCATGGTGGTCCACGCCTGTAATCCCAGCTACTTGGGAGGCTGAGGCAGGAGAATCACTTGAACCCAGGAGGCAGAGGTTGTGTTGAGCCGAGATCGCGCCATTGCACTCCAGCCTGGGCAACAAGAACAAAACTCCATTTCAAATAAATAAATAAATAAAAATAAAAACCACTATGGGTTAACTTTCAGCAAATGCAAGCTAAAAAATAAAGCACTTTCTTATTTGTCTGAAAAAAATACACAGTTGAATACAATTTCAAAAGTACAGTTTTGAATATAAATGTACTTTTTTTTTTTAAACGAAGCTTTCCATTTCCCCAGCCCACAAAAGAGAGCAATTTAAAATCTACATCCACCTGAGGCCTCTTCTCTGTTAGAGCTTTCATCTGTTCTTGTACAATAGCGTGGCTTTTAAATTGCATTTGGAAGCTGTCTTCCATTTAAATTGTTAATTAAAAAGAAAATGACACTTGATAAAGAAAAAGTCAGTGTGACCTTTCCACTCTGGTTTGCCTTAAAGGAATTTTTTTTCCAAAGGAACAGTGAGCCTGCAACATCAGGGTAGCTGAGAAGGAAACAATTTTTAAATATGAAATTCAATACATTAAAAACATTGAAGAAGCCCCTGCTTTGCTCCATTCACATTTCCTGGATCTGTCTTACTATACACAGTTTTAACTTTCAGATGTCAGACTTTGGTAGCATGGTACAAATACATACTGCAAATTGAGAAATGTATACATAATCCAATGATATTTTTGATAAAATGTTATGTGCATGCATTGAAAAATGTTTTTTTAAACACCCACTAGACTATTAACTGTAATTACACTTCGAGGAGGAGGGTGTGGACAGAGAAGTTAGGAATACAAATTTCACTTTGTGTATCTGCTACCTGAATTTATCTACAAGCATGTCTACTATAATATTTAATCAGTAAAATTAAATATATAATGTAAAAGTGCATGATCTAGGCCGGGCACGGTGGCTCACGCCTGTAATCCCAGCACTTTGGGAGGCCGAGGTGGGCGGATCACCTGAGGTCAGGAGTTTGAGACCAGCCTGGCCAACATGGCGAAACCCCATCCCTACTAAAACTGCAAAAATTAGCCAGGCCTCTAATCCCAGCTACTCGGGAGGCTGAGGCAGCAGACTCGCTTGAACCCGGAAGATGAAGGTTGTAGTGAGCCGAGATCACGGCACCGCACTCCAGCCTGGGCAATGAGAGTGAAACTCTGTCTCAAAAAAAAAAAAAAAAAAGTGCACAATCTGTTATATTTTACTGCTGAACATTTACATTCCACATACCTGAACGTAAAAATTTAGGAAGAGGATGACTAATGTCAGCATATAAGATGACTGGAAGATGAGACAGCCGAAGGGGAAGCCGCACGGTTTCAGAACGGCGCTCATGGTGTGCGTGATGGTGAGCACGAACTGCACCTGGGGACGGCAGAGAGGGCATCTCTGTGAGCGAGCCAGGCTGTGCCACACAGACACTGCGGCCAAGCTTGATCAATTCAGAAATGAACTCCTAGGACTCTCAGAATTATGTAGGAACAAAACAAAGATGCTGAAGCAGCCCCCTCATCCAGAAATCTTATTTGAAATTAGTATGTAAAATTGCCCATTATTTCCACATGGAAAAGTCACAGTTAAAATTATTTAGACAAAAAGGATTTAACTTACACATTAATTTGAAAAGTATTCATCTACGTGTCAAAGCAAGGAACTTTCCATTATAAGCTAATTGCATACACAAAGGGCATTTTAACACAAAAAGTTTAATTCTTAAAAGGCCAATTTTGGAAAAAACATAGGCAGCCTCATCACACATCAAAAGCCCTCTGACTTCTAAGACAGATTTCTATTTCCTTTCCTCATCCATGAGCCACACAGAGAAAAGCTAAAAGAGGGGACAACATACCAGCTGAGCCTGTGTGAGGTATTTCTTCCACCAAAGATACTTGTGCATAGATGGAAACACAGAAAGTCCATAGTAGGAGTACATAAGAATGTGGATAAAACTGTTCAGTGTTGGTCCGAAGAAACCTATAAAAGTACAGTATAAAAATCACTATTCTTCCAGAAAGGATTGCTCACTCTTCTTTGTCAAGTGAGAGTCTTTTTCTGCATCATAATTGAAAATGAATCGCACATATGACATGATCATATAACAAAATCCACACTAATCCCCCAATGACTGTGTGAGTTCCAAGATTCAGCAAAAACTCCACGATAGAAGGACTAGCCTGGCATGGTTTTTCAGAATGCCCCACACACAGGGAATGCCTTATCTACAAGGTTTTACTGTCTCTTTAACTGTCACTGTCAGCTACTTAGGGAGGAAAAGAAATACTAGCTTAAAGCTGTTGGCAGAATTCCTCTAAAATAGAATTGTCTTTGCTTTAGCTAAACCTTTGATAAGACATATTGACTGTAGAAAGAGCCTTTTGTACATGGCTGAACAGGGTGCTAGAGAGACAAAATATATTGCTTTCATAATTAAGTAAATAAATTCTATCTGAAAGACACTTACGGACCAGGAGGTGCTGGAGAAAGAATGAGAGACAGAGAAGGCTGGGGCGGAGGAGAAACTGGCCAGCGAGACCTTCCCAGTGACTGGCCATCGCAGGGACTTTTAGGATGTAAAATCCAGGCCCCTGCCATCAACCTCATGAAACATCTCTGTAACTGCCTCCACCATGGGTGAATAAGGCTTCAGGAAACCATGAAGAAAGGGTGATGTTCCCTGCTGGGTCAGCTAAGCATTGAAAGGATTCAGCTGCAAGAGGTGAGATGCCACAGATGCATCACTTGTTGGAAATAAGGAAACTCAGTGTTGTGAGGATTTCATCAGTACATGAAAGTGCTTAGAACAATGCTTGGCACAAAGTGAATGCTCTTCAGCTGTTAGCCTGGGATCCAGATGGCTGTTCTGTGAGCTATCCTGTGGTGGGAGAGACTGTGGCATTAGAGGGCCATTCATTGGCTATGTCCCCTTGGAGACATTGCTTTGACTGTAAATTTTTATTTTCTTACCTGGAAAATAGGTATAATAATAACTAGCTCTTAATTGGGATGAAATTAACGGAGATAATATATGAATTAAAAAGCACCGCACATATGCTGGCTAATAAATCAATTTAAATTCTCTAGCCTGGTTCTTTAATCCTAGATTAGTGATCTGGATAGCTAAATGTAAATTAATAAATAAGAAACAAAAGGTACAATAGCATGCATAGAATAAATTCTCAACCAATACTGGCTGAAATAAACTGTTATGGCACTTGAATTTATATGAAAACACCGAGTTTCAGACTACCAAGCAGCATAGTATTAGTGGTATTTCTTTACCCACATGACTTTTCATTTCCATCAATTAATGAACCATGAGTAGTTGTTGCTTATAATGTTTGACTCCTGTGGAAATTCAGCACCTTCCACAGTCACCATTTCACTGTGATACAGATTAAGGCATTTCAAAAAATTGAAAGTCTGCTCTGGTAGGTCACATCAAGTATCATTTTTCTAATATTCTTAGGCAGAAATTGTCACAGTATTCATGGAACTACGTCTTTACACAGTGATGATTTGGGTTTTAGATGCTTAGTGACTTGTAATGAAACTTGACAATCATAAAAATACTTAACCTTGGTAATTCTCCTCTAAGATTGATTATAGTTGTCCTTCCTTAATAACTAAACTCAAGAAATGGATCTCTATCCATCTAGGACAGCGATCAATTGTTTCTTTCTTCCCCCTGCACTCCCAGCAGTTTCCTCCCTCACACTCCAGTTGTCATTTGTACCTTCACAGTCACTGACACTCCAAATATCCCCGGGCACTTTTTCCCCTAATATCATCTCTACAAGATCCTCAATCCTAGAACAAAGTCATTCTGACTTAAGTTTTACATGTTCTGATTTTTCATATAGTATTTTTAAATTATTGAGTACAAGACAGTATAAAACAGAAAGTACTGGCCAGGCGCGGTGGCTCAAGCCTGTAATCCCAGCACTTTGGGAGGCCGAGACGGGCGGATCACGAGGTCAGGAGGTCGAGACCATCCTGGCTAACACGGTGAAACCCCGTCTCTACTAAAAATACAAAAAAAAAAACTAGCCGGGCGAGGTGGCGGGCGCCTGTAGTCCCAGCTACTCGGGAGGCTGAGGCAGGAGAATGGCGTAAACCCGGGAGGCGGGGCGGAGCTTGCAGTGAGCTGAGATCTGGCCACTGCACTCCAGCCTGGGCGACAGAGCGAGACTCCGTCTCAACAACAACAACAACAAAAAAACAAAAAACAAAGTACTGTTCCCTATAGCTCAGTGCATCTCAAACTGTAGGTCGTAACTGACCCATTAGTGAATGGTGAAGTCAATGCAGTGAGAATGGTCATCAAGTCTTTGTAAAAGTGAAACAAGATTTAACAAATATACACTGTGCATCATACAGAGCCAGGGTAAATAGTGTTTCATCAAATATCACACAAAACATAGAAACATGAATGAGGGCCAGGCATAGTAGCTCACACCTGTAATCACAGCACTTTGGGAGGCTGAGTGGGGAGGATTGCTTGAGCCCAGGAGTTCAAGACCAGTCTGGGCAACACAGACCCTGTGTCTACACTTTTTTTTTTTTTTAAATAAAAGTGTGCTTTATTATAAGGAAAATTTAAATATAACCAACAATACTGACAATAATGTAATCGGCATTTATAGCCTTGGTCAAAGTTCTTTATTAAACAGGCATTTGTTTGCTGTTCCATGAATAGTTAACAATTAGTTTGTGCAACAAAATAGGTGACTTGAAAAAGTGAGTAAGAATATAGAATTATGAACCAGGAATCAGGGGTTCTTTTGTGTTTTTTCTTGTTTAACAAACACGGCTTTTAAAATAAAATCTGAAATATAAAACAAGTCATCTTCATGTAAAGAGCTCTCTTTTCCTACAAGAAGGTTTTGCAAAAATGTTAAACAGTGTTCTAAAATGTGGCTGAAGTTATACTTTACATACTTTAACTTCTTATATATACATTGTCCAGTTAACATAACCACGTTTTCATATATAAGTGGGACCATAAACATTCTTTAATAAGACAACACTAGCACAGAGTAATTTTACCCATGTATATATATTCATTTGAAACCTGTTTCCCAAAATGAAATCAATCATTTAAAAGAAAACAACTGCTTGGAATTAATGCCTCTAGACATTGGGTTGTGGGGCCTAGAAATCATGTAAGAGTATATTGCTTTGGTTGAATATAATTAAATTGATCTTATGTCTACACTTTTTTTTTTTTTGAGACAGAGTCTGGCTGTGTCTCCCAGGCTGGAGTGCAGTGGCGTGATCTCAGCTTACTGCAACCTCTGCCTCCCAGGCTCAAGCCCATCCTCCCACCTTGGCCTCTTCAGGAGCTGGTGGTATTACAGGTGTATGTCACCACGCCCATCTATTTTTGTATTTTTTTTTTTTTGGTAGAGATGGGATTTTGCCATGTTGCTCAGGCTGGTCTTTAACTCCTAAGCTCAAGCAACTGGCCCACCTTGGCCTCCTAAAGTGCTAGGATTACAGGCGTGAGCCACTATGCCCAGCCCTACCAAAAAAAAAAAAAAAAAAAAAAAAAATTAGCTGGGCTTGGTGGTATATGCATGTGTTCAGCTAATTAGGAAGCCCAGGAGGTCGAGGCTGCAGTGAGCTATGACTACACCACTGCATTCTGGCCTGTGCAGAAGAGTGAGACCCTGTTTCTCTTAAAAAAAAAAAAAAAAAAAAAAAAAAAAAAATGGGTGGCCCACACCTGTAATCCCAGCACTTTGAGAGGCTGAGGCAGGTGGATAGCCTGAGGTCAGAAGTTCGAGACCAGACTGGCCAACATAGTGAAACCCTGTCTCTACTAAAAATACAAAAAATTAGCTGGGCGTGGTGGCGGGCACCTGTAATCCCAGCTATTCAGGAGGCTGAGGCAGGAAAATCGCTTGAACCCAGGAGGCAGAGGTTGCAGTGAGCTGAGATTGTGCCACTGCACTCCAGCATGGGCAAGAAGAGTGAAATTCCATCTCAAAAAAAAAAAGAAGAAGAAGAAGAAAATGAACAAATATGGATGATTGCACTGGGTTGTGATATAAAATATATTTCTTATTGTGATTCTCAGTTTTAAAAAAAAGGAAAATCTGGTAGGTCACTCAGAGATGTAACCTTAATTTTCCAGAATGCGAAAACAAGCAATCCTAAAAGTTGAAATGCCTCAATCTGTTTCACGGGAAAGTGGTGACTGTGGAAGGTGATATATTTCCACAGGAGTAGAACAGCAGCTGGGATTAGAGTGAAGCAGCTCCCATATCTGACCATGGGACATATGATGCGTGGAAAAGAAAACAGTTTTAAATTTAAGGTTCGGCCCAGATTTTGCCTGTATCAAAGACCAGACACTAGAATACACGGCCCCTGGCAGACACGGGCATCCTGCTGGGGCGAGGCCGGTGCTCTAGGCCTCCCTTCATGCTCTCCTGATCTGCATGCGATGCTCAATACAAGACAGCACCAGTGGTCTCTAAGAGCTATTCCTCAAAACAGAAGAATTAACAAAATAACTTACTTTGTCCACAAGGTATCCAGTTCAAGACACACCACCAGATGTTAAACATAGAAGCATGATGATATACATGAAGAAAAGTAATCTGACTCGTTTTTTTCCGCAAAACAAAGAAAATCGTGTCCAGGAACTCTACTGACTTGGAGAAGTAGTACCACCAAAGCACCTTGGCTACCTACAGAAATTGGTAAAGGGGAGAAAAGGGTGAGAAATGGCAGTGTTCCTGGTGCCGCCCCACTGCTCGGCCTTCTGCGTGCTGCCTGCGCTTTCCTGCTGTTTCTTTCTCACTGCTGAAAAGGCAGCTCACTGGGTGTCCTCGTCTCCAGTTTCTCCTTATTTCAAGCAATCCACCCCACTCTAGCAAGAGATGAGTTATTTCTCCAGAACACACGTGTGATCAGGTTACTCCTCTACACCTGCAGAACCAAGTCCACGACTCCTGGCTTGAACCCAGGATCTCCCATGGGCTTGGGTGGCTGCTGTTCCCACCAGCCTCCTACAGGCTCCCCACCACGGTGTCCTGTGTGCTGGAACAGTGGCCTGCTTACTCCTCCTGCAGCAATGAAAACTCTTCTCTCTGCTCCCAGCACTCCTTTCCTACTTCAGGTCTGGCATGTTCCAGTCATCCTTTACTATATTCCTCTTAAATGCCACCTTTTCTCTGGAACTTCACCCAGCCCTTTCCTTTCTCAGGCTGAATTGCTGCTTCATTTGCATTCAAATTACTTTAACTATGGCTCCATAATCAATAGCCATAATAGAGTGTAGCTAGTGTTATGAATCTATCAATAGATAGCAAATCACTCAAGGGCAGAAACTGTCACTCACATTTGCTCAGTGCCTAGCACTCAACAGGAGGTCATTATTGTTTGTTACATTCAATTATAACTTTCCTCTGCTCTTCTAAAGTATTATGTTTTTTGGCTCTTAGATTATCCAAGGGCAGTCTATGACTACATCTTTTGTGTCTTTTCCTCAGATGACTAGATTAAAAATCAAGGCGTTATTCATCCTTGCTAACGGTGGGAGGTCATGATAACACATCCTTTCCTTCTTAAGGCCTTCAGTCAGTCTCATCTATAGGAAGACATTTCTTTAGTTAAAGGCACTGTGTTTTTACCACTAACATTAAACATATTTTTAAAGACATTACATAATAGGAATCTTGAAATTAAAATATCATGCTGTACTGTCTACTTCCCAAGAAGGCCATCATAAGGTGTGGCAGCAACCATCTTAATGTCTGATGGGATAATTAACCTTCAGACGTATTAAACTCCAAATAAATATAAAACAACCTTTAGAGAACTGTATGGTATCCCAAAATGCACCGGTTTGTGGTAATGCATTAGAAATAAAATGTATGCAGAGAAATATCTTACTTTATTTGTATTGCAGTTTTGAAGATGTTTTAAAAATGTCCCACTTTGGGAGGCCAAGGCGGGTGGATCACGAGGTCAGGAGACTGAGACCACCCTGGCTAACACGGTGAAACCTCATCTCTACTAAAAATACAAAAAAATTAGCCGGGTGTGGTGGCGGGCACCTGTAGTCCCAGCTACTTGGGAGGCTGAGGCAGGAGAATGGCATGAACCCAGGAGGCAGAGCTTGCAGTGAGCCGAGATCGTGCCACTGCACTCTGGCCTGGGCGACAGAGTGAGACTCTGCCTCAAAAAAAAAAAAAAAAAAAAAAAAAAAAAAATCCATCTTGGCTTGGCATGGTAGCTCACGCCTGTAATCCCAGCAGTCTGGGAGGCTGAGGCAGGTGGATCATTTGAGGTCAGGAGTTCGACACCAGCCTGGCTAACATGGTGAAACCCCGTCTCTATTAAAAATACAAAAATTAGCCGGGTGTGGTTGTGGGCACCTGTAATCCTAGCTACTCGGGAGGCTGAGGCAGGAGAATCGCTTGAACCCAGGAGGCAGAGGTTGCAGTGAGCTGAGATCATACCACTGCACTCCAGCCTGGGTGACAAGAGTGAAACTCTGTCTCAAAAAAAAAAAAGGTCCATCTTGATATTAAAGATTTTAGTTAAATGGTTTCTAATATCTGTCTTAATAATATGTCATGTTTAGTTATAGAAAATTTCAAACATTCACTAATGCAGGGAGAATAAGTCAAATGAATACTCAGCATCCAATGCCAAGCTTCAGAATTTTCAATATGATTCCAATCTAGTTTTTATCAATTCCACTTTCTACCATTTTGGGGAGCAGGGGAGTGGGAAGTATAGAATATTATAAGCAAATCTAAGGTATCATTTTATTTATAAATACTTCCGATAGGGAGACTTTTTAACATAACCATGAAGTCATTATGTTGTCTAACAACATTAACGATTCCTTAGTATCTTCTAATGGCCCAATCCATGTTCAAATTTCTCGGTCTCAAATATGTCATTTTTTTCCTAGCCCCCAGAACGTCTTTTTACAATTAAATCACGATCCAAACAAGATCCATCTTCATTAGTTTGAAACGGTTTTTAGGTGTCTTCTAACCAATAACAGTTCTCTCTCTTTGCTCTGCCCATTCTTTCATGTCTTTTATTTCTTAGAAAAACTAGATGCTTTATAAAGAATTTCTAATATTATAGATTTGTAAGATTGTTTCTTAGTATCATTTCACTTGTTTCTCTACACATGCGTTTTCTGTTACCGGCAATTAGAGTTACAGGCTTGATTAGACTCAGGTGTAATGTTTTTGGTAAGAATATTGCAGAGGGTTCTGTCTACTTCTTACTGCCTCACATCAGGAGGTACATAATTTCTAGCTGTTCCACTGATATTCAGACTGAACAGTGAGTTCAGGTATTGAGTCCAGTCATTATGAAGTTTCTATTCAATTTTCACCGAATAGTTTTACCATTCACAGGTGACTGCTGTCAGATCCATGATATAGTTTGGATGTTTGTCCCCTCCAAACCGCATGTTGAAATGTCATCCCCATTGTCGGAGGTGGGGCCTGGTGGGAGGTGTTTGTTTGGGTCATCGTGGCAGATCCCTCATGAATGGCTTGGTGCCCTTCCTGTGGTGAGTTACTGCAAGATCTGATTGTTTGAAAGAGTCTGGGACCTCCCTGTGCCTTGCTCCCTCTCTTGCCATGTGACATGCCTGCTCCCCCTTCACCTTCCACCATGATTATAGACTTCTTGAGGGCCTCATCAGATGTAGATACCGGCACCATGCTTTCTGTACAGCCTGCAGAACCATGAGCCAAACTGAAACTCTTTATAAATTACCCAGCCTCAGGTATTCCTTTATAGCAATGCGAAACAGACTAATATGATCCATTATTTCACTAGGAGTTGCAAAATGGTGATTTTTCTAATTCTATTGTTACCTAAGAACTTTTCTTTTCTATAGAGAAGAACTTTCCCTTTTCATCTATTTGGAAATTCACATATGAAAGGCAAAATAAATGCTTAATTCTTTCCGTTTTTTTCTTTCCTAAAATGAATTGGTGTTCTAACAACCTTCAAAAGGTAACAGTAAGAGTTTTTTAAATGAGTATCATTTTAAACTCATGGCTTTTTACATACTTAATGCTTCAGTTCATTCCAGTCAGTATTCTTTTTGATGTTCAACCCGCCCCATTTTTAGGCAGTGGGGTCCCTTCCAGGCAACTCCTCTTTTTGTGACGATCCTCATAGTCCTGGGTAGCTGCTTCGCCTTCTCTCATAGATATCCTGGGTTCATCTTATAAACATTTCCTGCCCCAAACCGGAAGAGGCCCATTATCTAAGAAACCTAATCTTTTCTGGAGAAAATTCTGTTTAGACAGCATGATCTGGGTAATCACTGCTCGTTGTACTGGGCTGTCACAGACTAAGCCTTTTCTATAGACAGAGCTGAAAAATTTTTTTAAAAAAGAATAAAGTTAATTCTGATATTTTCAATTTGAATCTATTATTAATGAGTTTTAGTTTAACTTTTTTATTGCTATCTCTTTTTTCCATGTTTCAAATCGAAGTGCCTACTGATATTAACATTATTATATACTTAATTAATCCCATAGTGTACTATCACAGTGTCAAAAAAGCAATACCAATGTTATTAACAATAACAAAAGAATTACTGGATACTGTTAAGATATATCTCACTAGGGGCGTTCAGTCAAAAAACTGTTTTAAAGTCACTTGAAATAGTTCCTTGGGTGGTTATGTCACCAACTTAATATGTAGGTATATTCATTTATTTAAGTTTGTTTCCAACTTTTAGGGGCTAGCTGCCTTGCTTTCTTTTTAAATTTAATTTTGTTTTATAATTATGTAAAGCACTTAGTGGTTCCAAAATCAAATATAGCACAAGGTACATTCAGAGAATTCTGGCTTCCCCTGTATCCCCTCTGCCCTGTTCCCTCCCCTCAAAGGAAACACTTTTTTTTTTTTTTGAGATGGAGTCTTGCTGTGTTGCCCAGGCTGGAGTGCAGTGGCACAGTCTCAGCTCACCATAACCTCTGCCTCCTGGGTTCAAGTGATTCTCCTGGCTCAGCCTCCTGAGTGGCTGGGACTACAGGTGCCCAACACTATGCCTGGCTAATTTTTTATTTTTAGTAGAGATGGGGTTTCACTATGTTGGTGAGGCTGGTCTCGAACTCCTGACCTCTTGATCCACCCGCCTTGGCCTCCCAAAGTGCTGGGATTACAGGCATGAGCCACCATGCCTAGTGGAAACACTTTTTTTTAGCTTTTAGTTTATCCTGTCATTGTTTCTTTTTAAAAATACAAGCAAATACACATACGCATTCATATCATTTATTGCACAAAGGGTGCTATCCTATAAACACAGTCTTCAAGTTACTTTTGTTCACGTTAACTATATCCTGGAGACAATTCTGTAGCAGTATAGAGCTCTTCCTCACTTCACTTTGTAGAGGCATCTGCTATGTGGATGTGCTGTGGTTTATTCAGCTGGTCCCCTATAGAGGGACAGCTGGAAATCAGCATTTCTATTAGAACAGGAACCCCTTTCTTATCTAATTCTAGCCTCAGCCCCCTATCTGGAAGGAGAAAACCTCCTCTCCTTGTCAACGAGAACTGGTTATGGTTGGTTGATTTGCTTCTAGTGGCTCACCCGGATGTCAGCTTCCCCTGCGCTGGTAAGATCTTGACACTGTAAGTTGTAGCCTCCTTCCCAAGTGGAGAGAATGAGCTGCCAAAGAACCAAGAAAGAAAGAAAAATAAACATCAGCACAAGAATTTGGATGCAGATTGAATTTCCCATTCATGTCTCTGGCATCTATTCAAGGTTTGAGTAGGATTTTCCCAGAATTTGAGTTTGTCTCAATCCTGTCCTCAAACACCTATTATCAGGGGACTTATTTTCTGCTGTTGCACTGAAATCAACGGCTATTTCCTTAATTAATATACGTTACCTCTAACTATTTACATTGGCCAAAATAACAGATTTTAACTATCATTTGAGTCACAAAATTTTATGTAAGGAATTATCTAGTCATGTTTCTAGAAGTGAAATGTAGAATTAGCTGAAAACAACTGCGAGAAAACTCAGTAAAAATTTAATATTTTGTATTGGTTTAGATATATTTAATCATCTCAATAATTTAAAAAATATATATACTGCCATATATATATTGCCATATCGAAAACAGTGTTCAGTAAGGTTCTTAAACCATTTTCTTCATTGTATTTATGCTACTCGGTAATCAAACAATTTGTTGGTTAATTAATGTCTGTCTTCCCCATTACTCTCAAAAACCAAAAAGCTCCAAAAAATGGATGCATCTGTTTTTGCTCATCTTTGTATCTATGGTTCCTTGCCCAGTACCTGCTACATGGTAAGTGTTCAGTAAACATTTGATAAGTATCTGATTTGCTCAAGATTACATGACTAGAAAGTGGGAGAAGGATGATTAGAATTCAGAATTCCTAATTCATTGTTTGGTGTACTTTCCACCTCATGAGAAAATGAGCTTTTTTATTCTTGGTTGAAAATTCTATGAAATAAGTTTTCTCCCTGTAAAAAGTTAAAATTCTAGAATATAAGGCATTTGTGATTTGGATCAGGTATTACAGGCGAAAGGCCTACGATTTAGTATTTTCTGCTGCCTTAGAGATGCATAAAATTCATATACAGTATCCATTAAAATACATACACACAGCTGAGAGGGTCTGGATGCTGATGAAATGGTAGAGAGAGATTACTGAATAACATTTAGAATGTTTTAGAACCTTTGTGAGAGTTCTTCACTGTCCTGATATACCTCTTTCCTTCTAACAAAACTCCTTCTGTTAACATCATGCCAGTTGGAGATTATCGACATAAATAAGTCCAGCGAAAGAAGAAAACTTTGGATTTTCCTGATGGGATCTATTACAAATCAGGTCATTTCCCAGTATCTCCCAGGGGATTTATGCTGTTAGTCCTCAACTGGGAATCAGTGCAACTGGCTAGAGGGGACCCAGAAAGACCTTAAACTACATATTAATTTTGGCGTGTTGGTGCATTTTTCAAACTAAGAAAGCTGTTTAACTTCGTGTACAAGGATTAAATGAAAGCCTCTATGGTCAGGCTGTGGTTCTGTAGTCAGGGTCTCTAATCCCTACTCTGCACATTAACAGTGCAGTTATAGGCCGGGCGTGGTGGCTCAAGCCTGTAATCCCAGCACTTTGGGAGGCTGAGATGGGGGGATCACGAGGTCAGGAGATCGAGACCATCCTGGCTAACCTGGTGAAACCCCATCTCTACTAAAAAATACAAAAACTAGCCGGGCGAGGTGGCGGGCGTCTGTAGTCCCAGCTACTCGGGAGGCTGAGGCAGGAGAATGGCATAAACCCGGGAGGCGGAGCTTGCAGTGAGCTGAGATCCGGCCACTGCACTCCAGCCTGGGCAACAGAGCGAGACTCCGTCTCAAAAAAAAAAAAAAACGAAAAACAAAAACAGTGTAGTTATAGAGTAACTCCTGAGTGTGGAGAGAGCAGGGCATATTCTGTTTCCCCATGATGTTTCCTGTTTTAGTCAGATTTATCCGGGTTGTCCCCATTCCTGTGGCATCTGTGCAGAACTACCTGACAATTTAATAACTGAATAGACAGTCAAGCTAGAGAGGCTCTATCTGTCTCTCCCCGGACCATTCTTAATCCCCTTACTGGTGCAGGAGTCATCCAACCTATGTGCTAGAAAAGGAAGGAAGGCTGTCAAATAGGGTTAGTTGTAAGGAGGTGTGGACTAAATTACTCCAAAATATACTTAGAATCCACCAGCTTCTTCCCATCTTCACCACCTTAATCCAAGATGCTAGCATCTGTTGCCTTAGTACTGCAATGATCTCCTAACTGGACTCTTTGCTAACATTCTTGTCAAGTCACCCTCATAGTCCATTTTCTATGTAGGAGCTAGAGTGATCTATTTTAAAAGGGAGATAATAGCGCTCCCATCATTAAAATCCTCCAATAGCTTTCCATGACACTTAGACTGCAAGCCAAATTCCTTCCAAGGCCCCAATGTCATCTGCCATCTCTCCACCTCATCTTGAACCACTGATCCTCTCTGTCCACTGTGTCGTTCAGTCTCAACTCCAATGTCACCTTCTCAGAGGCTGCCCCATCACCAGCCTCTCATTCTTTCCCACAGGGCAAAGGTTGTGTTCTAGAATCTACAGTTGAATCTGACAGTGTGGGAACTCAATACATCTTTGTCGAAAGACTGTTAATAATTATTGCGGTGACTTTCTGGCTTAAGCAGACATCTGCTGACCCCTAACAAGTTAGCAAGGTTAAATCAGTCTGTCACCTGACTAGTGTCTATTGAACATACCCCCAGAGTGTCAAAGAAAGACCTTCTGCCTGCTCTGAAAGACGTCACAATCAAAGAGAGGAGACTGGGCGGCAATCAATGGTAGGGATTTTGAACTGAACTAAGTGATTTTACACTTACACATAGTGAAAGAGAAAGAGTGGGTAAGCAGTAGGTAAAATTAGTGGTAGGCAATGGGCTCAGTGCAGATATGTTCTTCCTAGAAAGAAGACATTTACCTCGTTGTTCAAAAACTAAGTGGTTGTTCTTACTCCTGTTGATGGTGACTACTGTTCAACTAGCACTTTGTAATTCACAAAGCATTTTCACATTTACCAACTCCTACTCTGTACTAGTCCATAGGCTCTTCAAGTGTAGAAGCTGTGTCTTATCCAAATACTTCAGGGCTTCATATTCAGTGCCTAGTAAAAGCTCACTACATGCTGATTGAACAGAAGTCATTAATCGTTACAAATCACTCAAGAGTTATGTAGTATAAATATTGTATCTCTGCTTTATAGATAAGTTGCCTAAGGTTTGGAAAGCCTAAGTAACTGCTCTAAAATTACACAGAAAGTGACAAAACTAAAACAAACTTGTGTCTTCTGACTCCATTATACCAAAGCTCCGTCCAAACAGGTACTAGAACTGCTGGTGTGGTTGGACATGCAGGCTGGCCCTTCTGCTGCAGCTGTCACTTCTTTTTTATTATTATTTTTTACATTTTTTATTTTACTTTAAGTTCTGGGATACATGTGCAGAATGTGCATGTATGTTACATAGGTATACATGTGCCTTGGTGGTTTGCTGCACCTGTCAACCTTTCATCTAGGTTTTAAGCCCCACACGCATTAGGTATTTATCCTAATGCTCTCCCTACCCTTGCCCCCCACCCACCAACAGGCCCGGGTGTGTGATGTTCCCCTCCTTGTGTCCATATGTTCTCATTGTTCAACTCCCACTTATACGTGAGAACATGTGGTGTCTGGTTTTCTGTTCCTGTGTTAGTTTGCTGTGGATGATGGCTTCCAGCTTCATCCATGTCCCTGCAAAGGACATGATCTCATTCTTTTTTATGACTGCATAGTATTCTGTGGTGTTTATGTGCCACATTTTCTTTATCCAGTCTACCACTGATGGGCATTTGGGTTGGTTCCAAGTCTTTGCTATTGTAAATAGTGTGCAGCTGTCACTTATGGAAAACAATCCAAGAGTATCTTTCCTTCTGCTATATAGAGAAACGAATCCCATAAATTACTATCTTGCTAACTCTTCTAGTGAGCTAAACTTCAGCTGGTAGAGAACCTAAAATAAAAATGGTCCTTTCAGTGTCAAGTAGATTAGTGAGCACCTATGTGATATAATTTTAAGAGTTGTCGGCTGTGGGTGGTGGCTCAGGTCTGTAATCCCAGCACTCTGGGAGGCCGAGGCGGATGGATCACCTGAGGTCAGGAGTTCAAGACCAGCCTAACCAACATGGTGAATCCCCATCTCTACAAAATATGTATATATATATATATTAGCCAGGAATGGTGGTGGGCAGCTGTAATCCCAGCTACTCGGGAGGCTGAGGCAGAAGAATGGCTTGAACTTAGGAGGCGGAGGTTACAGTGAGCTGAGAGTGCGCCACTGCACTCCAGCCTGGGTGACACAGCAAGACTCCGCCTTAAAAAAAAAAAAAAAAAAAAGTTGTTAGCATGGCTTTTTTACCCCAAAATTCCATCTCCTATACTGACTGATGCCTAAAATTCCATGAGAGCTTCATTCCAGTCATTTTTAGTAAATTAATAGTTATTAAGAATGGTACATATTAGAATAATGCACAGAATAAACTCTCAAGAGAACCTTCATTTCTAAGGCAAGGATTTATTTTCTTTTAGAGTTCAAGATCATCAGAAAGGCAGCTATATTTGTGCCATTATCTCCCACTTATAGCTGGTATGAATGATTTTTATACAAGCTATAAAATCCCTAAAACATTTTGTTTTCATTCTCTTTGCCCCTGTTTTTCTTTCTTTCTTTCTTTTTTTTTTTTGCTACAGCAAGTTTTTTAACACTTTTAGATTTCCTCTTCTATTACATTAAAATAACTTTTGGTTATACAGACGGGGCACTCATCCTTGTTCCTTCTCCTGTAAAATGACCTTGTTTGGTGCTTCCCAGCGGAATCTGGAGCACAGGATGTAACAAGGGCCACCAGAGCTGAACTGAAATGTCAGTGTTCCAAAGACATACGGACTATTCTTTAAGGGAATATATATACTGGCATTTCAGTAAAACTAACTGCATATGATGTTTAAGTTAATTTTTAAAATACTCTGTTAATCACTGTCTATTCTCGGGAAAATTATGAAACTTTTCTAAAGCCTCAGTATCCTCATCTGTAAAAGGAGAAACCTGTAACATGATCTGTAAAAGCCCATTTGATCTACGTTGTGATTCTAAATTAGACTAGAGACTAAAGAAATAGGTCTAGGCCAGGCATGGTGGCTCACACCTGTAATCCCAGCACTTTGGGAGGCCGAGGCAGGAGGATCACCTGAGATCAGGAGTTCAAGACCAGCCTGGGCAACATGGTGAAACCCCGTCTGTACTAAAATTACAAAAATTAGCTGGGCATGGTGGTGAGTACCTGTAATCCCAGCTATTCAGGAGGCTGAGCCATGAGAATCGCCTAAACCCGGGAGGCAGAGGTTGCAGTGAGCTGAGATTGTGCCATTGCCCTCCAGCCTGAATGACAGAGCAAGACTCTGTCTCAAAAAAAATAATAATAATAAAATAAAAAATAAATAGGTCTAAATTGGGATACGAAAGATTCAAGTTATAAACAAGGACTTCCAGGATTTTCAGAAAGAATAATATCAAATGC